>NW_026652291.1:82948748-83153222 GCF_009828535.3 Hylobates moloch
AAAAAAAAAAAAAAAAAAAAAAAAAAAAAGTCATATCATTGTGTATTTCTATGGCTGAATACAAAAAAGGAAACTGTATAAAATTGTTTATTATTTAAAACTGTAATTGTGTACATTTCAAATGAAGTAAAATGATGCTTATGTTGCTTGGTATATTTAGATAACTTAGAAACTTTTCTCTTGTTTTTTAATTCCGTAGATACCAAGGAAGGTAGACATTCAAATAACCTTTTTCTCTTTCCTGTTAAGCAGCAAATGAAGCAAATAATTGGAGGTTAATAGCTGTCTAAGGAGATTAAACAATTGCTTAGCTGAGCCTAAAATGGACAACTTTGTTAGGACATTATCTGACAAAACTTTTTTCACAAATTAATTTTTTAGCTTCTCATTATATATTGGTTCTCTTTTTAAGTTTCTTAAAGCAGTGATTCCAGAGTTTCAGTGCCTTTTTTCTAGATATAATGCATTATTTTACAAGAAAATAGTGTAAGTCAATACTGAAATTTGAGACAATTTTCCTACTCAAATTTAAGTACAGAACATACAGTTTAACCAAAAGGGAATGCTAGGTTCAATTTATCAACCCCCTACATCTATGAGTTCAATAACAAAGCAATGGTTTTTACAATCCTATTTAATTTAAGAATCACTAATAAGGTTTCTAAAGGTTTCTGGATTAAAAACAAGGTAAGGTCTTAGGAACTGAATTTGCTGTTAGTCTTAAAGAATCGAATTTGTTTTCAGACTTCATCTCATACACAAATGCATTATGTAATCAAGGCAATGTTTGATATTAAGAGATGAGATATTTTGTACTAGATAACCTAGGTATTTTATGGATAGAAGAAATCATTTACATGTATAGGCTAAAAATAGAAATATTGCCTAAAATAATAAGACTTTAAAATCACAAAATACGTAACATAAATTAATAATCCTTTGAATAAAATTTGGCCTTCTAGTAAAAGACGTGAACCATGGTTATTAGGACAGAAATCTATGTATTTAAAAATGTATATTGCTTAGGCCACATGCCTAACTCAGTTTATTTAAACCATCCAAGTTATGTTTACTATGTTCAAAAGCTCATTGATTTCGCATTCTGAAAAAGCTCGGCAGATGAAAAAGGCTACATGCATGTAATATAAAATCTTCATTAAAATAATAAACAGTTCAGAATTCAAGAGTGATTTCTTTATCCAAAGGTGATTTTTAAAAGTTAGTATCTGATTGTGTCCTAAGATAATATTGATATTTAAATGTTAATGCCTGGTAAAGGAGAAATTTAAATTTTCTGAGATAATATAAAAATGCACCTATTTCCATTAATGCCTTTGTTTCCTGTTATTAAAAAGGATTTTTTTAAAAAAGAACTACGTCGATTTTATTGTATCTAGAATACTTTTGCCCTATCATCCTAAACTTTTGTTTGTAAGTGAATCTTCAAAGGCAATGTTGCTTGCTGGGGCCATTTTGCATGTAGAGACGTTTTATGCAAGAGTTCAGCGCAGAGGTTATAGTTGTGAAAAAAAGAGGCGTGTGCCTACACGCTCCTTCTCTTCTTACACTCCATCTACAAACAGCACCATCTTATTCACATTGGCAGAATAGCACAAAGTCATTACTCTTTATTGAGACATCCCTGAAAGATACATCGAAGTTTTCTCTTCCATGGAAAGAGTAAAATTACCAATTAGAATACAGCATCATAAAAAGCACCCTAGAAAAAAAACACATTTCTAAATATAAAAGAAAATCTTAAGAACAAAGGAGTCTAGAAGAGAATGTATACAGTGGCAGGTAAAGAGTTAGCTTCAAAAACCGAGCAAGGGAAATATTTGTTTTCTGCACCATGGTTTATTACACTAGAATATGTTTTTTTCCTCTAGTGAATAGCATGCATCTTACGAAACCTCGAAAGAACAGTATTAGTATCAGACTTACTGATCCAATCAAGAAGGCTTGGAATGAAACTCAAAGTGGAAGAGAAAAATGCGAATCAATAACACAGATCTTACAAAAGACAATAGGTTTGAAATGAAAATGAGACGTAATAAAAAAAGGTCTAGAAATTATTTTGTGAAAACTATGACTTGAAATAATGCTTAGGCTTAGAATATAGAGTATACTAAATAAAACTCAAATAATAAAAATATTATACATGCTCAGCTCATGAAACGTACTTTTAAAAAATTTGTATACAACATTGACAGACGAGTATAAGAACTGCCATAACTGTTTGTGCAAGGAGCGCCCTGCACAAGAGTGCCTGGCCTGTGGAACAAGTAGGGGACATAATCCACTTCATACTCCAATTGCCTGACAAGTACAATCTTCAATTTACAGGATAAAAACCCAGGCTTAGATATGTTCAGAAACAGGCTCAAGGTTATGTAGCTATAAAAATATGAGGCTGTATTGGTTAGAAGTGGAAGCCAAGTGTGTCTGGAATTCATTATTTTAAAAAAACATAGAAAAGGGAAATTTATACATATATATGGAATTTATACATATGTATAATTTATTCTAAAGAAGAAGAGTAGGCAAAAATTCACTAATTTTTCAAAAGCAACAATACAATGACTGAGAAATGTGTGTCACTGCATATCAGCGAGTTATACACCAGTTTTATGATAAAAAATATAAACAATTGAATTTGGAGATGTTCATGTCAGGAAAGGAAAATAAAAGAAGACTTTGTCACTGGAAAACGGTGTAGCAATCCTAGCAAAAATATGACAGAGGATAGTTTGCGAATGAGTACAAGACATGGATGAGAAAGAGAAGGCTTAAATAACGGGATCTCTCTTGGGAGGAATTCTAACTCACTAAAATGTCACTTACAGGTAAGGATTTTGATTTGCATCCACAACACAGATACTGAGTAGAAACAAAGTATTTGAGATGCATAAGAGTAAAGGAAGAGGATGATGAGAAGGGTTGGGTAAATTTATGAACTTAAAACACACAGCTGGTAACCGGAAGTTACCCAGAGACTCCAAGAAAACATAACTGAGAAAGAAAGTAAGAAACTAAAGATACAATTATGACTCTATCTTTGGAAATAAACCCATAACCAGAAAATAGCACAATAATTACCCACAGAAAACAATTCATTTTACACATGAAAATTTAGTCATAGATTCTTACATTTTTACAAAGCACGTATAACAAACAAATGAATGTGAATGATTAAACATTGTAGTAAGGAGTTTTAAAAAGAGTATGAGGTGTGTAAACTCAAGAATCCTTATAGATACTCCAAATATGAAAGGTTATAAAATATTAGCTGTGTTAAGAAATAAAGAAATAAGCCCACAAACTGAGGGAGAAAGAACTGCTAATTTGTTTTGTTGCTGATATTGTTTTTATCTTCTCTGTTTAAGAAAATTAGCAAATTAGAATGAGTAGAACGATGTTAATACAGATTTCAGTTTTGTTCAGATTTATCTACAGACCTTTTTCAATGAGGGATAACCAGAGAAACATTGTGAATGATCCACTATGGTCTGCTGTATCGGTACCCTGTGAGCACTTAGAGAAGAATCCAGTAATTATCAAAGGCCAGGATGTTTTCACTAGGAAAAGCTCTTTCACTTTTTTGAGAACCTTAAACAGGCTGAATAAGAATATGCTACTTACAGTGTACCTTTTTTTTTTTTTTTTTTTTTTGGAGTCGGAGTCTTGCTGTATTGCCCAGAGCTGGAGTGCGGTGGCTCAATCTCGGCTCACTGCAAGCTCTGCCTCCCGGGTTCACGCCATTCTCCTGCCTCAGCCTCCTGAGTACCTGGGACTACAGGCCCCTGCCACCACGCCCGGCTAATTTTTTTGTATTTTTAGTAGAGACGGGGTTTCACCGTGTTAGCCAGGATGGTCTCGATCTCCTGACCTCGTGATCCGCCCGCCTCAGCCTCCCAAAGTGCTGGGATGACAGGCTTGAGCCCCTGCGCCCGGCCACAGTGTATCTTAATGTGAGTAATGCGTCATGCAAGTATTTTATTGTAACCTTGTGAGCAAGATAAAAACAATGGTTTTATGATAGAATAGCTGAATGAATCCTTGGAGGTTGATCAATCTTACTCAATGAAAATTTTATCCTTTCTATCATCCCAATTCAAAAGATTTTTCTGTGATTTATTTAAGGAAGTGGAACATATACTTTGCCAATCTAGGGATAATACAAGGTTTTGGGAGAGAGCTAATAGATTATGTGGTAATCAAATAAATCTTCAAAAATGTTTTGTTATGCTGAAATTCATCCAGATAATATGCTAACAAGAAACAATGTAAAGACCCACACTTAAATTTCAAAAATATCATTTATACAAAGGATACGTGAATTTAACATTTTAACCCTTTGAAAAAGATACAGTTTTTTCCACATAACCCTTCTGCTTCAGCTCCCTTAAGAAACTATCATACTTCAATTTCTTTTCATTTTACAAAAGTATTTCTATTTCTCAGACATATTAAATTAGCTTATGCAACATTCTGTGTATGTCTTGAACTCCTAAAGCAAAAATATGTACAACTTATGGCTTCTTAGGAAACAAGACAAATGGTTATCCAGTATAGGTGAGCGTCAGCACATTTGAAATAAGTTCCTTTTATGAAGTTATACCATGTAATTTATCTCGTATATCTAGTGATGAAGGATTTTAGAAGGCTCAAAGGCTGTCACTTTAGTATGTCTGCTGTCATAGTGAAAAATGTGTAATTTCAAAGATTTTTAAGTAATTCAGAACAGTTTGTGTGGAGTAATATACATATGGTGAAAACATTTCTTTCTATAAAGAAACACATATACATAAAATATATTTTGGAATTCATGCAAAACTATTAGAAAAATGATAACAAGGTCTTTGCAGAGGACCACAAAGAAAAAAGGACATCGATTAGATTTCTCACCTGCCTGATACCCAACCGGTATGCAACAATCCGATCCACTGCATCAGGATTCATCTGTGTCCACTGTAGACTGTAAGAATAAACACGGTGTCTGTTCTGCCATACTGGATTGTAGGTATCATAATAGAATTCTGGAGCATAGGCCTTTCCTGAAAACAGAAAGTGTGCTTAAATTTGAATGAAAACATACTGTAGTGTTAAGCATACTTATTCCTTTTGGCCCTTTTACCATTTCTACTGTATCTTTCATTAGTAATTGTAAAATCCAATCAATTCTCTGGATATGTTTTGAGAACAGATGTGAGATTTCCTGGTTGATTGGATGAGCAGTGTGAGAAAAGAAGGAAGAACACAAAGCATTTGGCCTAAGTGATTAGAGGAATGGGATTTTCATCAACCAAAATCAAAATCCATGGGAGGATGAAATCTGGAGAAAGAAGATCAAAGTCATTTTTAAATAATTTGAGTGATCTAAATGGATACACCAAGTATGCAGTAGGATATAACTAGTCTGGACTACAAGAGAGATCAGGACTGGAGATACAATCTTGCTAACCATAGGCATGCAGATAGAATTTAAATTTAAAGCCATGAGACGGATGATATCACCAAGGGAGTGTGAGTAGATAGAGAAGGTGAAAGTCTGACGCTGGGGCAATCCAAGGTTAAGAGTTATGGGAGGAGATAAAAATCACACAGAAGCCTGAGAGGGAACAACCATAAATTTGAGGAAAACTAAAAATGTGGTATCCTAGAGGTCAAAAGAGGTATTTCAGGAAGTGAGTGATCCACTGTGTAGAAAACAATTAGCGGAAATGAAAATTTGTGTTTGTATTACCTGCAGCTTTCATCAGTAAAGTGAACTTAATAAAACTTAAAACAATTAGTAAAAGATCTGGTCAATATTTAGCTTATATTTAGATTTTTAAAGAAATGTGAATTACATATAGTGTATATGGCACATACAAACCATCTCAGTTTTTCTTAATTCCCAAGATGAAAAGTTTACATACCATTTGGAATTATAGATCCAACTTCCCAATATTCTGAAGTATAATTTTTTCTATTACAAATAACATATTTATTTAATAATACAACAATATTTAATGAGAACCTATTCAATGCAAAATATTGTCCTAGTTATTAAGAACACAATGAATGAGGAGGTATGGCCTCCTCATTCATGGAATTAATTACATTTTTTTCCAGACTTTTCATGTAGCTTCACAATTCTTAGTAACTTGAAAAGCTGTATTTTTATCATCACTCATTTAACATCTTTTCTTTTTTTCTTTCTTTTAATTAGATTAGGCCAGCTGTAGGGCTCATGCCTGTAATCCCAACACTTTGGGCAGCAGAGGTGCTCGGATCTCTTGAGCCTAGTTGTTAAAGACCCACCAAACTGAGCACGTTGCAAAATAATGTCTCTACCAGAAAAAAAAAAAAAAAAAAAAGAGCCAGGTGTGGTGGAGTGCACCTATGGTCTCAGCTACTCAGGAAGACCTACTTGCTGTGGTGTGAGGATCACCTGAGCCTAGGGAGGCAGAGGTTGCAGTGAGCCAAGATTGTGCCACTGCACTCCGGCCTGGGGGACAGAGCCAGGCCCTCTCAATAAAAAAAAAAAAAAAAAAAAAAAAAGCAAAGTCTCAAATCTCAAATGAGAGGAAAACAAGATACTGAGTGAAGGAGTCAACAAGCAAAACATTCTTGATAATTTGTATTTGAAACAAAATTTTTCAAAATGAAATAAAGGAGGTGAATTCAGTAGTAGCTGAGTTGGACAGCTAGAGGTTTTAATTAAAAATACACATCCTATACCTACAAATTTACTAAAGAAGTAATGAGCTGCTTAGATGAGTAACATAAACCTAGAGTGTTTTCATTACAGAGTAGTGTCAAGATTGAATAGGGGAGGTAAAAGTCTAGTGTTTCTTTTCTATGAGGATTGAGGGGTTGCTTCTGTTATTTAATCAAGGAAGAAACCTAAGGGTGATTGATTCAGTTCTAAGTAGCCCATTCTTAATAAAATAAACAATTCATTCAAAGAGAATCCAGAAGAGAATACAGGCACAACTAGGGGTTATTTAACATGGAAAAAAAAGGGGGAGCAAATAGAGTTTTCTCTATTTCGAGTCGAAATAGATCACAGAAGAAATCAGAATAAATGTTAACAGATACACGAAATAAGATGAATACCAGTGACTTCCTATTAAAATGGCACATATTTTGACTTAGAAATGTTCTACCAATGACCTTTGAATATGGAACGGCCTACCTCAGTAGACTATAAATTTCCCTTTACGCGAGGTATTCAGTCAACACTTAAACAGCCATTTAGCAGGGCTGAGATGGGTAGCTGCCCACAACATGGTCATTTAAACTAACTTCCAGTCCTGAAACTGAACTGTGTAGGCTGCTATAAAACATTTGCCTGTCAAACTGGATTTGATATGTTAACTAATTTTAGATTAAATATGATTTAAATACGGAGGAACTGGCACTTCAAAATTATCTCATAACATTAAAAAAATTCCTCTTGAAAGGCCATATATTTATTGAAAAGAATGATGTCTTCCCAAATATAGTATTCATAAGGATGAATTCATCTCTAAGGTGGTGACCAGGAATCCAGACATTCTCAAATACCCTAGGTTATTCTGATGCAAGGAAATACAGACCTTACCATTTGGAATGCTTTAAACAGGCTGAAATTTCTCTCTGAAATTACCTCCAAGTCTATATAACAAAAGATGTAAAAACTTATCCTAAAGTCATAAGAAACATCTCTCCGGTCTTCTTCCTCCTCTGAGACCGGCAGCAGCATGCCTGATCCAACAGCCAGGATCCCTCTGGGGCAAGACTGAGAGACATCAGATAACGGGGATGGAGCGAAGTAGGATAGAATAATAACAGGAAATATTTGAAGCATTTCAGGAAGTAGCTATCCTGGTATAGTTGACTTTTGTTGACTACCACAAGGATAACTGGCTGCATACCATGAATACAAATTGCCATTATTCTAGGAACATTATTTATCTAAATGAACACTTTTGAAGTTACTGAAATACTTTTACCCTGAAGTTAAAAAACAGATCCTCATGATCTTGTAATATGAATTTGTTCACCAAGGTCCATTTTCAAGGTAGTAAAAAATTAAGCTCCACCCTAACCCACTAAAATATTACAAATCAAATTTCACTATAAAATGTTATCATCTTTATATTCAATTGCAGGCTATTACAAAGACTTTCCAACCTATTTTTTAAATGCTTTACCTGCATTGAGTAAATCACATGTAATATTTTTTCATGGAGCATTAGATTAGAAAATACTTTAGAGATTATTTCAATATCTCATATTATAGATAAATAAATTAAGGTACAGAATGGAGATGGGGATATGAAAGGTTATACAAATAAATAATCAAATACAAAAAGATCCATTACATTTTTTTACTTAGAATCAAGAGATTAAAAAATAAAGTTTTTTTTAGTTGAATAATCATATTACTTGGAATTAAAGGTAAAAAATGTTTTTAGATGGTGCATAAATAGTAATGATTAGTAATAAGTAATTGCTAATCAGAAATAATTTTCAGTTGTTACGATTAGATAAAGACATGCTTACTAACACCTCACAGCATACTTTCTACTGAAGCTACTGTGGAAAAGCTTTAAAAAGGAAAAATGCTTCCTGATTTTATTGGAAAAGGGCATCTTAAATTTTTTGAAACGGGACACACTTAATTTTCTCCTCTAATTTCAGAGCCAATTATACTTTATGCTTATACACTCATTTGTAAGAAAGACACAGTAAAACCAAGGAAATATCCTTATAATAATCTTGGGCTTTGACATCCAAACATGACATCTACTGGTTGAACAGGGAAAGAATTCATAAATACATATATTTTTTATACCTCAGGCATTTTAATTCTTCCAATAAGCACACCAAGAAAATTTTCTTACTCTGTCACATTCTAGTTTTATTCTTACACAATGTTGTTCCAATCTAAATATTTTCAGATTAACTGACCTAGAACTATATTCATTAACTGAAGTGGGAGGTAATTTTTGGAATCATCATGTATGATTATATACAAATCTTGGATTTAAAAAATATCCCTAAAATATCTATATAGAAAAAAATTGTTTTTGAAAATATTTTATAGATTTATATAGAAATACTGGTATTTTATTTTGCAAAATGGTTTAGAAAAATGATTACATTGAGATTGCAAAATATAATTTTATGCATAAATTTCAAACATAAATTAAAAACAATTATTATTCCCACTATGAACACTTAAAATATGCTTGAATAAAGGAACCGATTTCAGTAAAGTCAATACAGGTTTTGAAACAAAAACAAAAGAAAGTACATAATAGTGATCAAGACCACACATATCTTGCTTTTGAAAATAATTCACATTTTGGAAAACAGACTGTATGAATATAAACTTAAAAGAACCACAGGTTTATAGGACATGTTTGCAAATTTAGGGATATCTATTAATTTTTCACTTTGTAAAAGAGACAATACGTAGCTAATACATATTGCTTTCCTACGAGGTGCTGAGAAAATCTAGACAAATAAAATGAGCCCATTTTATCATCAGATTGCATAATCTCAGGAAAAAAAAAACTTATACAGACAACAAATTCTGATATAGTTGGTGGCGTAATTGACTCAAAACAAGAACAAATTTATATTTTCCATCTAGAAATGCTAGATGAAATTATGCCAAATCTCTTTTTATATGTATGTTTGCAAGCAAGAAAAAGAAGTCTCTAGGGATCAAAAAACACTGCTGAAAACAAGACATTTAATAAGTGTTTGGGGAGAAAAATAGAGTGCTGTTGGTCTTCTTTACCATTGGGAGATGGATTTTCAGGCCCATAGGAGATAAGGTTAATAGACTACTGCAAGAAGAGAAGTTGGTAATGAGGCCACCACCTATGACTAAAATCTAGAAAAGTTATAGTTTCATACATAGGATATACTAGAAAACATTTGACTCTCACCAGTATAGGAAAACGACGAAAATATTGATGTTACCATAAAATGTTTTTGACTTTTGATACTGCTGGAGTGCTTGAAAAGAGCCAATGCCAAGTTGATCTTGAAAGACATGCTGTCAACTTAAAGTGCAGAGAATTCCTCTAAATCCCAATGATCATAAATTCACAAACATTTTGAATACACAAATAACACAAGAAAACATGCCACTGTGAGAGACTAACAAGGTAAATAAATAGTAAGACTAGATTTCAGATAATAGAAAAATAAAATAGAATTTAGGCTGGGCACAGTGGCTCACGCCTGTAACCCTAGCACTTTGGGAGGTCAAGGTGGGAGGATCACTTGAGGTCAGGAGTTCAAGACCAGCCTGGCAAACATGTTGAAACCCCATCTCTACTAAAAATACAAAAATCAACTGGGAGTGGTGGTAGGCACCCGTTATCCCAGCTACTCGGGAGGCTGAGGCAGGGGAATCGCTTGAATACGGGAGGCAGAGGTTGCAGTGAGCCGAGATTGCCCAACTACAGTCCAGCCTGGAAGACAAAGCAAGACTCTACCTCAAAAAAAAAAAAAAAAAAAAAAAAAAGAAAGAAAGAAAGAAAAAGAAAAGAAAATAGAATTTATAAGTATACTTAATAAGAGTGAAGTCATACAACAGAAAAATATAAACGAACACCATGGAACATTCTACAAAAGAATAATTGATACCGTCTACTGGCACCAAAGAAAGCCTTCACAAGAGAAATGTCTGGCATTTTAACTGATCTTGAAGAAAAAATCAAATCTCTCAGACAGAAAAGGTTGGTTCGTGAACGGATAAAAAAGAGAAGAAATAAAGTATGTCCTTAGGTGGAGAAAAATGAGTATGTTGTAGATACTTTAGAAACTACTATAGGATATGGTACTGTTATAACATTCAGTGCCCACCTTTCCTACCAAACTGTGCACTTCTGAAGAACGGGGATGATATCATCAGCTCTCACCACAATGGCTGACATAATCCACGTGCTTGCAGAATACAGGAAAAATACGTCAGTGCTAACTTGTGAAGCATCTTAGTGATATAAGAGGTTGAATATTTACTCTAAACTCCAGTTATTCTGAAATTATTTTAACCAGTCCTCATGTAAATGGGAGAAAAGATTGTATAATGAATCGACTGATTTTCATTTTCTTAGTGTGAAAAGAACTGAGTGATGGCAAATAATTGGATAGGAACCAAATAATTTAAATGGTGGTAAGGAAAGAATTTCACAAAAAACACACTTGCAAAGTATCAAAAATAATAAAACCTAATTTAAAACTTCTCAAATGTATACTGAAATCCAAGGTGAACTTAAACACTGGTGATACACTGATTTGAAAAAAGAAAAAGAAAGAAAAAAAAGCCTTCTAAAAATCAGAAATCACAGCTCTAGAAGCTAATCAATATAGCCAAACGATTTGAGAATCAAAGTCATATTGTGTTTACATACATAGACTGGCTAAGGCGGTGGGTTATGTGTTAAAATGTTAGGTAAAATATACAATAAAAATATATGCAGCTCTCCGTCATTCCTCCATAGGGCAAAACACAGAACACGCAATTATTGGAACCAAAATTACATTCTCTTCAAATTAATGAATCTAGAGTAATATTAATCAGAAAAGAAGAGAGAAAAAAATGTTGCTACAGAAATAGGCATTTTTCTAAATGTTTAATCAGGGAAATGATATAAATTTATTTTATGTTTTACAACAATAACTGCTGGGAAAGAAGCTAATGGATTGAATGAGTGAGAAACCTTAGGCAGGAAACTAGTAAAAAAAATACTGCCTATGTAAAAAAAAAGATACATGATTTGAGAAAAGAAGAAAAGCTGATGAATTCAAAAGTGATTGCGCATAGTGCTGATCAACATGTGTCTTCTGACTGGATCCTGAGCGTAGACTCCTAAATTTTCAGTCTTGAGAGACGGAATGGTCACTAGCGTCTCTAACTGAGAGGGAAAATGACTGTGAGTATCTCATCCTGGAAAATGAGTGAAAAATTTCATTATCTCTTGAGATTCTCTCCTTTTGAAGGCCTATTGTTTTAGATTCAAAGCCATATAAAAGTATGTGTCATGAAATTGGGAGCATAAAGAATACTTTGAGGAAAATAAGATTTAACTCTGTCAAGTCAAAAGAAAATTTAAAAAAATAGAAATATACTCATCGCTGTTATCTATATTTGGCATTTATTTGTAGGGTATTTAATATTAGGTCTTATCATATTAAAAGTAAGTAATACAGGAATTATTACTAATCTGATGGGTTCTACCTATTTCATTGGCTTGAAAGACACTAAATCAATATGAAGAGGGAATTTAAAAATGTTAAACATGCAAGCAGTATTTAACAAAATAAACAATTGTATCTGATTTTAAAGCAATATCTCGGAATTAAGATGAATCTCATAGCAGCAATAAAACTCAATGTCATTAATAGTTTGTTCAACAGTGATAACTTGTCAATATGTATGCAGGAAATAAAAACATAACAACTAATTAATACAACTGTGAAGTCAATGACATCATCTCTCAGTTAAAGGTTCATTTTTAAAATGAATGCAAGATGTGTGTAACAATTTATAATCCAGCTAAATTATTTAGGTCAAGTGCCTTTGTACTTGAGACACAGAAGTGTTTATCAAAACTGTGTCTTTCAATTTTAGTAACAGCGAATATATTTTTCAATGGCCAGTCATTATCACGACATTATTTTTAAATTGCAATATAGCTGGTGTATTCATCCCTTACTTGAATTCATTTTCTTCTGCTGGAAGCAGAGCTGTACACATCACATTAAGGCAGACTACCCTGCGACCACACTTCAGCACTCAAGAGCTTCCTAAGAATTTATAGTCCTGGAAAGCAGGTTTACTGATTAGTTAAATAACAAAACTATTGATTACATTGTCAGTCTTTACAAATCACTGGGATCTTTATAGAAAGCCTTTAAATCTGCTCAGGCATAAGGTACAATTGCTTTGGTTACAAGATTTTGATTTTTCTTGTAGGTTATGCCTCTTCAAAATAAATCTGCTGAAAAAATAAAGGTCTCATTTCCCAGAAATGATTTTATTTAAAACATTCCGTATCAAGTTAGTATTCCTATTATTAATCTGGAAAACTTGTTTACGAATATCAATTTGAGCATTATTTAAAAAAAATTCAGTCACAAAAACAATACGTTCAGCCAATATATGAATTTATGAACTGATAAATTCATAATAATATGTCTAAAGCATTTTTATGATGAACATATACCAAGAGAAACTGGGAACAAGCTTTATGGAATTTATGGCTAAATTCACTTATAAAAGGAAGTCTTGCCCACTCATCCTTTTCTGATTCTTCTCTTGCATTTACAGATTCATCTTCTAGATTGCCTCTTCTTTGTAACTATTAGAGTTTATTCTAATAACATTGAATCTCACTCTTATCACTTCACACCAACAAAAGCTTTGTAACTCAGTATTTATTGAATAAATCAACCAATGAAATTTCCACATGATTTCACTTCTCCTATTCACTTTCTAGTGACTCAGCATGCCAATAACTGAATGTTTCTAAAGCCCCAGTTTCATCTTCACACACCTTGATCCCATAAACTACTTTCCTCCTGCAGTTCCTCTCTGCTTTTCAATTGTTATCTATCTTTTAATACCAAAATCATGCCTATCCTTCCTTCCTTCAGTAACTCTTTATTCTATGATAATTATTTACACCACAGTACTTAGCATTTAATTATGAAAACATAGCATAATTTTATCCCAATACATAAAAAGTCCCAACAATGTTTTCTATAAAATCATTTTTATTTCTTGTTGAGGCCCTTTCCCAGATTTAGACATAACATAGTTGAGGCCAGTAGAGGGTACTGAACAATACAAAGCAACCACACCTTTAAAATGTAAAAATCATTCTTAGCTCATGGGCCATATACACACAGTTGGCCAGCTGAATTGGGCTCTGGGGTCACATCTATGACCCATGATTGCTAAACTCTGTTCTAAATTATTTCAGGATGTTACAGTTTGCAATGTATTGTTACTAGGTTCTTATCTGAGAGTTCAGAATATGCTAAGTTTACATCTAAAAAGTGTCTTTCTTAGGCGTGACCTGTCTGCCGAATTGTTATTTTAAACAAATATGCCATTTATGTATGTATGAACCATAGCTTTGGTGAAGAGTGAAAGTTAGCCACATAGAATCTCTAACTAGCAAAGTATAAAAATTGAAAGACTCCAAGCCTAGATTCCCTGGTAGATTCCCTATGCTAATTTGAATGATGTATATTTAACATTTATGTTACATCAAACTCCTAAAAAGGGAAAATGAATATTAGGAAGTTACATCTGATAGATTTGGTACCTCCTAAATATGAATACTGGGTCTATGGAATTACTTGCTTGGAAACTTTGCTAATTATTCCTCAAGGTGAAGGTTATGAAAGACCTATGATTTATGTGATCTAGTTTTGACAACAGAGTTTATTTGGTAGGGCAAATGTATATATATCAAGTATATATACATATATGTGTGTATGTGTGTGTATGTGTATATATATATATATATTTATTTATTTATTTATTTTATTTTATTTTTTTGAGACGGACTCTCACTCTGTCTCCCAGGCCGGAGTGCAAATGGCGCGATCTTGGCTCACTGCAACATCCACCTTCTGGATTCAAGTGATTCTCCTACTTCAGCCTCCCGAGTAGCTGGGATGACACATCCATCTAATTTTTGTATTTTTAATAGAGACAGGATTTTGCCATGTTGACCAGGCTGGTCTTGAACTCCTGACCTCAGGTGATCTGCCTTCCTCAGCCTCCCAAAGTGTTGGGATTACAAGCATGAACCACCGTGCCCGGCCCATGATTATATAATTTGAGAGGGTGACAAATGCAAAATTCACCTAATCATGGAATGAGTTGACCGGTTATTTGTGCTCCTATTTTTATTATTTTCAGAATTGACCAAGTCATTCCAATTCTAAGTATTCATTTACAAATGAAAACTATTTATTTCATGAGTATGCAACACCCAAAGAAGAAAAAAAAAACTGAAAACATTGAGAAGTTCAATATTTCTAACATGTAATACCCAAATGTTGGCAAAAGGCTTCAATAAAGTTTAACAGAATTTGTCTCACACAGATAGATAATTAAAACTTAGTCCCAATTGCACTTTGTAGATGCAGTACAAGCAATACTTTTAAAAAGTTCTCTAGAACAAATTAAAAGAGATTTAAGATGTCACCAGCGTATTTTTTTTTAAAGTCAAATTACTCTCATATCCTTTTTGGTATTCTATGCATTATTCTCTCATATACCAACATCAGTAAAAAAGCAAACTTTGGTAAATAAAAACAGTAATATTTAGAATATTTAATAGACTTTTTAAAAATCACAAACTTAAAAACCTTTAGAAGAAAACTTCAGCTAAAATAAGTGCTTATTTTCCTTGCTTAAATAATCTTATATAAGATCTGTTTAACGACAAATAATTATTAAGAAGATTCTATTTATCACATGTATTTGAAATGAGAAAGAGTTAATCACTCTGGCAAATCTTTTCTTTCCTTAGGATTATTCATAAAATCCCTATCCTTATAACTACCTTCATTTTGATAAAGCGACTGCTGTTACTAACTACAATACCTCCATGAAATGACCACATTATATTTTATCACCCTTTCAATAGTTAATTATCTTAATTGATCTTCCTGTTTTTTAAACAAATTATAAGCTCCAGATGGCAAATATCTCTTCTTCATATATTGTCCCATCGGTTGAGGATCTGAAAGGAAATCAATTGTACTTAAAATAAAACTCTTTCTAAAAATCTCAAAATCTGGGCCAGGTGCGGTGGCTCACGCCTGTAATCCCAAAGCTTTGGGAGGCCGAGGCGGGCGGATCACGAGGTCAAGAGTTCAAGACCAGCCTGACTAACATGATGAAACATCGTTTCTACTAAAAATACAAAAATTAGCAGGGCATGGTGGCAAGCGCCTGTAATCCCAGCTACTCAGCAGGCTGAGGCAGGAGAATCGCTTGAACCAGGGAGGAGGTGGTTACAGTGAGCCGAGATTGCGTCACTATAATCCAGCATGGGTAACAGAGCGAGACTCCATCTCAAAAAAAACAAAAAAAAAAGGAAAGGAAGATCTTTAGACTTGTATGAAAACTTGTAACTTAGTCTTTTTATAATTTGCTTCAATAGTTTAAGTTCACATGAATATAATATCACATTATATAATCTAATTTCCTTTAGATACTTTTTAAATGTGTAGATATTCAAAGAATGTATGTTTATAAAAATATATACTTGAAAAGTTATTTAAGTATAATGAGTTAAAATGATCTACATTTAAAAATCATTTTTCTTCAATATTTTAAATATAGGATGAACACAAATCTAGTTTTATAACCTTTCCTAAAATCTTCTTCCTGTATTAATACTTTATAACCACTAGAAAGGCAAAGATCATTAAAATAATGCCCACAATGATGGCCTCCAGGCTTACTGCTAAGATTTAGAAACTAGAAAAATGATGAACAGATCCCAAGACTGTATAATTCACCAAGAATCCTGCCACTGGTTATTAGGAAACAAGTCACTCAGACTGAAATAGGTAGGCAACCTACTTGGGTTTTCAGAAATAACATGGTTTAGTAATTACTTCATCCTTACAAAATCACGTCTGTTCTACCAAACCATCGAATGTTCACTCCACACATACTCCACGTCAGTTGAATGCTAACCTGATATATTTCCCACTGTACAATTTCTCCCCCAGTTTAAGACACGTTCCAGAAGAGTTCATGTCATTTGAGTAGAGCTCTGTCATAGAAAATCAAGACTTTACTCACAAATTAATTAATAAACATAGTTAATCAGAAAAATAATAATAGCAATAGATTGATTTCATTACTAGCAAGAAGTCTTTTAAAATTTTTTTTTTGGTTCTCAAAATGACAAGTACTTTATGAATTGGGCTAGAATAAAAAGACATACCTGAAGATCCAAAAGAATCTTAATACACAAATTATTATTTTTAAAATTATATGATTAGTCTACATAAAATACCTATCAGAACACTGGGCAAAATATAAGTGTTTAATAAATGTTAATCTCCCACTACACTTCCCTTGCCACCCCAACAACACAAGAAAATCAAATCAAATAACATTCTTCAGGAAGATTTCCATAAGTTAATTTGATTATTGTTAACATACACAGGAATTTGAGGGAATTTTAAAATTAACTAGACAATCTTAAATGAGTTTGCATTTATTTTCTTGAAACTTTAATGAGGCGTTATTTCAACACAATTGTGTCACCCATGGCTTCTTTTTGACATTGTCCTACAGAACTATACAAAGTTCTATTGGTTTATGCAACAAATATATATATATACTTTTCTTGGGCAATATAAAATAAATTCATGCATTTAACAGATAAATGCTGTTTCAACTTAAATGAATAACTCCTGGACTCTGAAATCCTGGATACACTTTGCAAAAAAATGATGAAAAATATGAGTAATACATGTCAATTTTTTTCTCAAAATAAGTTTAGTTAAGAATCTTGCCCAAAAATTCAAAAAGATTATTTAAATTTGAAGAAACGATAATGTTTACACTTGGCATGCAAGTAGGAAATTAGGAAATTGCCTAGGATTTAAAAAATGTTGGGAAATAAAAACCATATTTTCATTTATGTTATACTTGGAATCTTCAAATTCTCTATCCTCTTGTTTGTCTATTATAGAGATTTCCAAGGGGCCTTCATTCACCACTACTTTATCAAGCATTTAAGACACATACCAGAATTATGGTCCTGCACTGCTGTTTATAAATTATTCTTTTATAATTTACAACTAAAAACATGGACTTACGGAGCAAGAGAAACCTTGATAAATGAAAATGGTATCTCAATTTTATATAGGAATTTACAGCTCACAAAGAACTTTCACAGATATTAACTTAGTTCAGTCTTCACAGAGCTGAGGGAGGTCAAATACACAGAGGCATATTTATTGACTTGAATTGCAAATCTTCAAAGTTAATAAGACTGTCATAATTACTGAACTGACACATACTACTGTCCTTGTCTGGTCTGCAGATCTTGCCTCAAAAAGATCCAAATGGATATTTTGTCAGAAGGAAGAGAAGTTGCATAATTCACCTAAACATACAAAGAAAGCTGGCATTCAAACTGAGAGGTTCTCAGTCTACCTTCCTTAAGGTATATTATATTAGGAATGTTATGGTAAAATGACACGATCAGAAATCCCTCCTTATGGAAATATTACAGCAAATGCTGTAAGAACGCAGAAAGAACAGAAACCTACTTTTGCTTAATTTTATATTAAAAAAATCATTTCATTAATACGCGGTGTATGTCAATTGTCATTACTACTTTTTTGTCAGTGGGTGAGGAAAGCACAAGGTCAGAATAGCTGTGACACGCTGCATTTGGCTTTTGTCACAGTTATGGCTCTGGGTCAATTTTGTGATTCTCTTCTGCTTGTACGTAATGCTCTGCAAACTACTGCTTCAAGAGTTATGCCACTTGATCTCCAGGTGGATAGCGTCAGAATTTTATTTAAAAAAGAGTTATGCCACTTACTTCACATTTCACAACCATATGCTTTACTGAACCAACTGTAGGGTAAGTGAATTGGTGGCATAGAGAGCACAGATATTATCAGGAGTGCAGAAGAAATTCCACGGATGTTATTTAATGAGACGGAAGCAGAAAATGCTTAATGTACATTATGCCCAATTCCTGAGATCAGCACAAATTGCCCATTTTGTAGTGAGTGCACCGTTGTTACAAATCTCCCACGTTATAGGCACCGTGAGCACACTTTCGTTCTCTTACCAATCCAGCTCACCCTACATATCCCGCACCTAAGAAATACTACTTGATTCTCTGCTGAAGACTCAATCCCTAAAGTATCTAGTCAACCACATAGAAACTCAATTGCTTATTTGCATGTGAGCCATAAAAGAAACATAAATGTTATCTGTACTCCTCTTAAATACACAAGATATACAAAAGCATTTATAAGCCAATATGTAAAATAATCCAAAACTCTGATTATTTAGTAGAACCCACATTCTTACAATCTCCAAAACCTTTTCCTGGCTCTTTCTGGGAATCCCCAAGAGATTTCTCACATGTAATCACAACGCCACTTAACATCAGGTTTTCCTGCCCGTCCTTTCTTGCTCCATCTTCCACCAGTCCACAGTAAATGCCCACAAGGCTAGCTAGACAAAGCTAACCACTGCCCTCACCTTCACCATCGCCACCACTACCAGGTATTCTATCTCCAGAGGCTTCCAACACTTCCTCGAGAGTGGAATGTGGGGATCGGCTTGGCAGAAAGTGTTTGGGTTGACATGGAGAGTTGGGAGAAGGTGCGACACTTCCATTTTACTTGACAGAACTGATTTATTCATTAGGCACAGGAGTCACAGCACCTAGGACCTATGATAATTCAGAGGTCCAAGGAAATGTTTTAAATTTAATTCATTTTAAAATTGGAAGAAAACTGAACATAATAATACTAAATAAACAATAACAATAATAATTGGGATTATAGATCCTATTTATATAAATGCAGTCATAAATATATAATTTTAAATTTTAATGTATTACTTAATTTTTTAATGAAGCGGTCCACAAAGACAAAGGTGCCTATGGTTAAAAGTCATAACTTGTCCCTGCCAGTCAATCACTTGAGCTCCTGTTCATGTCTCCAATTTCGTTCTTGAAAAGTTCTGTCAACTTCTGACACCAGCCCATAAGATAGGGGCGAAACAGAAGCAAAGGGACAATCAGAGAACAGATATACACCTTTCCCTTACATCATCTTTGCTCTTCTGCTGGGCCTTCTCTTCTCCCATGAGGAACTGCTATTTTTCACCTCCCATTATTAAATAAAATATCTTTATTTATGGGAATGGAGGTCCATGTATATTGGTACACGTAGGGAGATGTTATATGAATTTGAATTGTGTAAGTAAAATAATATGTGAAAAAATACCAACATACAAAATTTGAAATAGATTATATATCCAAACAAGGGAAAAATCTCACTTATAATATATTAGAAATTTAATTTATTTTTGTTCATCTCTGTAATATCAGATATTGAAGGACTTTTCTCTTCCTTTCATATACTGTGGTATGGATAGCTTCTCATATATCACATCAACAGGATAAAGGACAAAAACCATATGATCATCTCAATAGACACAGAAGAAGCATTTGATAAAACTGAACATTCCTTCATGTAAAAAAACAAAAGCTCTCAATAAATTAGGTATAGAAGGCCCACAACACAAGGAACCTCAACACAATAATGTCTCTATAGGACAAACCCGCAGCTAACATCATACTGAATGAACAAAAGCTAAACATGTTTTTTTCAAAGAACTGAGACAAGGATGCCCACTCTTACCACTCTTATTCAATGCAGTACTAGATGTCCTAGCCAGAGCAATTAGGCAAGAGAAAAAAATAAAAGGCATCAAAATTGGAAAAGAGGTCAAATTGTCCCTGTTTGCTGATGGCATACTTTTATATGCAGAAAAACCTAAAGACTCTACCAAAAAAACTCTTAGAACTGATAAATAAATTTAATAAAGTTGCAGGACACAATATCAGCAGACACAAATCAGTAGCATTTACATATGCCTGGAGTGAACAGTCTGAAAAAGAAATAAAGCAAACAATGCCATTTTCAACAGGCACACCCCTCCCCCCGCCCCCCACCCCCCACACACAAATACCTGAAACAAATTTAACAAAGAAAGTAAAAGATCTTTATAAGGAAAACTATAAAATACTGGTTAAAAAAAATTGAGGAAGACACCAAAAAGTGGAAAGACATCCCATGTTAATGGTCTGGAAGAATACTGTTACAATGACCACACAAAAAAGCAATATATAGATTCAATGCAACTGCTGTCAATTACTAATCAAAGTACCAATGACATTCTTCACAGAAATAGAAAAAAAATCCTAAAATTTGCATGGAACCACAGAAGATTCTAAATAGTCAAAACGATCTTGAGTAAAAGAAACAAAGTTGAAGGTGTTATACTACCAATTTCAAAATATACTACAAAGCTATAATAACCAAAACAGTATGGTGCTGGCACAAAGACGAATGGAATAGAATACAGAACCCTGAAATTAATTGACATTTCTACAGCCAACTGAGTTTTGACAAAGGTGCCAAGAACATTCCTTTGGGAAAGGACAGTCTGTTCAATAATGATGCTAGGAAAACTAGATATCCATATGAAAAAGAATGAAACTAGACATCTATCTCTTACTCTATATAAAAATTAATTCCAAACAGATTAAAGACTTAAATGTAAGATCTGGAATTATAAAACTACTAGAAGAAAACACAGGGGAAATGCTTCATAACACTGGGCTGAGAAAAGATTTTATGAATAAGACTTCAAAAACACAGGCAACAAAAGCAATAATAAACAAATGGGATTATATTAAACCAAAAAGCTTGTGAACATCAAAAGAAGCAATCAAGAGACTGAAAAGACAACGCAGAATGGCAGAAAATATTTGCAAACTATTCATATTACAGGGAATTACTATCCAGAAAATACAATGACCTCAGACATCTCTAGCACAAAAATAAACAATCTAATTTTTTAAATGGGCTAATGATCTGAATAGACATTTATCAAAAGAAGACATATAAATGGCCAAAAAATATTTGAAAAAATGCTCAACATCACTAATCACCAGGGAAATGCAAATCAGAACCACAGTAAGATATCATCTGGCTGGGCATGGTGGCTCACGCCTGTAATCCCAGCACTTTGGGAGGCCGAGACGGGTGGATCACCTGAGGTCAGGAGTTGGAGACCAGCCTGACCAACATGGTGAAACCCCTTCTCTACTAAAAAAACAAAAATTAGCTGGGTGTGGTGGCGGGAGCCTGTAATCCCAGCTACTCGGGGGGACTGAGGCAGAAGAATCGCCTAAACCCTAGAGGTGGAGGTTGCACTAAGCCAAAATCATGCCATTGTACTCCAGCTTGGGCAACAAGAGCCAAATTCCATCTCAAAAAAAACAAAAAAAAAACAAAAAAAAGCGACATCATCCGACCCCAATTAGAACAGCTATTATGAAAAAGCCAAAATATGACAAATGCTGGTGAAGATGGCAAGAAAGGGGAACTCAAACATTGTTGGTGTGAATGTAAATTAGTATAGCCACTACAGAGAACAGTATGGAGGTTCCTCAAAAAACTACAAATGAAAGTACCATATGATTCAACAATCCCTCTACTGATATTTATCCAAAGGGAAGGAAATCAGTACAGTACAGAGATAGTTACACTCGCATATTTATTGTAGTACTATTCACAATAGTCAGAATATGAAATCAACCTTAGTATCCATTAAGGGATGGACTGGAAGATAAAATGTAGTATATACACAATGGAATACTATTTGGCCATAAAAAAGTATGGAATTCTGTCATTTGCAACAACACGGATGAGCCTGGAGGGCATTATGTTAAGCGAAATAAGCAAGGAGCAGGAAGTTGAACATTTCATGATCTCATGCAGTTATGGAAGCTAAAAAGGTTGATCTCATAAATGTAAAGGGTAGAACACAGGTTACTAGAGCCCGGGAGGGGTAGTTGAGAAGGAGAGAATAGGGCGAGATTTTTGAGAGAATACAAAATTACAGATAGGAGGGATAAACTGTAGTGTTCTATAGCACCGTAGGATGACTATAGTTTACAATATATTATATATTTTCTAATAGCTAGTAGATGGGATATTGAATGCATCCAACACAATGAAATAATAAATGTTTGAGACAGTAGATATGCTAATTACTATCATTTGATCACTACATATTGTATGTATCGAAACATTGCTTTGGACTCCATAACTACGTAAAATTATTATATGTCACTTAAAAAGTTTTTAACAAGGTTCTCATGAAATGCTTTCCACTGAGATCTTTCTACTCATGACCTTATAAACCTGCTTCCAGTGTTCTACCACAGAACACTGTTCATAGAAAATACTAAAAATAGCAGTTTCTAAAGCATTATTTACAGGCGTGAGCCACTGCATCCAGGGCAATAAAGTTTTTTTTTTGTTTTTTTTTTGTTTTTTTTAAAAGACAGAGTCTCGCTCTGTCACCCAGGCTGGAGTGCAGTGGCATGATCTCGGCTCATTGCAACCTCCGCCTCCCAGGTTCAAGGGACTTGGGAGCTTAATATTGGATAAAACAATTATTTCTAGGCCTAAGGAAGAATTGGTGTTTAACTCTCCCAGACAGAACAAGATGTTTTAAGGCACTTTTGTTGTTAGCTGCTGTATTTGTCAGGCACCATGCTAATCAACTTGCAGACATACGTTTTTTAATATTCACAGTCTCATGCAAGATGGCAATATCCTTATCATTTTGTCCTTTCACAAGACTAAAGTGAAGATTAGAGATCTTAAGCCACTTGTGCTGTAGTAAGCAACCATCAAGTCACGAAGCTACATATTGAACTCAGGCTGTCCAAAGTCCATTTTACACTAATTTCCAATACCTTTGGGTATGGTTGTGAGCAACCAAGTGCATGCCTGGCTGAAAGCATGACTGAGGCTGAAATCCAGGCTGTATTACTCTTGCTACCATGCTTGCCCTGGTATAAGGAACTACATCTACTTCAGGAAAGGAGCTTTTCTCTCCTCCTCATTTACGGTTATTGTATAGGCTAGTGGACTTTCTGATAGGGTGGAGGACTTATTGCAAAAGGGTCTCCACTCTGCCTCTGTGAGTACGGAAAGCTAAACTACAAGTTTATCCCTAGGACTCAACCGTATTTGCTATGTTATATCATTATTTGAAGTATTGTCCACTCAGGAATTTACAAAGATAAGGATTGACTAAATCTCTAGAATAAGAACTACAAGTACTTCGTTAAATATTTAACTCAGGAATAATAAATATACCATAAGCTGCAAATAAATGTATTTAGTCTTGACTAAAGCTATGTATTTCCTTAAAACTTCATAGTTCCGGCCGGGCGCGGTGGCTCACGCCTGTACTCCCAGCACATTGGGAGGCTGAGGAGGGTGGATCATCTGAGGTCAGGAATTCAAGACCAGCCTGGCCAACATGGTGAAACCTGGTCTCTACAAAAACAGAAAAACTGGCCAGGCATGATGGTGGGCGCCTGGAATCCCAGCTACTCAGGAGGCTGAAGCAGAAGAATCGCTCAAACCTCGGGGGGTGGAGGTTGCAGTGAGCTAAGATCATGCCATTGCACTCCAGCGTGGATGACAGAATGATACTCTGTCTCAAAAAAAAAAAAAAAAAAAAAAAAAGTTAAACTTAATAGTTCGAAAATATCTAAAAGCCTTGTATTCATTTAAAGGACCATTGGTTGAGTGTGTGCGTGGAGGGGAACAGATGGATGAAATGATCCAGCGACTCTCAGGCTGAAAGAACTGAATGTTCAATGGTGTACTTATAGATCACATTAACTTCTTGGCAAGTGCTGCTGCTGCACATGTGGGTGGTCCATCGCTGAATGTGAATGTGCTGAATATCATTTGGGCAGGGAGCAAGAGGTGTTCAAGTGAGTTGGAGAGAAGCCCAGAAGGTATGCTGTTTATCTTCTAGAAACATTTATTTTCTGCAAAACATATAACTTGAGTTAATAAAGTAGATTTAGATGTGAATAAAGGAAACTGGTTATTGAAACTGCATCACTGTGACTCTCCAGGAATAACTAAAAGTCTTGAATTTGAATCCTAGAACAAGAAAAAGAATAGAGCACAAATGACTTTTCTTATCACCTTGCAAGGAACCGCTGGACTGGATCTGACTGCAAAGCAGGTATCTATCTGCCTGCAGCTGGATCCCGAGGCTCCTAGTAACGGGCTTTGTCATACATTCTTTTAAAATAGACACAGTCATTAGAAGGATGAGAGAAGGAGATTTCTTAAGTAATGCTCACTTAAGTAATGTGAAATTATAAGACTGTGGTTATAACCTGTGGTCTGAATCCTTGACAGAATTTGTAACAAGAAAACCTCTATTGACTTTCTCAACTTAGAGCCCTGGCACAAAATCTCTCTTGAGAAAAGATGCCAGATCAGGCCGTGGGCTATCATCTGTGGAATCTCTCTCCTGACCACTTTAAGTCTGGTTTCAGGCATGCCCTTGGAACACACTCTGCACTGTTCTCATCCATTAATCATTCCTTCAGGGTGAAGGACAGAGGCCCGGTGCTTAAACAGACACCGGGAGGTTTAAGAGATGGCTTTGATTCCACTGAACTAAAAAGTTCTGTGATTTCTTCACAGATTGGTTTTATTACCATTCAATTTCTACTGAGACATCCAAATGTGCTAAGAGCTAAATAGGCCCTTAAGAACAGCAGTACTAAACAAAGGATATTAATATACATAGATGTGCTTTTCTACATTCAGTTTTCTTCTATTCTTCTCTGGTGTCAGTAAATATTAGAAAGTTTCTTTTCTCTCAGAGGAAACTGTTTGAAATTTTAGACCGTTTCTTATTATTTACAAATTAGATCTCATGCAGACTCAAAAGTAATGTGAGCAAGCTGTAAGACACAGTTTGCAACCCTACACCCTAGCTTGTTCGAGACTGGTATCTCCGTCTTTCCATTATTTTACACAGCAGTGACCGTCTCTGCTTACAAAATGGTAATACTGCAAACCTGATTGATATCTTTCGGATTTAACTTTTATATATGACTTTTGCTACCAACAAATTGGGTCTTTCTATATTTTTGATGTAACAGTCGCTGTCTCTTAATGCAAGAAATATAAGAGAGAAACATTGATATGGAGAGGGGAAATACTGTGAAGAATAATCATTTTAGCTTCCCCAACTAAAAGAATTTTGAAGGTTAGTGGAGGAGAAAAAGGAACAAATCATTCTTGAGGAAAAATTAATTTTGCTAAATTAGTTTGCATATGTTACTACAATATGCATTAGAAAAATTATATACATTATAACATTACATGGAACGAATGCCATTCACATTATGAAACACTTCCTATTCCCAAGCCTACCTTAGCTAGCAGATGTTTTATCCATTTACAACACAATAGTACCTTATTCAGATATAATTTACATATAATAAAATTCATACATTTTAAATGTGATTATTGATGGGTTTGGAAAAATATATATTGCTATGTAATCACCACCATAATCAAGATACAGATTCCCATCTCTGCAGAAAGTTACCTCCTGCCCCTTCGTAATTAGTCACCTCCACCCTTGACCCAGGCAAACAAAAATCCACTTTTCATTACTAAAGATTGCTTTTTCCGATTTAGGAAATTCATATAAATGAAATAATATGATTTGGTTCTTTTCACTCGACATTGTTTTGAAATCCATCCACTTGCATGTACCAGTAGTTCTTTCCATTTTTAACACGGAGTAAAATTCCATTTCATGAACAGATCACAAGTTGTTCACCTGTTGATGGATATTTGGATTGTTTCTAGTTTGAGGCTATCACAAATGAAGCTGATATTAAAGATTGTGCATAAGTCTTTGTGTATACATGTGCTTTCATTTCTGTCGGGTAAATTAATTTAATTTACTTAATAGTATGCTTAAAATCTTCTAAAACATTAGTGATTTTTTATCTCCATATTCTATCAATCACGAATAAATGGGTATTAAAATCTTGAACTATAATTATGGAATAGTGTTTTCCTCCTGGTAGTATTTTTTACTTAGGAATTTTGAGGCTCTATTAATAGATGTTCACATAATTTGAACCGTTATGTCTTCCCTATAAATTCCTGTAGTATTATTGTGTTCCTCTTTAACTCTCGTAATTACTCTATCTTGAAGTCTACTTTTTCTGATAATAGTACAGCCATGCCAGCATTTTTATGTCTGCTGTTTGAAAGCTATGCATTCCCCCATTTCCTTTCAGTCTTTTTGTGTCTTTGTATTCGAAGTGCGTTTTTGGTGGCAAACAGTGTGTATCTTGTAGATAGTTTGCATTTTTTTCTCTCAATCCAGCTCTACCACTTCTGACAGCCAATTGGAACATTAAATTCATTCACATTTAATGTAATTATTAACGTGACTGAGTTAAAGTCTACCATCTTGCTCTTTGTTTTGTCTCTTCAATATTTCATTCATCTGTTACTCATTTCCTGGGGTATTTTGACTAAATTCAAAAAACGTTTTAAGGATTTTTATATGGCTTAAAGTATGCAACATTCACTTACCGATTCTCCTTAGAGTCAATATTGTACCAGTTAACATATGACATTCCATACTTCATGCTTCTCTGAGGTCCCTACTTACTTCTCACTTCCCACATCACAAATGTAATAAATTTACAACAGTATAATTCAAATTCCATCGCTTGTGCTACTGGCATGTTTTAGCTCTAAATATGCTGTGAACCCTAAATTACAATATCATTTTTTCTTCAAACTGGAGATTGATTGGCAGACTTATTTGTAAAGGGTGAGACAGTAAATATTCTTGGCTTGAGCCATATAGTCATTGTTGCAACTACTCACCTCTGTGGTTGTTGCGTGAAAGCAGCTATAGACAATACATAAACAAATCAGGAAAGGTGTGTTCCAATTAAACGTTCTTTACAAAAACAGTTTGCTCACCTCAGGCTGCTATTTGTTGACCACCATTTATATAGATGTTTATTAGGGAAATTGAAAGATAAAACAAACATAGTCTTTTCTCTTTAACCACTTATTTACTATATCTAATCCTCTTCATTTATTTTTACAGATCCTGGTTTTCACTGATAGCCTTTCTCTTAAGTATAAAGATCACCGTTTAGCTTTTTTTTTTGTACTGCAGTTTTGCAAACTACCAATTCTCTAGCTTTTCTTTCTCAGAATATATATACTTGACTCTAATTTTTAAAGTATATTTTCACTAGACATAAAATATAAATTGACAGTATTTTCAAGAGATATTTAAAGATTTAAAGATGTCCCATTTTCCTCTAGGCTGTATTGTTTCTAATGAGAAAGTAATTGTCAGGCATATCACCAGAATATCATTTTTTTTTCTGGCTGCTTTGAAAATTTTCTCTTTATCATTAGTTTTCCACAATTGGACTATGGTATTCTTACATGTGGTTTTCTTGTATTTTTCTTGCTTTTGCACCATGATATGCTTGGATCCGTGGGTTTGCTTCATAAATTTGTAGAAAATTTCAGCCATTTTTTCTGCCCCATTCTGACTCTATTTTAGAACTTCAAGTGCACTTGTTTTCAACTATTTTATATTGTGCCCCATGTTCTTAGGTCCCTTCTCTTTATTCTTCAATCCCTCTATTTTTTAATCTATCAGGTTGTATCAGCTCTTTCAATTTGTTTTCAATTTTACCAGCCCTCTTGCCTTTTCCAATATACTATTAAGCCCACCCATAGAATTTTTCTTTCAATCATTGTGCAGTTTTACTTGTTCAATTTGCATCTAGTTCTTTTTTAGGGTTTTTTGTATGCTAAAATTTCTTATTCATTTGCTCATAAAATCTGCATTTTTCTTTACTTATTTGAACATATTCTCCCATAATACTTTGAAAATATTCATAATAGCTACCTGAAGCTTTTTGCTAAATCCAACATCTGGCCTACCTGAAGGTTAGTTTTTAATAAACTACTATTATTCTGGACCAAAAGTAACATTTTCCTATCTTCTTTTTATGTCAGGTAATTTTTTATTGTTTAATGAAGATTATGAATAATATATGATAAATACCTGGACTGTGCTCTCTTTCACCCTGTAAACAGTGTCAAGTTTTACTTCAGTAGACAGTTCAATTACCTGCTGTCCCTTTGAACCTTTGTTTGCCATTTACAATTAACGTAAAAGGTGATGAAATCTGTGGAAATCCAAGGATGTTCCTAAGCTCTTCTAACTTGGTGGGACCCACTGTTAAATTCTGCCTCCTTCTAAATTTTAGCAGAGCCTGGTGTTAGCCTTTGTTAAGGAGTACCTAGAATAAGTCTTTTCTCTGACATGGTTTTTATTCCTCTGACTTAATCCTTTTGGAGTCTCATCAGGAGGTTTCGAATTTAAGGAGGTATAATCTACCCAATGAGGTGAAATTCTGGCTTCCTTTAGCATTGCTAGAACTCTATTATCAGTCTCCTACTTGCAAAAATCCCACAGAGAAGAAAATGGTAAATCAACTCATCCTTGCAGAGTCTCATCCTTAGGTAAGGATCCACACTAACTCCTATGACCCTTCTTCTACAGAGTTTTTTACTATACAATATTTGTCCTGCACATAGATGCTTTTGCTGCTTTGAGTTTTAATATGTTTCTTTAGCTTAGCCAGAAATCCATGCTCTGCTTGGAATCCACCTTGCTATGCTCATATATAGGAAATTCCCCCAAATGGAGAGCTATAATAATCATGGGGCTCACGTCATGGGTTTCCCTCTCACAGGAAATGCAGTCTTGCACTGTCTGTTTTTATTCCTTAAAATTGTAACCTCATGTAGTTTGTCCAATTTTATGGTTATTTGTAGTAGAAAGGCTGGCTCCACTAGTATTTTCCAGACAACTTCCAAGATTTTAGCAAAGCTACAACACAATATTCAAAAGATTTTAAGGAAGACATGAGTTGTATAATGCACGTATTTGAAAGACATGGTTAACATATATGGTTAAGTAGATAATGCTGCTTAAATTAAAAATCAAAGAAAATTAGCACAAAGAAAAAAACAAATAATATGCTATAACACAGATAAACTGAGTCAAAAAGTGGACAAAAATCTTTAAAACTATAAATGCTGTTTTAATTTAATCTGAATAAAAATTCAGGTATGAGATCTAAACTTCTAAATTTCCTTTCTCTTCCTATAGCTTCACTCATTGAGTAAGTATTCATTAGTGGTGCTCTATATATGAGGAATTCCTACAGATACTGGAGGGGAGATTGTAGGCAGTGAGCTCAATATGATATAACTTTACTGCTTGATTTTACAGCTATACTGCCAATTTATATGATAATTATTGAAACTTGGCATATTCTCCCTTGTTTACTCACAAAACAATCTATTAATGTGCCTGCAAAAAAAAAAATGACCTTTTCAAAGGTTTCTGTACTTCTAAGTGAATGAATGCATTTGCTTGTGAACTGATATTGCACTGGAGTTGTGTTGCCAGTATAGCAGTAAATGAAAGGCTAACAAGCAGGAATCAGTGCTTGTTAAGAGAAATATTAATGGCCTGAAATATTCATTCAATAAATGGACTGATGTTTGCTCCTATGGAACATACATTATGACGTGGATGTAGTCAACAGTTACATAATTTCTGGGCTTGACAACATTCTGAAGACAGTCTCTGAGAGATGACATATATTAAGACTTGTAGAACAAGAAAGAGCTAGTCATACCAAGACCGGAGAAGAGGATTCCAAAGCTAGAATTTTCTCTTTTACCCCTAAGTTCCTCCAGCCACCTTACTTACATCACAGGCCCAGGGAAAACTGACAGTACAGTGAAACACTGATTTTTCAGCGTCAGCAACTCCCTACCATGACCGACAGGTCATAGGAAGGATGCCAGGTCCTTCCCCTTATATCCTCATAAGACCTGCCCCTTATGTCATATTGGCATCGACTCAAGTCTTAATACTGAATTTTCATGAATAAAATATTTTAAACGTTACTTGTTTACAAAAAACAGACTTGACTAGGTTTTTACTCATCCTTTCTTCTTTCTCATATTCCATTCTTTTCCCCCAGATTCATCTCTTTCTTGCTTAATTCCAACAAACAAGAATTCTTTTTAAAATTATCTTTGTAAGATAAACTTTTAGAATAGGAATATTTTTATTGTGTCCTCACAATTAATTGTACACTTATTTGCATGCAAAATTCTTTTTCAATTACTTTTTCTTTAATATTTTGAAGACATAACTCCATTATCTCTCTGCATGTCAAGTTGCACAAAGTTTAATGTCTATATAATTCTAAATCCTGTGTAAATTATCTGCTTTATCTCTATAAATAACATTTTAAACATTTTTGTACTTGATATTTTTAAATTCATTTAAATTTATCAGAGCATGTAAATTCTCCCCCCAACGTATTGTTGCTGTCACTCCATGAGCCACATCACTCAGAAGTCTAGCCAATATGGTTTGGCTATGTCCCCACCCAAATCTCATCTTGAATTCCCATGTGTTGTGGGAGGGATCTGGTGGGAGGTAACTGAATCATGGGGGCAAGTCTTTCTCATGCTCTTTTCGTGACAGTGAGTAAGTCTCATGAGATCTGATGGTTTTAAAAAAGAGGAGTTCCCCTGCACAAGCTCCCTCTCCCTCTTTGCCTGCTGCCATCCATCTAAGACATAACTTGCTCCTCCTTGCCTTCCACCACGATTGTGAGGCTTCCCCAGCTATGGAACTGCAAGTCCAATGAAAACCCTTTCTTTTGTAAATTTCTTAGTCTCGAGTGTGTCTTTATTAGGAGTGTGAAAACGGACTAATACAGTCGTCCTTTTTACTTTCTCATTTTTAAAACAATCTCTGTTATTATTTTTTTCATTTAATTTTATTCCTGCATTTGGTCTTTTACTTCTTTATGGGTTTCCTGCTAAGCAGATGCTTATTATTATTTTGTCCTTCACACCTCTTAAGACTTTACTTATCTTTGCGTCCTCTACAGGGAGAGTTCCTCTGTGATATCTTATGTTGCCATATAAGTTAATATCCACAGGTTCCAGGGATTAGAACACAGACATCTTTTTCAGAGGGCACTAGCTAGCTTCCTAAAATATATACGATTTACTTTCAACTTAAGCCATCCTTTTACCCTCTCTGTATTCACTTTTTTCTCATTTAAAAATCATTTTCAGAAATTTTCTTTCATTGAATCATTAACTCTTTTGTTCATCCTCCATCTATTTAATCACTCGAGATTTACTGGTTTTCTTTTCTACATCAAGCAATGTGATGGGACATAATGGGGTATAACATAGAATGATATTCAGTCATGCCATGAAAAAATAAGCCCAGATATTTTGAAGTATTGAAGAATATGTTTTTCCAGAGTTAAATATTGAGACATTTTAAAACTTTGATAAACTGAAATGCATGCTCCAGTTAAATCCTGTGCTATAATATTACAGAACTATTAAAATAGAAGTATTTATGTCTACATATTAATATATAAGTAATATAGATAATACTTGGAATTTTAAATTTACAAATGGGCTTATTCTAATAAATCAATACGCTACATTAACCTTTAGAACTTGCAAAAAATAGCCCATCATAGAAGATGAAAAATGGCATCTGGGTTTCTGCTAAAGCTCATGAAGCTCACTTAAACCTCACAAAACTGCTATGACTTCACCATTAAAATATGAGTAGATAAAATATATGCAAATGCAAAGTATTTTTATTACAGTTGATTGTGTTTAACATGGATAGTATACTACAAGCTAGGCTCATCACAGTTTCCAAAATACCTTTGCTTACTTTGTTCTTTTTCCTAGCAGGAAACTATTCTCACACCCCTTCTGACATGTAAGTGAACACAACTCTATTCTCTTAGCCCCTTACTCTAACATACATCATAAACATAGAATTTTAAAAGAACAAAGAAAAGAGGAATAATCTTTTAAGATATCCTGTGAGCTAATACAGGTATAGATGTCATTGCCTTTTAGTTCAATTCTGCACATTTTGGTGTAGAGTTGGATCAAGTCTACTTTGGGACGACTATACAAAATTCATGGTAAGAAGAGTAAAATAATTGTAAAAAATAAAATTTAAAATGTTTTTAGTTAATTTGAGTTTCAGAAGTAAACAGCATTATCTTGAAAGATTTGTGCATTAAAAATATATGGATCTTTGTATACTTCTATTCCCTGGCTCTCTTATGTTAGATTCAAAGTTTCGAGTTATGAGAAATTCATAAGGAATACTAATCCTGATATGTTTTAGTAAATGAACTAATTGGTGTTTCAAAGTTTCATCCAGACATCTGATAGGCTTTCCTAGATCAGACTAGCTAATATTACATTTCAGAAAGCAAAAATGGCTAAAGGCAGTTCATAATTAGAGAGTTCCCTCACGAGTTAGAAATTACCACTTAGAATTTATGCTATTAATAAGTTTCAAGTCTGGAACATTTTAATCATTTTTTATGACTTCTTTTTAGATAATACACAATGTCCACTTTTTTTACTACCATGAACATTTCAACTATTACAACTAACTTCACCTATGACAAAGAAAATGAGGACTATTTTCCTCTAATGCATTCCTAATTTGTCACTCATAAATAACGTGCAGTATATAGATTATAAAAATAACGTGAAAACATAAGACATAATACAGAGGGAATGTTTAAAAGACAATGACATAAAAAGTCAATACTTCTCCCTAATTTATTATCTGTCAGATACAACTCTACTGCTTTTTCTTTGAATATTTGTAAACATATGGCCAGTCAAAGACAAAATTGAAAGTCACCATATATTGACAGGTAGTAAATAAATACATACATAAATAAGCAAATAAACAAAAGAAAAAAAATTCTGGTAATAAGAAAACCAGAGCAATTATCTATTCACATGAGATTTGAATAGAAAAAAAAAAAATACTTGCAACTTGATCTAATTAAAGCCAGCCAACATCACAGTAGGTCTCATTATTACTGAAACACTCAAAATAACTGATATGGTTTGGCTCTGTGTCCTCACCTAAATCTCATGTGGAATTATAATCCCCACATGTCAGGGGAGGGCCCTAGTGGGAGGTGACTGGATCATGGGGGTGGATTTCCCCCTTGCTGTTCCCGTGATGGTGAGTGAGTTCCCATGAAATCGGATAGTTTAAAAGTGTGTGACACTTACGCCTTCACTCTCTCTCTGTTTGCTGCCACCATGTGAAGTACGTCCTTGCTTCCCCTTTGCCTTTTGCCATGATTGTAAGTTTCCTGACGCTTCCCAGTCATGCTTCCTGTTCAGCTTGCAGAACTGAGTCAGTTAAACCTCTTTTCTTCATAAATTACCCAGTCTCAGGTAGTTCTTCATAGCAGTGTGAGAATTGACTAATACAATAACCAACCTCCTCCTCACTAACTCTACTAGAATTCAGATAAACTTCTATGTAATTTTGTAGGCCTGTGCATTCTTTTAACTATTAAAGTAAACTTGACTTAAAAATAAATGTGTAGAAGCTCTAACTTGAGGAGTCAAGCTGTTCTGTGTTCCATTGATTTACAAAATGTTTTCATTCTTATATTGACATAGGTCTAAAATCTCTTGGTCTAATAAAACAAAATATATAAAAAGGAAATATCTGGAATCCTACCTGTAACAAGAAAGCTGCATCTCCCAGCTCCAGCTTCATTTATGATGCTACAGTTATAAACCCCATAGTTTTCATTGGAAAGACTCTTCACAGGGTACTCTGTGTATTCCTGAGAGTCGAATTGACCCGTCCGTAATAATTTATTGCCCAAGCGCCACTCGTAGGTCAGCACCCGTATTGGATAGGCTCTCAGTACTCTGCAGCTCATAGTGACACTTCGATCTTGTCCTTGCCGGATTTCCAGGAATGCTGGTTCCACTGCAGGGGGATCTGTAGAAAAGAGATGTAAAAACAGATGAAACATGTGACTTGCAACAAGCTAAAAGCTACTCTTACTAGAAGAAGCCATTTTTAATAACACATGCAGCAACAGAGGAGGAGTGTAGGAGGTGAATGAAGAACATATTTAAGCCCAGAAATTTTAGCTTGGGTTGGGAAATGTGATTTCCTGAGGGTAGGCAGTAAATGAGTCTCCTTGCTTTACAGATGCATTTGCAGGTGAAACTACTAGCGCTGACTGATCCTTCTTACCTCTTTCAGCAAATTTTTTAAAACTTTCCTACTAATTCTAATATTATCAAATATTCCTTTTTTGTTCGTTTGGGGCCCTTTGTCTAAAAGTGGCAAGAATTCTTTTTTTTAATATACAATGAAAAGATTCCTCTCTTCATTTACTTCATGGTCTGATACCGAAGCCAGCTATTTAAAAAGCTAATTTACAAAAGTGTATGAAAAATAATTCTACAGTGCTAAGTAAATAAGAAGTGAATGACAGCGTGAGAGTTGACCAGGCAACTATGTCACAAAAATGATACTCAGCTGTGTCTTCCAGAATGTACTGGAAATGGCCAGCTGAGTAAGCAGTAAGAGAAGGCATTCCAGGTAGAGGGATGGGTACATGCAAAGGAACAAAATCTGCAAAGGAAGGGGTGTTCAGAGAAATGCAGATGGATTAGCACAGCTGATGCACAAAAGAAGACCATAAGCGCTTGGGGGGAAAGAAAGATGAAAAGAAAGAGACTCTATTCAAGGAATGCATTTTCTTGGCATTGAGGAGGTCTTCTAAAATTTTTAAATAAAGGATTTATATGATCAAATTAATTTTTTTTTTTTTTTTTTTTTTTTTAGGAAAAACACTGTGGTAGACAGGAAAAGCATAAACCAAAGAGGGAAGAGACAAGTTGCAAAAAACTTAAATCACTGGTGAAAGCCTGAACTAAGGTGAGGTCAGTGGGACCAAAAATGATGCCTTAGGCAATGAAGTGGATAATAGTGCCAGTCATGAAGACAGTGAAGAAAAGGAGAGGTAGACTGGTGTATGCTGCATATGTCAGTTTCATCACCTGTCAATCACACATCCAGAAGCAGTGTTTCTTCATTTCTAAACATATGGGTAATGTTTTATTTTCTCTTTGCTGTTGATTTTTTGCTTAACTGAATTGTAGTCACATAAAATAGTCCACGTTTTCACTCCTCTGAATTTGTTAACACTTGCCGTATGATGCAATATATGTATTTCTATTCTGGGTGTGCCCACTAAGAAGGAATAGTCTGCACTTTTGAAGTGTGATATGTATCCATTGGGCCAAGTCTAATATCGAGGAGTTGTCCAAATCATCTATATAGTTGTTTATTCATTTATTTTTTGCCTACTTATTCCAGTTGAATTAATTCAGAGGCTTTTCTTAAACTCCTCTAAAAAAGTTATGTTTTAGATATCTAATTTAAAAAATTCTCCTTGTAGTTCTGCCTCCTTTTTGCTCTACCTGTTTTGAGGTTATGCTATTAAGTATATATGAATTTAGAATTGTTTTATGTTGTCCATGAGTTGAATACTGAATATTTTATCACTATAATCTCTTTTATCTCCAGCAATGCTATGTGTGTGTGTATATATATATATACACACACACACATATACATGTAGTCTAACATTATTATAGCTACATTGGCATTTATTTTGTTAGTATTTACATGTGAAATTTTTCCATCCTTTTAATCTTATACTTTCAATATCTTTATAAGTATTTTTATCTTATACTTTCAGTATCTTTAAATTTTACAAGCATCTCTTTTAAACATCATGAGCTTATGTTTTATTTTTTAGGATTTTTTTAAGTCTGTCAATCTTTCATTAACCCAGAGCACTTAGCACTTTATTCATTGACATTTACTGTAACTTATTTTGTACTTTTATTTTGTTACATTTTTGCATTAAATTTACTGTAACTTATTATTTTGTACTATTTGTTTTCTGCTACTTTTTATTGCCTTCTTTTAGACAGATGGATTACATTATCATTCTGAGCTTTTTGCTGCTGCTACTTGAAGATTTATTTACTCTGCCCCTGTTACTCTGATTGTCTCAAAGCCTGCAACATGCATCCTTAAGTTATCCAAAAACATCAATCAATACCTTATTACACTACCGAAGAAAACAATAATCTAAGGATAATTTGTTCCTTTTATTCTCATTCTAACATGTGTTACTGAGTCATGAATTTCAATCCTCTTTTTTTAATAAAAACTCTATTGTACATAGTCGGGCTTGGTAGCTCACGCCTGTAATCCCAGCACTTTGGGAAGCTGAGGAGGGCGGATCCTGAGGTCAGGACTTTGAGACCGGCCTGGCCAACATAGTGAAACCCCGTCTCTACTAAAAATACAAAAAGTAGCCGGGCATGTGGCGTGTGGCTGTAGCCCCAGCTACTCGGGTGGCTGAGGCAGGGGAATCGCTTGAACCCGGGAGGCGGAGTTTGTGGTGAGCCAAGATTGCGCCATTGCACACCAGCCTGGGAAACAGAGCTAGACTCTGTCTCAAAAAAAAAAAAAAAAATTCTACTGTACATTATAATATAATATTGTATACCTATAGTATTTTATAAAATGTCCAGACATTTGCTAGCTTATTGGCCCTTCATTCCTTCTTTCATGGTAGCCTTTCCATCTGGGACCACTTTCCTTGTGTCTGAAGTTATCATTTAGATCTATCATATCTTTAGTGAACTCTTTGATCATGATTTTCTAAAAAATATATTTTAGTTTGTGGGGCTGGGAAACCAAGAGCTCTTAATGCTATGCCCAAAGACTGACGTTCTCTATAGGACACCATACACATGCAATAGTGCTGTGTTTTCCTGAGGAGATCCAAGACTTAGCCACTCATAGGCATGCAATAATCCATGATTAGTTATGTGGAGAAGTAAATAAAGGTCTCAAAGTATATGTATGTATGTATGTATATGTGTGTATACATGTATATATGTTATATATACACATACATATACATACACATATGTATATGAAATATAATTTTCATTTTTCATATGTATATGTGTATATACACACATATGTAGAATTTATGTGTGTACATATTATACATATATAGATTTATACATATTATGTATACACATATACATATATGTACATATAAGTTAAAATACATATATATCTTTTAATATTTTATATATACACATAAATATAAGTTATATATACATATATGTATGTGTGTATATATCTAATGTTTTATATATACATATTTATATGCATATATATTTTATATATGTGTATATATATACATAAAACATTAAAAGGTATTTCCTTGTAGTTTGGCAGGCTTTGTTTTTTGAGTGCATCATGATATAATTCCACTGTCTTCAGATGGCCATTGTTGGTGTAAAGAGGTCAACTCAAAGTCTCACACTTTGACATGAATGTCTTTTTTTTCCTCCAGCCACTTCCAAAATATATTTGTCATTGCTGTTCTTCAGTTTCAATATACGGTTCCTAGGGATGGGTTTCTTTTTACTTATGGGTTTGAAATTTATTGGGCTTTTTTGTCCTTGCGAACCCTAAAACTTAAAGTATAATAATAATAAAATTTTAAAAAAAAGAAATTTGTTGGGCTTCTTAAATCTGTTAAATTTGGTGTCTTTCATCTGAGGTAATTTTGGAAAATTCTCATCATAAGCTGTTTAACACCTCTATTTCCTTCTTTATATCCTTATTAGATGATCCTCTTCATTCTGTTTTTGATGTCTTTAAACCCATTGAAATTTTCCACTTGTTGGTTTTTCTGTACTGCATTATGAATAAATTTGTCTGAGCTAATTCAGTTCATTAATTCTTTCTCCAATCCTATTTAATCTTCAAAATATATATTGTGTTTTTAATTCCAATAATGTATACTTCATTTATTCCTTTTCTGTGCAGTTATTTTGTATACCTGCCGCACTACTTTTTTGTATGTTTCCACCACCTGAAAAAGTAGTTAAGCTTATCTTCCATTTCTTTAAACAAAGTAATTGTTTTATACTGCCTGATAATTTATTTTTATTTTTTTAGAGACGGAGTCTCGCTCTGTCACCCAGGCTGGAGTGCAGTGGCATGATCTCGACTCACTGCAACCTCTGCCTCCCGGGTTCACGCCATTCTCCTGCCTCAGCCTCCCGAGTAGCTTGGACTACAGGCACCCACCACCATGCCCAGCTAATTTTTTGTATTTTCAGTAGAGATGGGGTTTCACCGTGTTAGCCAGGAAGGTCTCAATCTCCTGACCTTGTGATCCACCCGCCTCAGCCTCCCAAAGCACTGGGATTACAGGCGTGAGCCACCACACCAGGCGACTGCCTGATAATTTCAATTGAAGTTTTGAGGAAGTTTTTCTGTTGGTTTTCTTTCGAAGTACTGTCTTCCTGTGTGTTCTCGATCAATTCTGATAAATTTGATTCTATGCTATTTATTGCCCTTTAAAAATATTTATAGGATATTTTGATGACTAAAATGACGGTTTCTTTCTCCAGAGAAAATTTATGTCCACAGGCAACTATAGACATCACTGTCTAGGATCATATTTAAGTGCATGACTTAAGGCTAATTTAAATTATCAAGTGACTTGAATTTGAGTTAAAAATCCATATAAAGGTCAACTTGTGACTATAATTTCAAGAATGGATTACCACATCATCCCATCCTGTTCATTTCAAAGTTACATATTTCCTGCACTCCCTTGGGAGTGGGAATGTGTAGATTGGGTTTACTTCTGCTTTACTCCTACCCTACAGATATAATCCTTTGAGTTCCAACTTCTTGGGAGACAGTTCTACCAACAGATCCCTCCCCTAGTGAATACTCTGGGTTTGAGGTTCAGCACCCCTTGCCCAAAGATGCCATCAGAATTGAAGCTCAAGTTTGTCCAAGTTCAGCAAATACCCTCAAGGCAAATGTAACTTCATTGTATTCCATTAAATTTGACAAAGTATTTTTCAAATAAACATTTTAAATGTTTTTAATTTTACAATATTGCCCAGAATCTTTAGTTGTTTACATTGGAGAGGTTTTACATAATATTTTGTCTATTACATGCCTAGAAACATGTATCTAATTGTCAAGGGAAAATATGGATCTGAAACTCAGAAGAAAGGGCTGACTGAAGGTTACAGTTATTAAGATAGCTCAGAGTAAGTATAGACAAAAATAAGTAAAATGACAAATATGGACTTTCCTCTTGAATACAATCACTTACAGGGTTAGAGAAAAATAAAAGCTTTTAAAGGAGAATAATCATAAACAATCAATGAGATGTGGGGATCCAGAGTGTTGTGTTACAAAAATTAAAGCAGCTGCACGTTTTAGAGAATATGAGTTGTCAAAAGTACCAAATGCTATCAAAAAACAAGTTAAGACTGAAGATACGTAAAATATATATTTTTTCTTTGGCAAGTTTAGTACCATTGAGGAATATAGTGAAAGCATTTTTTTCTGTGTATTATATATAATTTGGGTTTGGGGTATATGAATTGATGGTTAAACTGTAGAAATAATGAGTGATAACTGTTCAAGAACACTGTCCATGATTTTAAAAGGTAATTATTTATGTTGATTCTACCTTAAAATATATTAGGAGCTTATAAATTTGTCACTATATCCACTACCACTACCATTATTTCTCAAATCGATTACTACAAATTCCCTGCAGTAGACTAGTAATAGGTCAATGTACTTCTTTTGTTCTCTCATTCTTCTGAGATTTGTCAAATGTGTGTTTAACAGAAAAATCAGCTCATGTTACTTTCCTGTTCAAAAAACTTTATGGACTCACCCCTGCTTACTATTCAGGACTTCAAGGTCCTGCAAGTTCTGGCTCTGGCCATATTCTCAACTATTCTTGTCTTGATGACTATGTCCCAAACACCTAAGTTTTCTTCTTGTTTCTACATGACAAGCCTTTTGTAGACTTTAGACCTCTAATTTGTTCTTTCTGCCTGACATATTCTTTCCTTTGGTCTTTCAATAGCTGGCTCATTCTCATCATTCAGATTTTACCTCTTTAGGAAGCCCATCTTTGATGACAAGTTAGTAAAGTAACTTCTCCCCTGGTTAATTTTTATTTATCATTGCATGTATTTTCTGCATATCTTCACTATTTGTTCATATCTTGTTTATGTAAGCTCCATTACAAAGGGACCAAAAATTCTCCAATCATTGTTGCACCCCATGTGTCTGTCACAGTATCTGTCATTATAGTTGCTGATATATCATTATTCATTGAATAAATGAATACATGAGTGGTGTTAAAAGGGTAAAGATGTACACATTATCTTCAAAGTTCCTCCCATCAAGACCTGCAGTTTATGTTCATTTCATTAAGTCTGGATGGGCTCTGTGATTATTTTCACTATTAGAACACAGAGCAGAAGTGATGCTGTGCCGATTTCTGGGACCAGGGCACAAGTGTCTGGCAGTTCCACTTCCTATCTTTTGAAGTACCCACTCTGGAAGCGCTGAACCCCACGTACAACTTCAACCTTTCTGCAGAAACTATGTGAAGAGGCCCAGAGACAATATGGAAAAGGAGAGGGCAGAGTTCAGCTTAGACTTCCAGTTGTCCCTCCCAAGGTTCCAGACACATGAAACCATCTTGGACATTAGAGACCAGATCAGCTATCCACTAGTTAGAATTACTATGATTACATATAATACAATGTAGTTCTTTTCAGCTCTGAAGTATTGGAGTAGCTTGTTACACAGCAAGAAATAACTGAAACAGATGCCTTCTACCCTTCCAAAGTCAAGAGTCCGACACTATGAGTGGAGTCAAAATGACAAGGAGGCAAAACATTAAGGCGTAGTTTAAGGGACAGTCTAAGCTGGTTCAGGAAGGAAAGAATTCAGAAGGAAACTCATGAGGGAAGACAGCCGACAGATTGATTTGCTAGAACTACTTGAAAACTTGAAAAGCAAATACATGGAGAACAAAGGCGTCTGGGAGCCAGAACGTTTCAGTCAATGAACAGGATATTGTTGAAATTTAATAGCTCACAGGCAGAGAAGTTTGGAATGATTACAAAATCAAAGATATGACCATTGCAATGTAATACTGAAGCGGAGATTAATGATACTAGAGTCAAATGCTAACAAGTTCAGTGAATACAGTCTTTGCTCTCAAGTTATATTTGTATTTGCCTAACAAAGCTAAACGTGTTTGTAGCTATTTTTTTCTTCTTATAAAAGGAGAAATTTCCTTTTAAGTGGAAGAGGTTATCAGTGTAATTAATTATACCTAATGGGAAAATATCCCCAAACATATATTTACTTTTTTATAGACGACTTTTGTGAGAATGCTTTGAAAGTATCCGACCTAATGAATTATTACCAGCAAAGGGGGATTTTCTAGACTCTCTCTCTATGTGAATGTCATTTGTCCACACCTGAAAGATTCAGCCCATTCAATTTTCAATGGCCTGTAAGGAAGAATGATAATGTTGGGTTAAAATTCTTCAAACACAGTCCATTTTCATAAAGTTTAATAGAGTCTGAGTTGCAAAGCATCCCTAAATTAAAGGCTATTTAAAAGGCCTTTTATTTAAAAGACTGCCCACACTACTTTCATTCCAGGGTAGTTTCTTCACCTCAAAAAAGCTAAATAATATGAAACCAAGCACACTCATTATAGTGCACTCAAGTCTGTCAATGGAAAATTTCTCCTGATAGATGGTTCATTTTAAGCATACTAGCTATTAATAGTTGGACATTTCATTCTTTGGAATATCCAGTGAGAAGGATAGGCCTCTGCAGTTATGATGAAATGTATAGTGTGAAAATTTCGAATATGATGAAAGAAATCTTCAGGTGTTAAAAAAAAGTTAGACCTCACTATTCTGATAGAATCAGATTTTTTATGGCATAAAATTTACTCAGAATGTTTTTATGAAGTATTTAACATGAAGGAAATGAAATATATAGGAATATTACGAGAAAAATCTACTTAGCATATTCTGAAATGCTTAAAAGTAGGATTTCTTAAGAAAAGTAGGTGCCTGTGTTTTGTTCAATTAAAATATATGATTCTTATAATATACTATTATATTATACAAGTTTTTTCACTTATACTAAGATAGCTGGTTAAAAAGTCTATTTATGAAACTACCACACTACATGTACACTAAAGGATGATGATTATAAAAATAAAGATTGTATTTCTCGACACTGAATATTTACTAAATGCTAGATACTATGTTAAGATATTCACACAGATTATCTTTTTATAACAATAACCCATTTATAGAAGAAAAAGATAAGACGAACAGAAAAATTAAGCAAAGTTGCCCAGCTAAAAAGTAGCAGACTGAGGAATCAAACAAGGCAATCTGATTTCAGAATGCATGCTCTTAAAAATAGCCTATGTCACATTATTTCCAATTGCAGATACTACCAGTGGTTCACGAATTAAATTTTCATTTATTAATTAGGCACAATAAGAGATGGACAATAACTAATAATAAAATAGAATGATTATAATAATACACAGTAATAAAAGTGACGTAAATATAGTCCCTCCTCTTCTCTCTTAAAATACTATAATAAAGAAAGAAGCTGCAGATGCAGGGAAAGAGTGAGTGACGGACCCCCAGGGCTTCATAACCCCACCAATGACTTCAATAATCCTAAGCATGAGAAAACCCCCTGACTCTCTGGGGGCCTCCAGACTAACACAGAAAGCTGCCTAGATACTATGTAGAGGAATTGCTCCAGAGAAGGAACTCATTCCGGGTCCCACATGTTTCTGAGCCCTGAGCAGGTGCAACATGGTGCCATTCTGAGACCTCAGTCCTCAAAGAACTGCGACCTGCCCTGGGGCTAACACCACCTCTGGTGCAGCTGGCCAAGGTGGAAGGCTGGAGGCTGGGAACTTTCACACACCCTGAAGACAAATCTCCCTGATGCTGATGCTGCAGGCTATTGTGGGACCAAGACAAGGGGAGATCACCTGCCCCACAGGTGCCTGCCTAAGCTGCTCCCACTGACAGTGGTTCCACCCTCTCCAGAGACAGGCTCACAGTCCAGCAGGCCAAAATCCCTGAAGGTACATGCAAAAATCCCCAACAAAATATTACCAAATAGAATTCAGCAGCACATCAACATAGTACTGGACGTCCGAGCCAGAGCAATTAGGCAAGAAACAGAAATAAAAGGCATCTACATTGAAAAAGATGAAGTCAAAGTGTCCCTCTTTGCTGATGACATGATCTTACGTCTAGAAAAATATAAAGACTTCATTGAAAAATTCCTAGATTTGGGCCGGGCACGGTGACTCACACCTGTAATCCCAGCAATTTGGGAAGCCAAGGCGGGTGGATCATGAGGTCAGGAGTTCAAGATCAGCTTGGCCAAAATGGTAAAACCCCGTCTCTACTAAAAAGAAAAAAGAAAAAATTAGTTGGGTATGGTGGTGTGTGCCTGTAGTCCAGGCTACTTGGGAGGCTGAGACAAGAGAATTGCTTAAACCCAGGAGGCAGAGGGTGCAGCGAGCTGAGATCATGCCACTGCACTCCAACCTAGGAAACAGAGCAGGACTGTCTCAAAAAAAAAAAAAAAAAATCCTAGATTTGATAAATAAACTCAGTAACGTTGCAGGATACAAAATCAACACATAAAAATCAGTAGTGTTTCTATATACCAATAATGAACTAGCTGAGAAAAAATCAAGAAAACAATCCCACTTACAATAGCTACAAAAAATATAGGAATAAATTGTCCTTGCGATAATTTGCTGAGAATGATGGTTTCCAGCTTCATCCATGTCCCTACAAAGGACATGAACTCATCATTTTTTGTGGCTGCATAGTATTCCATGGTGTATATGTGCCACATTTTCTTAATCCAGTCTGTCGTTGTTGGACATTTGGGTTGGTTCCAAGTCTTTGCTATTGTGAATAGTGCCACAATAAACATACGTGTGCATGTGTCTTTATAGCAGCATGATTTATACTCCTTTAGGTATATACCCAGAAATGGGATGGCTGGGTCAAATGGTATTTCTAGTTCTAGATCCCTGAGGAATCGCCACACTGACTTCCACAATGGTTGAACTAGTTTACAGTCCGACCAACAGTGTGAAGGTGTTCCTATTTCTCCACATCCTCTCCAGCACCTGTTGTTTTCTGACTTTTTAATGATGGCCATTCTAACTGGTGTGAGATGGTATCTCATTGTGGTTTTGATTTGCATTTCTCTGATGGCCCGTGACGGTGCGCATTTTTTCATGTGTCTGTTGGCTACATAAATGTCTTCTTTTGAGAAGTGTCTGTTCATATCCTTCACCCACTTTTTGATGGGGTTGTTTTTTTTTCTGTAAATTTGTTTGAGTTCATTGTAGATTCTGGATATTAGCCCTTTGTCAGATAAGAAGATTGCAAAAATTTTCTCCCATTCTGTAGGTTGCCTGTTCACTTTGATGGTAGGGAATTGAACAATGAGAACACTTGGACACAGGAAGGGGAACATCACACACCGGGGCCTGTTGTGGGGTAGGGGGAAGGGGGAGGGATAGCATTAGGAGATATACCTAATGTAAATGATGAGTTAATGGGTGCAGCACACCAACATGGCACATGTATACATATGTAACAAACCTACACGTTGTGCACATGTACCCTAGAACTTAAAGTATAATAATAAATATATATATATACATTATATATATAAAATAGGAATAAATTTAACAAAGGAAGTAAAAGATCTCTGCAAAGGCAACAGAACTGGTGAAATAAATTAAAGAGGACACAAACAATTGGAAAGACATTCCATTTTCATGAATAAGAAGAATTGATGTCATTAAAATGATTCTACTGCCCAAAGCAATCTATAGATTCAAAGCAATCCTTATAAAAATGTCAATATCATTTTTCACAGAATTAGAAAAAAAAATCCTAGAATTTGTATGAAACCAAAAAAGAGCCAGAATAGCCAAAGCAATCCTAAGCAAAAAGAAGAAAGTTAGAGGCATCATATTACCTAACTTCAAAATATAATACAAGGTCATGGTAACAATAACAGTATAGTATTCATATAAAAACAGACATAGACCAATGGAATGGAATAATGAGTCCAGACATAAATCCACATATTTTCAGCCAACTGACATTCTGTATAATGCCAAGAACATACACTGGGGAAAAGATATTATCTTCAATAAATGGTGCGGGGAAAACTGAATACCCATATGTAGATGAAGAAAACTGGATGCCTATCTCTACCCACGTACAAACCCAAGATGGATTAAAGACTTAAATGTAAAATTTAAAACTATAAAGCCAACTAGAAAACAACACACGGGAAACACTTTAAGACATCAGCCTAGGCAAAGACTTCATGGCTAAGACACTGAAATCACCGGCTACTATAACAAAAATAGACAAATGGGACTCTATTAAACTTAAAAGCATCTGCACAGCAAGGGAAACAACAGAATGAACTGACAACATGCTAAATGGGAGAAAATATTTTCAAACTATTAATCTGACAAAGGATAATATCTAGAATATACAAAGAACCCAAATAACTCAATAATTTTTTTAAAATCTCATTAAAAGTCGCCTAAAGACATAAATAGATATTTCTCAAAAGAAGACATAAAAATGGCCAATAGGTATTTGAAAAACTGCTCAACATCACTAATCATTAGGAAAATGCAAATCGAAACCAGAATTACCTTACCAATCACCTCACCCCAGTTAGAACGGCTATCACTAAAAAGACAACAAAACAAAACAAAAACACAGATACTGGTGAGGATGCAGAGAAAAGACAATTCATACACTACTAGTAAGCATGTAAATTAGTATACCCACTATAGAAATCATTATGACAATTACTCAAAAAAACTAAAAATAAAACTATCACAATCCACCAATTTCACTGGATATTTATGCAAAGAAAAAGAAACATAGATAACAAAGGGATACATACCTGAATTTGCACACTTATCACAGCATGATTGACAATAGCAAAGATATAGAATCAACCTATGTGTCCACCAATGGATGAATGGATAAAGTAGCATATGTACCCAATGGGGGAATATACAGCAGGTAAAATGAATGAAATCATGTCATGCAGTAGCATGGATGAAACTGGAGGACATTATCTTAAGTGAGAAAAGACAGTCACAGAAAGACAAATACCACATATTCTCTTTCATACGTGAGAGATTAAAAAATTAGATCTTATGGAGATAGAGTATAGATAGATACCAGAGGCTTGGAAGGTAGTATGGGTGGGAGGAGGGGATAAAGATATGTTGATTAGTGGGTACAAATATACGGTTAGATAGAAGACATAAACCCCAATACTCGATAGCAGATTAAGGAGAGTAGAGTTAGCAACAATGTATTACATAATAAAAATAGCTAAAAGAGAGGTAAATAGTTAAAGAGGTAAACAGCTAAAAAATAGCTAAAAATAGCTAAAAGAGCTATGTGTTACCTACACATGGAAATGATAAATACTCAGGGTAATGAATAGCCCAGATACCCTGACTTGATCATTACACCTTCTATGCAAGTAACACATCTTCACATGTACCTAACAAATATGTAAAATATATTGTTATCAATACAATTTGTTTAATCCTGTAGTACTTTTGGAACACTGTTGACTTTGGGTTGTCGAAACAATGGAAAGTAAAACCTACTGTATAATAAACCTGTAAATGTAATTAAAATGTTTTCTTGTGTTCCGTGAGTTCATCTAGTCAACTGTCAAACCTGACGTGGCAGGGGTTATCATGGGAATCTCAGAATCTATAGCTGGTAGGTTAGAGGTATGGATGGCAAACTGGGACTTGTGACTGGCATTTGAAATGGGGCCAGTCTAGTGGGGCTGAGTCCTTTAACTTGTAGGATGTATGCTAACTCAGGATATTTACTGTGAGAATTGAATTGCATTCTTGAATACCCAGTTAGTGCTGGAGAATTGGAGAATTGATGTGGAAAACACACCAGTATTTGGTGTCAGAAAGAACTGCCAATCAAGTTTTTAAATAAATCCAATGTATTCAGTAGAGAACTATATGAAAATCATCTACTTGAGAAAAGATATTGAGACGTTTGTAGGATCTGTCTGAATGTATATAGAAGAATAAAGGATTGAGATGGCCAACATATTTTAGGTTAATTCAGTATACAATCATGCTAGCACATTTCATATACTTATTACTTCATTTAATATTTATAACAAATTTGTAAAGTATTATCACTATCTACTTTTTATAGATAAGGAAATTAAATCTGAGAAGTTACATTTTCAAGCAACCCACACATTCCAGATAACAGGTTTAGATCCAAATCCAAACCACATGACATCGAAGTCCAAAGCTACACAACTCCTATAAACTAACATAGAAAAAAAGCTAGATGACCTTGGGTTTGGTGATAGCTTTTTAGATACAACGCCAATGGCATAATTATTGAAAGAAGTAACTTTTAGGTGGGACTCTATTGAAATTATTTTTTCGTTGTTCTGCAAAGACACGGTCAAGAAAATGAAAAGAAAAACTACAGACTGGGAGAAAATACTTACTAAGACATATCTAATAAATGATTGTTACTGAAAACATACAAAAACTCTAAAAACTCAATAACAAGAAAATAAATAACCTGATTTTTAAAATGGGCCAAAGACCTTAACAGACAATACACCAAAGAAGACAGATGGAAACTATGTTTATGAGGAGATGCTGTGCATCATGTCATCAAGGAAATGCAAATTAAAACAATAAAATACCATGATACAGCTATTAGAACGCCCAAAATCCAGAAGACTGACACCACCAAATGCTAGCAAGGATGTCGAGCAATGTGAATTTTCATTCGTTGCTGGTGGAAACGCAAAATGGCACAGCCACTTTGGAAAATATTTTGGCAGTTTCTTACAAAAGTATACATATTCTTGCCATGTGATCCAGCAATCATAGACCTTAGTATTTACTCAAAGGAGTTGAAAACTTATGCTTACAAAAAAACGACCAACATGACAGTGCAGTTAAGTTCAGCTGGTAATTTTTTTGAGGAAGACTTTTTCAGTAAAGGGAAGTAGTACATCAACTTAGATTTTAATACAAACGACGTAATCCTATTGTGCAGCTTACACAAAAAGCTTGCAGATCAGCCCCTTTGAGAAACACTGACCTGGACTCCATGCCTTAATCAAATAATTGCTCAATGTTTAACAGACAATGCAGGAAGCTGAGTATGGAAGGCAAAACTGTCATGACAGGACTCAGCCAGCTTTGAAATAAAAAAATGAATTGAGATTTAGAAAATATGCATTTAAAAGTGTAGATATCAATGAAATGTAGGCAGCTTTTTCTAAAAGGCAAAAGAACGTTTCAGCTAAAGACGTTTCAGGTACAATGAAACCAACCCCAAACTAATGGCATCCAAATTGTAAAGAACAAACTAAAATTACCTCTGTTTGCAGATGATAGAAAACCATGCAGAAAACCCTAAAGATTCCATGTTCAATAGCTGCTACAACAAATAAATGAAATCAGAAAAGTAAGAAAGCAACAAAATCAACATACTAAATCAGTTGCATTTCTTCCTTTTTAAATTACTGTTATTTTTTTTTGGATATACAGTTTTATTCATGATTATAGCTCACTGCAGCCTCTGGCTCCTGGACTTAAGTGATCCTCCCGCCTCAGCCTCCCAAAATGCTGGAATGACAGGCATAAGCCACCACACACCCAGCTAATCAGCTGCATTTCTATACACTAACAATAAACATTTTGAAAAAGGAATTACAAAAAAAAATCCATTTATAATAGTATCAAAAGTAATAAAATATGTAAGAATTCATTTAAATACTTAGGAGTTAATTTAACCAAGGAATTAAAGGACATGTGCAACGGAAACTGCAGAACATTTCTGAAAGATACAAGACATAAATAAATGAAAATACATCACATGTTCATTAACTGGAAGACCTAATATTGTTAATACGTCAAAACTACCCAAAGACATATGCAGATTCAACGCAATCCCTATTAAAATCCCAATGACATTTTTTTTTTTGCAGAAATAGAAAAACCCATTCTAAAATTCATGTGAATCTCAAGAGACCCAGAATAGCCACAGCAAATCTTGAAACAGAAAACAAAGCTGGAAGACTCGCACTTCTTGATTTCAAAAGTCACTACAGAGCTCCAGCAATCAAAACAGCGTGGTACTGGCATAAAAATAGACATATAGCTCAATCAAACAGAATGGAGAACCCAGAAGTAACCCTTGCATATATGGTAAAATTATTTTGTACAAAAGAGACAAGGTCATTCAATGGGGGAATAGATAGTCTTTTCAACAAATGGTGTTGTGAAAACTGGATATTCACATGCAAAAGAATTAAATTAGATCACTATGTACAGAAATTAATTTAAAATGGGTCAAAGGCCTAAATGTAAGATTTAAAAATATAAAACTCTTAGAAGAAAACATGGGACAAAAACTTCATGACATGGAATTTGGCAGTAATTTTTAGGGTATGACACTAAAGGCATGGATGACAACAGAAAAGAAATGGAATTCATATTTTTTTTCAAGTTGTGCATTAAAATAGCAACAGAGTAAAAATGTAACCCACAGAATGAAAGAAAATATTTGCAACTCAGATTTATGATAAGCAATTAGTGTGGTGAATGGATAAAACCTCCTAAAACTCAACAAGAAAGCAATAGCTCAATTCAAAAACGAGCAAAAAACTTGGATATTTCTCCAATGATACTCAAATGGCCAATAAGCACATAAAGATGCTCAACATCACTGGTCATCAGAAAAATGCTAATTAAAACTACAACGAGATGCCATTTAATACCCATTAGAACAGCTACTACTTAAAAAAAAAAGAAAATAACAAATGTTGGCGAGAATGTAGAGAAATTAGAACCCTTAAGCAGTGCTGGAGGGAATGCAAAATGGTACAGCCACTGTGGAAAACAGTAGAGTTGTTTCCCACAATTTTTAAAAAAGAATTAATACACGATCCAGGGATTCTACTTCTAAGTGTGTATCTAATTGCAAGCAGAGTCTCAAAGATATATTTATACAGCCAGGTTCATATCGGCATTATTCACAACACCTAAAAGATGGGATCAAAGCAAGTATTCATCAACAGATGAATGGATAAGCAAAATGAGGTCTATACATACAATAGAATGTCAGTCAGCTTTTAAGGGGAATGAAATTCTGACATACGCTACAACATGGATGAACTTTGAGGACATTATGCTAGGTGACATAAACTCGTCACAAAAAGACAAATACTGTATGATTTCACTCATATACAGTACTTAGAGAAGTTAAACTTTTAGAGACAAAAATAAAATAGTGGTTGCCAGAGGCTGGGGGAGGAGATTTCTTAGTATGTTTGAGTTACTATTAAAAAATACCATAAATTGAGTGGCTTACAAATATTTATTTCTCAGAGTTCTAAAAGCAGGGAAGTTCAAGATAGGAAACCAGCAGATTCAGTGTCTGAGGAGGGCCAGTTTCCTGGTTCAGACATAAGGCTTCTTGCTATGTCCTTGCATGTGGACGGAGCAAGACAACAATCTTGAACCTCTTTTATACAGGCACTAATCCGATTCTTTAGAGCTTTGACCTCATGACCTAACCACCTCCCAAAGGGATCAACCTTCTAATACCTAACCACGTTGGTGAATAGGTATCAATACAATAATTTTCAGAGAAAATGGAGAGTTATTGTTTAATATATTGAGAGTTTCAGTTTTACAAGATGAAAAGTGTTATGAAGATGGAGGATAGCGTTGGATACACAACATGCGGAATGTATTAATGCCACTAAACCATATGCTTAAAAATATTTGAGATGGTAAATTTTATATTATGTGTATTTTACCCCAATAATAAAAATGAAGTCAGTGGCTTAAAACAAACAAAAAACAAAAACACAGTGGCTTAAAACAAAACAAAAAGGAACAAAACAGAACATCAAACATCAATGAACTACTGTTACAGAAATTGAACCAAGATAACTGTAAAGTTTAAAAAATAGAACTGAAAAAGGACAGAGACATCATTCTTTACCTCTAGAACAAATGGCACTGTTTGATGTACTTCATACTTGTGAATCAGAAAGTAAGAAAACAGCTTGGTTAGAGCTGTTTTCTCTAACAGTTGGTTAGACATTCAGGCAGAAATTTGCTTTTGTTTTACATTATCTAGCATGCATAAAAACCAATCTATGAATAATTCTTTGAAAATATAAAAAGGTTGATCCCAAAATGAAGGTATCGTATCTGTTATTGGTACATATAATGTTATTAATTTGATATTGAATTGAGTTTGCTGTCTTCATTGTTTTATTTAATGACTGTCAAGATCTTTCGTTTGTTCAGACACTTCTTCAGTTACTTAATATACTTTTTTCTCATATTTTTCTAAAAGTAATTCTTCTAGAATTGAGTTTTCAGGAATATAATTTCACAGATAGGAAGTGTGCTTTTCTTACTCATCTGCTCTCAAATTATATGCACCATTATTGAAACTAATGAGTAGATAATTGCAGATTAATTGTAATTTTAACAAGTTTATGCCTTGGAATGTAAACATACCATTTTATATTATTCAAACTTCATCATTCTCATGGAATTTAAGACACAAGTCAAAAAAGATTGTTTATCCAAATTATGTTACTAATGACATGCAGACCAAATTCTCAATTCTTTATGATTTACAGTTTTGCTTTATAAAATAGATACAGCATATTTTATGGTACACATGACTATATGACATATGTATCATCAAGCTCCAAGGGTAAAAATTAACCCTAGAAATTTCATATCAGAAAAAAAAGCCGATTTTCAAATTTCTTCTCCTTTTTTTAAACACTTTAACTGGTCACTCTAGGATTCAAGGCCCTCACTTTTTTCTTAAAGGATGATATGAATGGGAGGGGGTGAAATAAGAAGAGGTTAAATTTCTAATATTTTTTTCCTGTCACAAGGATTGACAAACATTAATGCAAGAAACAAAAATAAAAGATGAAAACAGAGAGTCCATTTTCTAGAATTAGTAACCCTAACTATATTAGTAAGTAATCACAATTAGACAATCTATTTTATTATTGTCCACATTTTTATATCCAAATATGAAATGGTCATTTGATAACAGACACAATTAGGCAAATATTGGCCTCCCACAAATGCAGTTAAAATGTTGCCTTTGGCACCAGGAAGTCTATTATAACTAACCATTTTATATGCTGATAGTTCTCAGTCAGAATTTTACTTAAGAAGACAAATAGTTTGACAAATGCAATATAAATTGATCATCTTTTACAAACCAGTTACAGATACAATATTGATCAATAACATGGTAGTAAACTTAGTATGTATAAAACTTTTCAGAAATAAAGAATTTTTTCACAGCAGCAGAAATTGGTGAGATAATGTAGGGGGACTCGATAAAAGAAATATCCTTGAAAATCTTGCTGGAGAAATTGTGAAGGCTCATCTCAGGGCAAAAAAGGAGAAAATGTGTTGCTTTAGTCTCAGTAGTAAGGGACTATAAAAACAAATTTCATCACCAAAAATGTGAGTGAGTAGAGGTTGTTTTCTTTCCAGTTTTTGCTTATGGCTTAACAGTTTTTTTCAGAGTATCTTTATATTGAACAGGTATGTTTGTCATTTTATTTTTCTTGAGGATTAAAGACATTCATTATGTTCTAGGTATAATAGTTTCAACAAAACAACAAACAAAACAAAGCAGGAAAATAAAACTAAAATGATTATAATTCCAGTAGCTGTAAAATTGTGTCATATCAAGCATAGTGATCACATTGTCTTAATTTACTCTTTTCTCTATTATAACAAAGATAAACATTTGATGAAAAATATGTTAGGAACCACTCATATTTAGAAAATGTTTTAATACATCACTGTAATTAGGTTTCAAAATTGGCTTCTTCGTTTATTGTAATTTAAGGAAGATATTTAACATATATGCCAATATTGAAGTGCTGCATTAAATGAAGAAATGAAATAAAGAATATGGGCATTAATTTAGACAGCAATGTGTTTTGCTGCTGATATTAATTACCAGGCATTATAGTGGATGCTCTCATGATATACTTCAAAATAGTCAATAACTATAAAGATACATATTTTCACTGTATTTCACATACAGGTACTGACAGAAGAAGCAATGCACTTTTTAATGTGCCATAAATTCCTTTATATCAAGTAACTGTAAATATGAAGTTTCAGCTTTTGGAGATTATTGTTGGTAACAGGAAAAACACTGTTATCGTTGCCTCCGCCAAGTCATAGTTGCTGCATTTAGACACACTGAGAAAATACTATAGAATCCCTATTATACAAAATGCTTGATCTTTCCTGAGTGACTCACAGAGGCAAGATAATATTTACATCTCCATTCACATTCCATATTACGGTAACTACATTTTTCTTAAATACTGAGTTTGCAAATAGGTCATTTCTTAGACTTTCAAAATACAGATGAATTGACTGCTCATGTAAACACAGGTTGCTATTCAACATTGTAACTATGTAAAAACATACCCTTGTTTTATTGTGCTACACTTTATTGTGTTTCACAGACAATGAATTTTCTACAAATTGAAGATCTGTGCCAACCCTGCAGTGAGCAAATTTATTAGTGCCATTTTTCCAACAGCATATTACTCACTTTGTGTCTCTGTGTGACATTTTGGTCATTCTTAAAATATTTCCAACTTTTTAATTATTATTATGTCCAAAATGGTAACCTTTTTTTCAGTGATCTTACTATTGTTACTTCTATCATTGTTTTGGAATGCCGGGAACTGCGCACTTAGGACAAACTTACTATGTGTTGTGTGTGTTCTGACTGCTCTCCCAACCAGCTGTTTCCCCGTCTCTCGTCTCCTTCTCCTTAAGCCTTCCTCTTCCCTGAGACACAACAATGTTGAAATTAGGCCAGTTAACAACCCTACAATGGCCTTTAAGTGTTCACATGAAAGGAAGAGTTGCACATTTCTCACTTTAAATCAAAAGATTAAAATGATTAAACTTACTAAGGAAAGCATATTGAAAGCTGAGATAAGCCAATAGCTAAGCCTTTTGCTCCAAATAGCCCACTTGTGAAAGCAAAGAAAAATTAAAAGTGCTACTCCAGTGAACACAAAAATGATAAAAAAGCAAAACAACTTTATTGCTGATATGGAGAAAGTTTTAGCGGTCTGAATAGAAGATCAAACTAGCCACGATATGCCCTTAACTCAAACCCTAATTTACAGTAGGGTCCTAACTTTCTTTAATGGTATCAAGGATGAAAGATGTGAGGAAGCTGCAGAAGAAAAGTTTGAAGCTATCAAAGGTTGATTCATGGTGTTAAAGGTAAGAAGCCATCATGATAACTTAAAAGTGCAAGATGAAGCACCAAGTGCTGATGTAGAAGCTGCAGCAAGTTATCCGGAAGATCTAGGTAAGGTTATTGATAAAGGTGGCTACACCAAACAACAGATTTTCAGTGTAGATGAAACAGCCTTCTATTAGAAGAAGACGCCATTTAAACCTTTCATAGCTGAAGACGATAAGTCAATGCATGGCTTCAAACCTTCAAATTACAGATTGATTATATTGTTAGGGGCTAAGGTAGCTGGTTTAAGTGCATTAGCGTAAGTGTAAGTCAATGCTCAATTGCCATTCCAAAATCCTAGGGCCCTTAAGAATTATGCTAAATCAACATGAATTATGCCACAATCTACATTTGTGATTAATGGGAGGAAGTCAAAATATCAACACTAACAGGAGTTTGGAAAAAGTTGATTCCAACAGTCATGGAAAACTTAGGATCAAGACTTCAATTGAGAAAATCACCACAGATTTGCTGGAAATAGCAAGATAATTAAAATTAGAAGTGGAGCCTGAAGATGTGACTGAACTGCTGCAATCTCACAAAATAATTTCAGTGGATGAAGAGCTGTTTTTTATGCAGAAGCAAAGAAAGTGGTTTCTTGAGATGGAATCTACTTCTAGTGAAGATGCTGTGAACATCGCTGAAATTACCACAAAGGATTTAGAATATTACATAACGTTCATTGATAAAGCAGTGGCAGGGTTTGAGAGGATCGACTCCAATTTTGAAAGAAGTTTTACTGTGGGCAAAATGCTATCAAACATCATAACGTGCTACAGATAAATCTTTCATGAAATGAAATGATGAGCTAATCAATGTGGCAAACTTCACTGTTGTTTTATTTTAAGAAATTGCCACAGCCTTCAGTAACCACCACCGCACTGAGTCAGCAGCCATACACATCAAGGCAAGACCCTCCACCAGCAATAATACTATGACTCACTAAAGGTTCAGATGATTGTGAACATTTTTTAACAATAAAGCATTTTTAGTTCAGCTATGTACACTTTTTAGACATAATGCAATTGCACACTTAATAGACAACAGTATAATGTAACTATAAATTTAATATTCACTAGGAAACCAAACAATTGTGTGACTTGCCTCATTTCAGAATTGGCTTTATTGCAGTAGTCTGGAACTGAACTCCCAATATCTTTGAGGAATACCTGTGTTTCCAATTATGACTTTTGACCATCTTTGACTTTAAAAAGTCTTTATTATTTATCTCTGGATAACAGCATATATTTATGACAATAAATAAATATCTATTGAGATTGAAGACTACCATCTATGACGTTTTTTACCCTTCAAGAGACTTTTTAAGAGTCTGGGCCTGGCGTGGTGGCTCATGCCTGTAATCCCAGCACTTTGGGAGGCTGAGATGGGCGTATCATGAGGTCAGGAGTTTGAGACTAGCCTGACCAACACGGTGAAACCCTGTCTCTACTAAAAATACAAAAACTAGCCGGCTGTGGTGGTGTGCGCCTGTAATTCCAGCCACTCAGGACGCTGAGGCAGGAGAATCGCTTGAACCTGGAAGGCAGAGGTTGCAGTGAGCAGAGATGGTGCCACTGCACTCCAGCCTGGGTGACAGAGCGCGACTCTGCCTCCAAGAAAAAAAAGTCTGTACTAGGACACAATAAATTAAAATATAAATTTATGCTTTTAATACTATGGTATGCAAGTCAGCATTTCAGGCATTTTGAGAAATAATACAAAGTCCCTCTTTTCATAGGGCTTATGGCTAAGTTAAAGAAGATAAGGCATAAATATATGAACATTTAAATAATACAAATGATAAGTTTAATGGTTTAAAAATGTCAAGTGGTAGGTGTGAAAGGAGTGATATAGAGCACCAATGCTGTAAGTTTTCACAAGAAGAGCACATCACTGTAGGATGAAGTGATCCGGGTTATCATGACCTGTTTTGTAAACAATCCTTTGATCACACGGAGAGAAAGAAGTCGAGAAAATTGTGAGAAGGTAGCATTCGCAGTAGAGAGGGGCTGGGACTAAAAATCAGAGCATTGTACACTTTCTGAGTCTGCGTTTTTAATATATTTGGGTCTTGGTTAACTAAAAGATATGGACTGGCCACAGAGGCGAATGATTCTACAAACAAAATCACAGAGGTGACAAACCAAAAGCATATTGACAAAAGTGATGGATAGGAGGACACCATCAGTTCAACTTAGAACTTCAGAAGTTGAGCAATATGTGATATGCATATAACCGGATTTATGAGTCCAATCATCCATTCAAAAGTATTTGAGCATCACCTAAATACTAAATACTCTTTCAGACATAGTATTTGAGTGATGTCAGACACAAGTGTTGTAACAAGAACTTTTCAATTTTCCTCAGTGTTTCAGCTATATACATAAGTGACTACAATAAAAGACACCATATGATACGAGTACTAACATGAAAAGACTAGTAGGATAACCATATAATTTATCTTCCAAAGCGTGTAAAGGAGGTCCATAAATTATTGAAATAGTATTACACTATGATTAAAATGGTGTAAAAGTAGCATTATTAAAATGGTATATAATTATTAAAATAAAAATATTTATTTACAAATGGACAAATTAGTTTTAATATATTAGTATAACCAAAAATTAGTTCCTTTAAAAAACTAATGCAGGCTGGCCATGGTGGCTCACGCCTGTAATCCCAGCACTTCGGGGGACCGAGGCAGGCAGATCACGAGGTCAGGAGATAGAGACCATCCTGGCCAACATGGTGAAACCACGTCTCTACTAAAAATACAAAAACTAGCTGGACTTGGTGGCACGTGCTTGTAATTCCAGCTACTTGGGAGGCTGAGACAGGAGAATCACTTGAAACCGGGAGGTGGAGGTTGCAGTAAGCCGAGATGGCGCCACTGCACTCCAGCCTGGTGACAGAGGGAGACTCCATCAAAAAAAAAAAAAAAACCCCATGCAAAAATATTCTTAAAGAGTAAAATACAGCCTATATCTATGCACGCTCCTAAAGAAATATTTTTAATTACATTGTATTGGTTAAGGGAGCATTACAAATAAAATAAATAAAATTGTTTTTGGCAAATAATCATGTACCTTATTCAGTTGCTTAGCTGAATCCCTCTAATATTCTCATTAATATTTTTCTGATAAATATATTTTCTAATGTGGTTATATTATTTTTAATTTTTAAATAAAATTTTCTGAAATTTTCTTCACAGCTATATTTTATGACTATAAATTTGAAATTAACAGAATCTTCAATTGGCTTTTCTCTGTCAACTGAAATGTTCTACTAATAAAACAATGCCTTTAAGTGTACTTCCAGCAAAGCATCACCAAAAATTCCTACCAAAAGTTGAGATAGCTCAAGTGCCACTGGAGAATTAAAAATTAAATGTCATACATTTGAGAACTTGTTTAATTTGTTTAGTCTCCTTGCTCTGTAGGGATGAATTTCAATATCTTCCTGGTTGCAGACCTAGTTTTCAGTAATATTAAGGTGCTGAAAGTGTCAAAATTTAAATTTTTTTGCACTCCACACAATAAAAGAGAAGAGTTTCAGCTGTGTGGTAACTCTTCACTATCATATTTCTTGTTAACATATGAGTGTTTAAATCATATTTCATATATTTTATATAATTCTATTTTTGATTATATTTTATATAATCAAAGCACCCATAATATTTCCAATTAGAAAATACTTTCTGCCCATACACAAGTAAAAATAAAATAAATGCTCCCATATTTGTATGACAAATAGCAATACTTTTACTGAACATTATTAAGGAAGAGGAAGTGAAACAGTTTGAGGAAGTAGAAATTTACACCAGATACTCATTTGGAATACCAGGAAAATGAAATACTGATTATATGATTTTCTGTGTTTGATAACATAAGTAAAGAAGCAGATGTAGAGACCAGTACATATGCCCTGGGGGTTGGAATCTTGAGTTCTGAAATACCCAGTGGAATCATGTAAAATATTTGACGTATCTTTATTCAATTAATATAACTATATTTTATCACTAATATACTTACAGCACTATGTTTACACTTATAATACTAATCATATTATTTTTATAATATAATTAACATAATATATAAATATAATTGTAATATTAATTCTATTAATGTTAATTATAATATTAATTCTACGCACTTAAATAAATAGATGCACCTAGAAAATAGATGCTTTCTGCTCACACATCTCTAATAGAAAATCAATGCAATTATATCAAAATGATGATAGTGGTTTCCAGTGGATTCTTGTATCCAGCTGTCCCCATTACCTTTCTCAAGAGTACTTACCTTGTCCATCAATTCCCCAGTTATAATCTTACACAATGGATTTATAGTACTACAGTTTGTCCTTAACTATTTAACTAGATGTGTTCTGGTAACCATATCAAAGTACTGATAGATGAATAGTTAGTTGCAATTGCCAATTTGCAAAAGAATTAACAATTACTTCCATGTTCTAATTTTCTGTTAAGAAAAATTACAAAATTTATACTTAACTCAAGTTTCCACTTTGCCCTTTCACATTTAACACCTAGTTTTGCTAACGCTGGCAAAACTTAAGCTTGGACCTAATAACAGTCATTCTAAATTATACTTAATCCTGAAATTTCTAACTAGGCACTTGCTGAATTTCCCTTAAAATACTTTTAACTAGTAATTGTTCTTTAAATATCAGTACATTTGTTTCATATTCATTTTCTCCCTTAAATCTTCAGAAAAGAATTAGACAGCAGTAAAAGAAGAATAGAGCAGAGCTACAGACATGGAAAGAGAACTCTCCTCCCATTGCTCAAGCTGATAGCTTCAGTTACTAGGACCAAGCTACTGACCTTCCCTGGGATTCAATTCCTGGTTTGCATTCTGTGACTCTTAGATTTAGATTTCTCCTGTCTTTATCAGTGAGTTCTTATAAGGATTAAATAACGTGAAAGTGGCTAGAAAGAAGTGATAAAATATAAAATAATACCTTAGCAAAGGATAATCTAGTAGTATCAATTTTGTTTTCTACTATTAATTTGTTTGATCTGTGTATGGAATCCAGTGCAAGTACTTAAGTATAAGTAGGAGTCTGTTGAAGAGAACTGCACTGAGCCTAAAGGACTATGCATTGATATGTAATCATACATGTAAGTTTTTATGTCCCATGGGATGCCGAATTGCTTTGTCAATTTTTTGGAGAAGAGTAAATTTTGTGGGGGCATACTTACTTCTTACCTGAGTTACTGCTACCCCAAATACTGTGCTGTCAAAAAGATATTATGTACTTAAAAAGAATCCAAACGACAGTAGAAAAATCTGCTCTCAAAATTAAGCAATAGAATATGGCACTTATCCTGACAACTGAGCAAACCTTTGCTTGAATGGTTTACTGTGGAGCTGAGAAAGTCGAGCATCAGTGAGTTGCACATTCAGGATGGTAACATATATTGATCATGAAAATAACACAAAGCAAAGTCACAGAACACCTTTATGGAGCTTACATAATTTCAATGAACAGGTTAATCAAGTGAAAAGAATGTTAAGAATCACAGACCTCTTCAACTTATCTTGCTGCATTAATAATGCCTTATTCACCTTATTGAGAGTCACCATTAGCTATTTACAACTGAGTCTTTTTTGTTCTAGGAAAAAGAAAACTTCAAGACTTCTAAGATTTCAAAGGTTGCTGCAAGAATGTGATTCAGCAAGAGGCAAACATGAGGAGTGTTATCTTTGCCTACCAAAAAAGTGCCATTGTAGTTTGTTAGCCTTGACAGCCTGAGGAATCTTGCTAAAATATCAAGTTCCAAGTGAAGCTAGTAACTAGTACACGATAGTGCTCACAGACCACTGTTTTTTTGCTTATAGTGTTGGCACTTGGCACAGACACAACATAACAGACGGCACAAATATATCAATTGTTCTCAATTCAAGAACAGTGTCACACACAGAACTCAATTATGCACATATGGACACAGAAGCCCTTTGTACAAGAAGTTTCATCAGCTACCTCTACATCTGTGCCTTTATTATTTATACCAACAAAGCCTCTTCAGGAATTCTTTCTGAGGTAAAGCTACTCCCTTTAATTATAAAGCATCAGGGTGATTTGCTGAATATTAAAGACCACATAAAATGGGAAAACAATATTGAAGGCTGACAACCTGGGCATCTGCCAACTCTGATCCCAGAATATCCCAATCATATTCCCCCAAAATATTGATGGTAGATCTTCTTTCTGATTCTCATGTACAGGCTGATTAAATTCATAATTAACTTTGCCAGATTCCAGATAATCTCAAACAGGCTATTGATGAAATTTCCAAAAGATAAATGTCTTAAGGAAATTAGTTTCAACAGAAATCAACTACCCAAAAGACACAACTAGCTGCTTAGCATGCTGTCTGATAAACATACTGGCAAATTGTTTGTCCCAAAGTATCAAGAGTAAGCTATATTTTATTGCCTAGGACTGATTTAATTATGGAAGTCAGTAGAAGTGAGTAACTTATTCTACACTTTTTAGCGTAACCTGCCAAGTGTGTCTGATTTTCTATCAGAAATTACTTAGAAAGCTTGGTTAAGAATGCTTATTGATTTTCACGACCATTCTGAGAGATGGACTTTGTAACTCATGAAGGCAACTTTTCACATTTACTCAATGTGGTCCTAGCTCAATTTCATGTCATTACAGTGACACTCACAACTCTGTACCAGTTTTACGTAGGTAGGCATGTAGGTATGCATGTGTGTATGTATGTGTCTGCATATTGGTAGTACTAATAGTTAACGATAGTGACACTAAAACACCTAACATAGAATGTGCATTTACCTCAACTTATTTTAATAAATTTACTGACAGAAAGCTTATTTTCAAATGACAGTTCTCTCAAGTAAATGGTGAACACTAATATGCCCACGGTGACTCTTTGGGATCATAGTAGTCAAGCAAACAGCGCTGGGATTTTCATCACTGGTTTGTTAGTCCATGTGATGAATGAGTCCTTTTGATTACTACTGAAGCACTGTCACAAAACATTTTGTGATTTGCCCTGCCAAAGCATAACTGAGAATTCGACACAAAAATGTCTACTGTACAAAATGTTGTTATTTGCTATTTATTCATGATATCTACAAGAGCTACTCTTTATCAGAAACCACGGAGCAGCTTAATAGATATTCCTCCTTTATGCAGAGGGCAGAAGGCCTGTGTTCTGAGTTTTTCTGAAGTCAGATGCAGCCACGCGTCGCTCACCACATTGAGAAGGAATTTACCTTGGTGATATGAAAATAGAAAATCATTTTAAGGAGCAACACTCGTGCATCTGACCGTTTTTGTTTAATTAAGCTCCTAAGTATGCATAAGACTAACAAAAAGTTAAAACAATGCCTCCCTGATCTTGAAGGGAAACGAATGACAGTGAAACTTACAACTATGTGAAAGGCAACTACTGTTGCTTCTATGTGCAAGGCAATTTAACCTGGATTAATTCAAAATATAATAATATAAAACTGTTAAGGGCCTCAGAAGGGGACATCTTCCTTACTAATAAACTGTTATATCTAGTAAGGGAACTATATATGCGAAAAAGTGTTGGGACTGAATATTCTGGGGTAGGGGTGTGCGCGCATGTGTGTATGTCGTAATTTGCTGTAGAAGTATGTTACTATTATGTCAAGTACAGAGTATAGTATGTTATGGTGAAAGGAAAAATGAGTAATATAATACTGAAATTAATATTATTAAAGTAAAATAGTAGTAAAGAGTTGAGAACATGGCTTCTTAGGATGGTACTAGCTAGCAGGGCCATATATGAATGTATGAGAAGGGTTGTATTTTTTTTTTTCTTTGGTTTATTATTGTGTCCTCAGATTCAAAATGGGAGAATCATGCTGATTATTCCATAAATTATGAAGAAGGAAATAGAAAACTACAGTCAAATAAAAAGAAGCAGAGTTACTAAGAATTTATATTTACCTTACAGACTGGATAGAAATAAGAAGGGTTGATGGAAAAAATCAAGTAAGAGTAGCATAATTTTGATTCGACGACTGAGACAGCTGTTGCCATAAAGTTTAATTTGAACATAAGCAACTTAATAAAAACTGAAACACCAGGGAAGCAAAGGTTACATTCTGACATGTTTGCTGATAGGAAGCTGTTGACGTGGTGCATGGTGACAGCTGTGTTTCAGTTTTCAGAAGATTTAGTGTAGCAGTTGGACACCAGGGTAGGCATATTATGGTCAGGAAGAAGCTAACGAGTGGCAGAAGGACTCATAGAAAACCAAACCTTAATGAAGAGAATAAACAACTGCAGATTTCATATGCGTCAGTGAGGATGCCGTGTGAGCTGGAAAGAGGCATGGATGGAGTAGAGTTTTAAGGAATCTTAGGGAGATATCATTTATCTATCTCTTCTCAGGTAGAATTGAAATTCGTGTTCTATAACGATTCTACCAGCAGGAATGAGATATATTTCAGAATAGATTATTTTAGAAGAGTAATTTTCAACTGTTTCTCCACCATAACGCTTGGAAAATAGTACTATGCACAACAGAATCCCATGTGTTCTCAGACTAGAGGCAAGGATTTTAAAAGGCTATGTGCAAAGTACAGTTTCTGGACTGCTAGAGTAAACTCCATCCTTCATTTTAAAGAAAGCATATCCATGGCATAAGCTCAAATTTGTAATAATCTCTTTTCATTTATATTTACATAAACACACCAAGTCACAGATTTTAGTACTTTACATGAATTAAAAATTACTCATTACATGCACCCATAATTCTCTGCTCGGTTATCACTTTTCTTTGTATCTGTCCACACAACTCTGAGTTCTAATACCATTTCAAACTTCCACTTTCTGTCTTTGTGTAGTTTTCCCCAATTCCGCTAGCAGCTCTTAGTGGCTTGCTCCATTTATATGGGCTAGGAATACTTGCAAGATAGTAGAAGGAAAATGGAACTCCCCCCACACATATCAGAAAAGGATAGCTGCACTGGAAAAAAAAAAAAAAAGGTATTCTTGTGAAGACAATAAAAAAAGACTTGCCTTGGGTAACATGATTTCTTACCAGAGTGAACTCCAGGTACATTTAAACACAAAGTGGAAAGCTCAAAACCTCCTAATTTTTAATCTTGGCAGGTGACAATATGTGACTAATCCATCTTTTTCTTCATGGCTAGAATTACATACTGCTAGTACTATCATAGGAAAGACTAAATATTACATCAACTTTCATCTTCTGTTGGCAATAGCTACTCAATAAAGATCCAGTAAACTACTGAGTAATTTGCCAAGGGGAAAGGAAAATATATAGACAATATGAGATAATGGACTGCTCCAACTTCGAAAATGACTCCCATATAGATTGTGTTTTTTTCAGATTGAACTACATACAGGCACTTATATATATTCTACACAATTAGCTATCTAGGCAGGACCAAACCAGAGGGCAGAGGAGACAGCTGGCAGGGACCATCAAGTAAATCATGAATATTTCATCAAATCAGAAAGAATTCTCAGAATTTGAAAGAACAATAGAGGAGGCTAGCACTTCAACAGCCCATTTAGTTGAACTGAAATTCCTGGTACTAGTATCCCAGCATTCAACTTATCCATATTATGAAATTAAAATAACAGCCCCAATTTTTATGTATATGACAAAGTATTTGCTTTTGTCTTTTATAGGACAGGCTGTTACTAAAGAATACTCTTCTATATAATACAATGTTCCTAAGAGTTCATAGGTTCAAATCCAGACTTTATCACTTGTTAGACATGTGACCTTGAAATGTGTTAACTTCATTTCCCTTAGGTTTCAATTTCACTGAGGATAACAGTGCTTAACTCTTAGGTTTGTCTTGAAAATTAAATGAGATATCATATATGAAGCACTTATTATAGTCCCTTACTCCCTCTCAGCTATTACAAAGTTTCTATGGAATATTACTCACAAGACACTAGTTCACTGTGAGAGTAGGACTTATAAAGCTTTGTTTACTACAGTAATTCAAGTACTCATTTAATATTTCTTAAATAAATTACCAGATATAAATCATGAGCATTTAATGAAAACTAAAATCTTCATAGTAAAATTTGTTTAAAAATTCTGCTACAGTTTCTATTCTCCTCTTGAAAATTCATGATATTCTTTAACAAGAAAAAAATGTTCTGAGAAGTATTGCAAACATATAGAGGAAACAGCTAAAGAAACATGTTGACATTTGTTACACATTTTCAAAAGATTGTTAACCACTCCTTTTATTTTCGAGGTTCTGCTAATGTCTAGTTATACATTAGAAAACAGGAGTATTTGAACATTGTGTAATTTATTAAAAAGCAAGATCAAAGATTAAAAATAATTTATAGTAAGGCTCCTAGATCCAGATAGATAATAAAATACAAATTATGCTTGGATAATATGTCAAACTTTACTTTGCTGGTTATAAAAATATGCTTACTAATCTGATTAAGTACAAAAAGGTATAAACATCAAGCTTCTAGTTATTGAATAATCATATACGGATTAGAACACACACACACACAAACACACACACACACACACACCCCCTGCATAAGACAGAGCTAGAAAATACAGACGCAAGAGATAATTGATTGTTTCTTTAAAGGATTATGGGATTACAGTGCAAGTATCAGAGCACATACTATGAATTAGGCTTTATCCTCAATGATTTTGTCTGGCTACCATCTGGCCCTTCAATATGAAATAAGTAGTGGTAATATATTTGACTTGTCTTATTGGGGTCGTGTGGCCAGACATTTTTTATTATTATGAATGCACTTCCTTTTCTGTCCTTTCATATTTCTATTTAAAGTTCTGTGGAAATGTCAGATAGTTCGACAGGAGCATCAAGATACAGAATAATAAAAGGGAAGACATCCTCTGCCTTAGAAAGGTCATTTCCTGAGGATTATTTAAATCTTTTATAGAATGTAAAGATCTTATAGTTTTCAGAAAGAAAAGAAATATTATGCTCATCTTGGGACTTAGAAAACAACTTTTATTTTTAAGTACTGACTTGCCCATTCTATTATCAAAGAGAACCCTTATTAAAGAGCAATACCAGCTGTCACTGGATAATTTGCCTTAATAGTCCCTAGTATCATCATTTTTTCATTTGTCTCTTAAGAGTCAAAGCAGCAAAGTTTAGTCATCTATGGCCTGGACATTTAAATTATTTGGAAATTTTATATCTACTAAATGGTACATATGAAAACAATACTTTTTACGGAAAAAGTTAATGATGTCTGTGAGAACATTTCCAAACTTACAACAATAATCAGTTTTTCTCCTCTCAGACTGGAATGTTTCTAAGGGAAAAATACGAAATTCCTTCATTCACTGAAACTAAAACTTGGTCATTTTCCCTAATGTTTGCAAGAGAAACAAAATAGTTTATACGACTGTGTTTTATAATAAACTCCTAAAATTAGAAGTTAATGTTTAAATATTTTGTTCCTTCAATACACTAGCTAGATCACTATCTGTCATAACACAGAATTCAGGATAAGACTGTCTTGGATCCCATCCAAAGGCTGAAATACAAAAAGAGACTTGTTTATAGGTTAGCATTTTGTCATGGACTCAGAAAATTGCATAGTTGTATGATCTCACTAGGAGGCGAATAACTGCTTCCAACTCATAATTTCATGATTTAGTAATAAAAGCTACTCCTAACAATATGCTCTTTCTGTCAAAAGACCAAAACTAGCAGATACTTTCAATAGTTGAGGTATACAACACAATAAAACTGCTCCCACTGACAATGCTGAAGAAATTCTCAGTTAAAATCTATCCACAATATGAACATAAGCAAAAGAAAGAAAAGACTGATAATAATCTATAGCAAATCTAATTTGGAATTTTAAATTTGGAGGTGGCTAAAACTGTTAAAATGTCCACAGTAAAATTAAATCTATATTTTATTCAAAAGAAAAAATAAAATGTAGATTAAAATCTACCCATGTCACCAGAAGAAGTTCAGGACTATTTACCATTCAAGTGATTAGTTAAGTTTTGAATAATTTTTTTAAATCTCACAGTTTTCTTCTTCCCATAAGGGGACAATTACTGGCAGCTCCATGTTTGTTACAATGAAATGCTTCAGAACAATTTACTAGTAATTTCTATACTCTAACAGTTGATAGAAATCATTTATGCTTAAATTTATTATGCATTAGAATAGTACAGTGTAGTGACTTTTATTTGTATAATGTTTTTCACTCAAGAATAGAATATTCTATCATTCGGATCATTTGTTGATACTATTTCAGAGTAATTTGATAGAGACCGGAGTTCTTCAGTAATCATATACTTATTTGCACTTTGCCAAGAGCTCCTATAAAATGAGCATAGCTGTGTAAATTGTTTCACTTTGATATGTAGAGAAATTAAATTTTGAGCTCAGTACTACAAAATGAATTGTGAGCAAAAATAGCATCCATGTCGGCCCTGACGATTCCTGAGCCTTGAATGAAGTTGATTAATAGCATAGAATATGCCTCGACTAAACCTAATCGCTTACATATCATTTAATATTGACAAGTGAAAATGAGTGATGTGAAAACATTTTCAACCAAAAGCACTGAAATTGTATACTTCGTTTCCCAATAACTATAACTTATTCAATTTTGAGTTTTACTTGGCTCTTCACTTATTCATTGTAAATAGTTATCCTTAAAAAAAAAATTCTTCTCATACACTAGGAAAGTAACCTCTGATGAAAAAATAAGTTAACAGATTATTAGAAATATAAATACATTTTATTATTCTAGCATTATGATGATGCGAGGTATGCTTCTAATAAAATAGCATGGTTTATTAAGCACATTTTATCCATTATTCCTAATTGAATGGAGATTGCTTGAAAACACCTGGAAGCAATTTACCTTCTCTATCAACACTTTACTTCCAGAAAGGTTATTTACTTCCTAATTGGGTTTCAAATTTAGTTTGGTTCTCAATACTTCATAATTAATAACTATTTATAAATCCTGAACATTTACACCACCGATGATAAATAATACTTACAATACATTTTACAAAATTGTCACTTTTTTTCTGTTTTTTTCTGAGACTTTTTTTTTCTGACACAGAGTGTTGCTCTGTGTCCCAGGCTGGAGTGCAGTGGTGTAATCTCAGTTCACTACAACCTACGCCTCCCGAGTCAAGAGATTCTCTTGCATCAGCCTCCCGAGTATCTGGGATTACAGGTGCATGCCACCATGCCCAGCTAATTTTTGTATTTTCAGTAGAGACGGGTTTCGCCATGTTGGCCAGGCTGGACTTGAACTCCTGGTCTCAACAGATCCACCAACCTTGGCTTCCAACGTGTTGAGATTACAGGCGTGAGCCACTGCACCTGGACCCTATGTTGTTCTTATATACTAGGATCCATACTGGCTATCTTTTTATTTAATCTTTCTGTTTTAAAAAACTATGTAATATAAGATTTTGTCTTGCCCAAAGAAAGATATTGCCTTTGTATTCAGCTTCTGGGAGGTATCTATGTTATACTTGATACAAGTGTCTTTGCTTAGGTTGGGAACTGGTCACACCCAACAATCCTAGGTTGTGGCATCGACATGCCAGAAGAACCATCCATGCGATTGAGGGAGGCAGCTTCGGGTCAGACCATATCAGTTGACCTGAGTTCAACCACGGGGTAACTGATCAATCAATCATACCTATATAATGGACCTTTAAAGAAATATCTGAACACAGGGGCTTGAATAAGTTGTACTTGTTGGCAATACTCTGCGCATATTGTCACAAATCAGTGCTGGGAAGGTAATGCCCATCCTGCTTCCACTGGAAAAAGGATGGAAGCCTCACACTCAGAACTCTACCAAGCTCTGCCCTATATGACTCTTCCTTTGGCTGATTTTAGTCTGTATTTTTCCCTATAATAATCTGTAACTTTAAATACAGTTGCTTTCAATGAGTTCTGAGTCCTTCTAAGAAGTTATCAGACCTAACAGTGACCTTCAGGACTTGCAATTGGTGTCAGGAGTGAGGGCAGTCTGCAAAGGATTGTGTCCTCAAGCTTTGCAGCTGGACTAACTCCTGGGCAGAAGCGCTTGGATGACAAATTAACTAAAAGGCAAACATGCACACATACAAACACACACACACTCACACACTCAAAACACTCAAATACATAAACACAGAAACTCAGTCCACACACAAAAATGAACATCAACAGACCAAACTGTAGATTAATAAATATATTTTAATAACTTACTGTCAGTGCCACGTTACTTCCTCTCATGCCTCTTGCACTATAAATGGATTTTAATAGTCAATTCAAGTGTTGATGCAAAACAGCCTTAAATATAAGAGCAAAACACCCTTAAGTATAAAGCTTCTAAAATTGAAAATATTAAATCATTAATTGTTTGTCTTGATGAAAAGGTAATAACATAGGATAGTGGAAATGCAATTAAATATAATTCCTTATACTGTGTTCCTTTTTTAAAACACAAACGATAGCTCCTTTAATCAGTTTTCTGAAGACATCATTTTCAGACCTTGCTTCATTACTTTATCCACAAGTATCATTCTTGTGGATACACCCATATTGCTCAATACCAATATTAAAATAAAAAATTTGGAATTCTGAATTCTGTTTATCTTGTTTAGTACAGAGTAAAATCAGACATCTAAAATTTAATAAGAGTAAAATAGCATTTCTCTGATCAAACAGAGATGGCGATAAATATTTTATGAAAAGGATTTGAGGCATCAAAAAACAATTTAAGTAAAACAAAACAAAAATTATTTCTATTTACCTTAATTCCATTTTGCCCTACTAAATTACTATTACTGGCTATCAAATCAACATCCATTAGAACCAACTAGAGAGTTTTTTGATTTTCAGATCCTAATTCATGATATCCCAAATTGATAGACTGGGCAGAATCCTGAGTTTCTGCATTTTAACAAGCTTCTAGATAGTATTGTTGCAGACCAAAGTTTAACAACTACTGATAATATAATTTAAAAGTTTCAGGACTGGACCTAGCACACTGCTTTGTGTTAAATAAATATGGCACAATTTAAATTATTACATTTTAGGAAGTTAATGAATTACAGTTTCTAAATTAATTTGTCATTTTTGACAGGTAATCAATGTGTTTAAACTATCTCATAACCATTGCTTTTTTTTGACTGTATATTTTGCTGAATCCGTTATAAGAAAATAAGTCTTGCCAGTTGTTCTGAATGTTTTAATGTTTCATTTGATAATATTTATATCAAAGTTTTTTCAGCAGAAACTTCTTCAATATACTTTTATAAATATGAAAAACCAGTTCTTCACACATTTAAAATAAGGAAAAGATTAGTATAAGAAAATTATCAAATGTTTTTAATGCAATAATAAACATTTATATTCATTTCTTTAATATAAAATTATTTATTATTCGTCTAACAGGATAAAAATATTTAGAATTAAGGCAAGTTAAACAACAAATTTCTTAAATTCTGTATATTATATAATATATTTTGTGTAAAGGTGACATGTTTAGTTCAGTTGGTTGAAAAAAATGAAGACCCCATTTAATTTTTTACATTTAAAAAAAAAGCACTGGTCTATATCCAGTGGTCTATATCCATCCAGTGTCTACTCACTTCTAAGCCTGTGGTCATAAAAGGAGGAAAATGGTAAGTTTATGTTAAGAGTTTTGTAAAGTCCTTAAGTAGCATCCTGGGAGATATCAGATAAGTACCATTATTTTTATAGGTTTTAGGGAAAGCTTTTTATTGTGTAAGTTTCGCCATTGCTTTCAAAGAGCACCAAATTTCTGCTGATAGGAAATTAAATTATTACATACTTGAATTATCTTTCTAAATCTCTACTCAACATTGTTCATATCCAAAATGCCACGGAAAACCAGTGAAAGGTAGACTGCCGCAGGAGCAGCAGGGTTCCGAGGTGTCTTGGGAACCCACCAAACCTAAGCCTTCTGGGCCTCTTTCCTGAGGGAACCACAACCAAGATGTGGAATAGTGCCTTGGAAACCCATGGCTACTCCAGCTACGGAAGAGCCAGGGGTTGTGCAGCGTCCCATGGGGCTTTGGAACACTGATGTCCTCTCAGAAAAAAGATCAAGAGCCTAAGCCCAGAACATTGTACTCTGTACCATATCTCAGCATCTTTTTGCCATTCTTGTGGGTGAAATATTCAAAATTGGGAACGCTGAGATTTCTCAGATCACTACCGTGGAGATAATTAGATATTGCAGGGAGGACTCCAGCCAATATTGTTGATGAAATGGATGACATAACACTTGCATCAATAGGGGCTCACCAGTGATTTAATGCAGAGAATGTCAGTGGTAACCACACTGTGGTTCCTTCAAAAACATAGGGGAAAGGGATGGCCATCTGAAATCTTTTCAGACCAAAAAGAGCCTAGTAGCTTTTAACATCATGCCCCTCAAGGATATGAATGAGTTTTCCACACATATTCTGGAAGTAGCCAATGCATATGATGCTGAGCAAATCTAACAGCAAGGGAGAGCACCTACCTGCAACCCAGGAATGGGTGAAGTAGGGAACTTTGGTGGGAATAGCTTCACGACAGGAAATAGCTTTACAGTGGCCAAAAACTAGGTGCTGGATTTGATTAAGGTGTGCCCAAGATTTGAAAGATTGAACTTTCAGGATCTTAAGAAACAGCTCCAACACATCTGTAGCCTCAATCAAGGAAGCTGTGAATTTTTCTTAGAATACAGGAATACATTTATTCCACTGTGAATGATGATCATTTAAAATCTATAGACAAAAATAACTAGATTTAATTGGGTATTGGAGATATTTTTCAGCAGGATCTGTTTTCAGAATCCATTGGCTACAGCTGTGTATATATTTGGCCAGTTGACTTCTAAGAAGTAGGTCTCGTAAAAGTTTCAGTTGGCATCCTTAAGAAACTTCCTAGTCTTCTGTTTTTGCGTCTTGACTTTTTTAAGCTCAAAGGGAGATTGATAGAGATGTATATACTAGGGCAGAATTCCCCGAAGAAATTACAAATAAGCTTGTTATAACATCAGGTTACATGGAAGAAAAGTGCCACCAACAGAGGTAAGCAGTATCATTTAATAACATTTGGGGGGTTGTATTCTTAAAATGTTTCCTTAAAATGAGCAGGACTAAGGCCCGTGGTTAAAGAGCTAGCTAAGAAACCCACTAACCCCTGCCTATTTGTGTTTCCCACTTTGGTTATTTAGCATTACTGTCAGAATTGCATTTTCTTTCACTTTTTTGTTGTTACTGCTGCCAAAAATGAGTTTATAGGAACATAAGGTTCTGGAGTGGTGGCCTCAAGGGGCAGAGGAGAGGAAGAAATGTGACTACATTTTGTACCAAATAAGTACATTCACATGCTTAATAAAACTGTTGTATTGTAAAAAAAAAAAAAATGCAAAAGAGAATATAAAATGTTTGTTATATTTATCAGTATTACTAATGAAATTCTATTATGGGAAGGAAGTAGAGTGAACAAGTTTTGTGTGTGACTGATTTCAAAATCATAAACAATCAAAACTTCTGTAGACACTTTAAGTTTAAAGGCCTGTGAATACAGGATTTCATGTATATTGTGCTTCATCAGGAAAATGGTGATTTTGTTATTTGAAGATTTTTGAATAACTCTTATTGAATATCATCAGAAAAAAATAAGAAACGAGTCAGAAATTTAGACAAAGAAATAGATGGAAGAGAAGTAAAAAAGAGTTATTTTTGAAGAGCCCTGAAGAAGAAAAGGGAAATGAAGTAGAATATCATAGGGCTTAGAAAATAATTTATCTAGACCTGGCATGGTGGCTCACACCTAAAATTCCAGAACTTTGGGAGGCCAAGGCAGGAGGATTGCTTGAGCCCAGGAGTTTGAGACCAGCCTGGGCAACATGGTGAGATCCAGTCTCTATAAAAACAGATGAAAAGAAAAAATAATAATTTATTTGTCCATGAAGAGTGAGGAAACCAAGTCAATTATAAGAAGGGTGGAGCTAATAGAAACCTAGGGTTATATAAACCTATGTATTAGAGGGAAGTTTAGAAATACATTATCTGGACATGTTTAATAAACCTAAGTAAGCTAAATAAAGGTTACATAAACTTCTCTATTTAATTTTAAAATTCCAATATCAAGCTCTTCTGAATTTCTGAATCCAGTATGAGACCCAGAAGTTGAAAGCCAAGAAGACTGAGTCACAAAATGAGAAAAGCTCAAGGAAAGTCTGACACTTGTACAAAGTTCTTTTTAGTATAGCTATCCTTTGCAAAATAAAAAAAATTAAAATCATTTTCAAGCTTCTCAGAGAATTTTAAAGTTTATGTTGCCAATTGTGAATACTAAATGAACACTAATTATCCACTACCCATCATTATTAACTAAATATGTGTATGATTTTATTTATATAATCTTAATTAGTGGGTCAACTTTTATCTTATTCAAGGTACTTACAAATTGGACAAGGAACTTGACGCCTTCATTTCTAACCTTAATTTCCCTTGCTCTGTTTTTCCTATATAATGTTAAGTTGTTCAACTACAAATTGTTCTATCATAAGAAATCTCAGGAACCTACCCTTCCCAGTAGGAAACAATCCACTGTTTACTAAATTGCTTGTCAATAAAATGATAAAGTGAAATAGAAAAGCAGAATGGAATACAGTAGATGAAAAATATTATCTCTGGCATACACTGGTTATTATTATTTTTATTCACCAATCAATAGTGTTGACTTTTTTAGTCAAATTTAAAATACAGCATCTTAAGATACGATTTAAGTATAAATTGTGGAATCAGAAGGCAAAAATTCTGTTGTCACAACAGGTAAAGAAAGCTGCAAAGCAATACAGTCCACCTATTTTACAATATGATGCTAAAAAAGGTAATTAAGGTAATAAATTAAAAAAAAACTTTTTTTTCCAACAATTGAGATCATAAGCACTAGCAAAAAAGCAGTATTTGCAGATACTATTGATTGATTTTTAAATTAAGGCCAAGTGTTTGGAAAGGTATTGCAAAACTAGATTCATCACTACTAGCCCAAATAGGCACAAAATTACTTGATTCTAAATGAGGTGCAATATCTCAAAAAGAAAATATATTTTTTGCACTGTAATTGAAGAGTAGAAAAAATTTTCCCTGATATTCCTCTTTGCAATTTATTGATAGATGTATTTGCAATGAGGTAAACTTATTCTCATAAGTATAACTGAATAAACAGGAGTCCATCATTATTTAAAGTGTTGACTAAGAGGCCGGGTGCGGTGGCTCACGCCTGTAATCCCAGCACTTTGGGAGGCCGAGGCCGGCGGATCACGAGGTCAGGAGATCGAGACCACGGTGAAACCCCGTCTCTACTAAAAATACAAAAAATTAGCCAGGCGTGGTGGCGGGCGCCTGTAGTCCCAGCTACTCGGAGAGGGTGAGGCAGGAGAATGGCGTGAACCCGGGAGGCGGAGCTTGCAGTGAGCAGAGATCGCGCCACTGCACTCCAGCCTGGGCGACAGAGCGAGACTCCGTCTCAAAAAAAATAAAAAAGAAAAAGTGTTGACTAAGAAAGAAGGGGTCTGTCAAGGAAACAAGGGCAGCCATATCTTCCCTCCTCTGACAGCTTGGAAACCAAAAAGAAGGCACTCCTCCACCCCCTTTTCTCTGGATTATCTTTGTGGGTATCAAATCTCATTCTTAAATTTTGAATCATCCTGACTAATATTTCAACTGATGAAGAAATAGCCTGGAAGGGCACACATACCTAACAAATTAGGACATGTAAGATCATCTGCTCTGTCTACCTTCACACATGTCTAAGTGGTTGGGTTACATAAGAATGATACATGCTCATTAGATGTAACACATAGTATTTAATTAAGGTGAAGTTTGAAGTGAATCACCTGGATTGAAATACCAGCATTGTCCTTTGATAGCTGCACACATTTTACAAGTCATTTACCCTTTACAACTTTTAGTTATCTTGCCTAAAAAAACCCTACAATTATATGTATAAAAATAAAAATATCATAGCTAAAAAGTTACACGAATATTAGTGGTTGACATTTATCTGATACTTACTATATGCCAGATGTATTTAATTCTCACAACACTGTGAGTTAGACATAATTATATCTATTTAATACACAAGGAATTTAAAGGGTAGAAAGCCTGACTTCAAAGCAAGTAACTGCTCTAAGGATAATAATAGCTTTTGTGCTTAGGTTCCAGACAGCTGTGAGTGTTTATATATACACACACATATATGTATGTATAACAGTGTGCAAGATCTTTGTAAGTTAAATTGCTAACAGTGCATTGTTGGCTGTTATATCATGATATTTAAATATAAGAGGAAGTTTAACTCTCAAATTTATAAGCAAATGGCATAGAATGATTATAAAGTTTTAGGATCCAATGTAAAACAAAAGCTTTCAAGATCTTTTAGGCCTTTGTAATCCACAAGTTCAAATATTAGGTATAGGGCAGTGAAGTAAATTGCCTAAGGTTGCGGCAGACCTGGGAAGAGAACTGAATAGCTTAGGTTCATAATCGTGGTGTTTTAGCATCCAAAGGAAGCTATGCTTGGAATATTTGACTTTTCAGAGATAATGTTCCTTCAAGTATCAACATAGAGAAGAAAATAATAACATTTAAAATCTAAGTAATTCTTTGATTATTAAAGAAAGCATAGTTTGATGCTAAAACTAAGAAAACTACATATTATTTCAATATGACACACAAAGAAAATAGGTTAGCTTATCAAAGTATTTTAGGTGAGAAAAAAATACTACATCATCAGCCCATAATGTGGACAGAACATAAAATACTCAGACTATGAGCACTAAACTAGGAGAGGAAACAGCGGAACTACAGTCGGGAAGTCAATTGCATTATATCACAGCAAGTAAATTGTCTCTTTTAAACTGTCAAATCAGGAACAAGATGGAAAAAATTTCAAGCCATTTATGCAGCCAGGTTAGGAATACAAAATATAAGCAACAATTTAAAAAGGAAAGGAATATGATGTACAAATGTGGACAAGAAATCCAGCTTAGTAAAAAAAATCACAATTGCAGGAATAGAAGAAAATTGTATATAAGTGCTCTATGAAATAGGATATCTTAATAGGAAATTGAGTTCTGTAAAATAGGGGTTCATAAACGAGGAGTTAAAGCAACAAAACAGGATGAAAAGAAACACTAAGCAGTATGAAAACAATCTGAGGACCGAAACAACCAAGAAATTAGAAACAAAAGGGAACAAAACTTAGGTGGCTGAAAGTTGTTACTAACATCGTAGAAAGACTTGATGTAACCAGGATACATGCATATAGGAAAAGAAAGAGACTTTTCAAATAAGAAAGGAACCCATAAATGGAGAAATCAAACACTATTCAATACAAAAACAAAGTATTCCCGAGGTAGTGACCTGAACAAATGAAACTGCAAACTACACAAACGTAATTTTTTTTCTTAAAATAGAGAATCCACATTATCCCAAGAGAAAAACAAAATGATGTAAAATACTCAACACTGGTATATATCCTCGTTAGGTTACTGAAATGCAAGGGTATAAGACATAGTTCTTCAGCAATTCACGCGGACAGAATAAACTGCCTGGAAGAAGTATTGGTAGCAGCAGTGGTGGTATATACCCTAGATATTTTCACAGCAATAATCAATGGAGTGGGGAGAGAGAGGGAGAGCACAGGCAACACAGATCTCCAGCCAAAATGTTGCTAAGCTATGAAAGCAAGAATTAAGATTGTCAACTACATATTTTTAAAGGCAAAATATATTGTATCTGTTATCTCCAGGTTGTGGAGTGGGGGCAATTGAATTGAAGATGCTGGGAATGGAGAGGGGCTGAGTAAACAGAACTAGTGGTGGGCACTAAATTAATGTAATACAAATATTAGACTAACATTAAATTCAAAAAATAATAATTATAAAACAATGTAAATTTCATAAACCTTCCCAATGTAAAACTAATGACAAAACTTAGGAAAACAGGAATAGAAAATCAGTTTGAATAAAGAATAAGAAGGCTTAAATTCATGAATATGGTCTGAAGTTCTATATATTGTTAAAAAATATACAGTGGTTTACGTGTCTTAATTTTTCTCATAATTTCTTTTTTTAAGTTTAGAGAAATGTTTTAGGACAAAATATCTGTTGTGGGAAATAAATATTCCTGGTGGATTAAGAAATTCAATAACTTATTTCTTACATTAAAAATTTTTAGGCCGGGCACAGTGGTTCACATCTGTAATCCCAGCACTTTGAGAGGCCAAGGTGGGTGGATCATCTGAGGTCAGGAGTTCAAGACCAGCCTGACCAATACGGCGAAACCCTGTCTCTAATACATAGAAAAAAATTAGCCAGGCATTGTGGCGCATGTCTGTAATCCCAGCCACTTGGGAGGCTGAGGCAGGAGAATTGCTTGAACCCAGGAGGTGGAAGTTGCAGTGAGTCGAGATTGCACTGTTGCACTCCAGCCTAGGCAACAGAGCAAGACTCCATCTAGAAAAAATAATAATTTATACTTGAATTTAACATATTTGATAAAGTATAATTAATACGATATTTTTAGATAAATATATGCATTTTGTGTAAGCCTGTCTTAGCTTTGTTGAGGTATAATTGACAAAAAATAAACTACACATACGTAAGTATGTAATTTGATAATCATTGACATCTACTTTGACAAACCTGTGAAGTTATCACCACAATTAAGTTAGAGAACATGTCCATCAACCCCAAGTTTCTTCATGCTCCTTGGTAATTCATTCCTTTCATTTCTTCCTCCTCACCTTGTCCCCAGACAAGAAATGATCTACTCTCTCTCACTGTGCATTAGTTTGCATTTTCCAGAATTAATGCAACTTGAATCAGACAATATGTACTTTTCTAAAAAAAGCTGGCTTCTTCCATGAAGAATAACTATTTTGAGATTCATATACGTTGTTGCATGTGTCCATGATTGAAGTGTGTTTCCTTCACCTATGTGTGGACATTTGAGTTGTTGCCAGCTTTTGACTATCACAACCAAAGATGCTACGTACATTTGTGTACAAGTTGTTAAGTAGCCTTATGGCTTCATTTTTCACTGGTAAATACCTAGATGTGGATTATAATAAGTGAATTTTTAATTCCAAAAAGAAAAAAAAAAAAAATTACCAGTTTGCCACAGTGGTTTGTACCCTTTTACACTCTTCAACAGCAGAGTATGTTAAGTTCCATCGCCTATTCATACCCTCTAGCACTTAGTATGGCTAGTCTTTTTAATATGAGGCATCCTAATAAGTGAGTAGTGGTGTCTCACTGTGGTTTGAATTGCATTTCTCTGATGAGTAATAATGTTGAGTACTCACTCTGGTAATTATTTGCTATCCATATATCTTCTCTGATGAAATGTCTATACTGCTCATTTTTTTACAATTTTCTCATCACTGAGTTCTGAAAATTCTTTACATATTCTAAATTTGCAAATATTTTCTTCCAAACCATGGCTTGTCTTTTCATTCTTTTATCAGTATCTTTCAAACAGCAGAAGCTTATGGCCTTTATTCTGTAGTGTCTAATTTATTATTTATTTCTTTTGTGGACTGCATTTTGGGTGCTACATTTAAGACATTATGAAACCACAAAACTTGTAAAAGAAAATATTTGTGACCTCAGATTAAGCAAAGATTTCTTAGACACAATGCTCAAAACAGAATTTATAAAAGAAAGAAATGATAAATTAGACAGTATCAAAATTAAAAATAAAACAACTTCTGTTGAAAGACACTTAAAAGAATGAAAATACAAGCTACATTTTTTTCTCACTTTGCCAATGTGAGAAAACATTGGCAAAGTATACATTTAATTAAAGATATATATTCAGAATATGTAAAGGTGTTTCAGAACTACATAATGAGACAATGGCTTAAAAACAGATAAAATTTGAATTGACACTTCACCAATAAAGATATATGGATAACTAATAATTACACGGAAGATACTCAACATTATTAGTCATCAGAGAAATACAAATTAATGATAAATTTTGTGTTAACTTTTGTATACAGATCAATAGGTGGATCAAAGTTCACTTTTTGGTGTATGGAAATCTAATTGTTATGGTATAATTTGTTTAAAACACTATCCTTTCTCAGCTAAATTGCCTTAGCATTTTTTGTAATAACCATGTATGTCCACATATATGTGGGTTTATTTATGGATCTCTATTCTGTTACATTAATGTAAGTCCATCTATTCCAAGACCACATTCTATTTTTGTAATAAGCCATCAGATAGTGTTAGTCACCCAACTTTGTTGTTCCTTTCCAAAGCTACTCTGGCCATAGTTGTTCCTTTATATTTCTAAATTTTAGAATCAACTTGTCAATTTTTGCCACACCAAAATCCAAAAACACAAAGAAAACTTCTAGAATTTCAAATGAGCTTGTTTTGAAAATATAGATTCAACTGAGGAGAACTGAAAACAATATTGAATATCACAATTTATGAACACTTCATATTTCTCCATTTATTTAGGTCTTTGTTAATTTTTTTCTCTCAGCAGTATTTTATAGCTTTTAGTGTGCAGGTCTTTCACATCTTTTCACAGATTTTTCCCTGACAATCATACAGCATCAGATTTTAACATGTTTTTTAAAATGGTATTGTTTCCTAATTCTAAATTCTGTTTATTCTTTGGTCATGTATAGAAGATAAACAGAAGATATGCAGTGAATTACAATTAATTTTTGTATATTGATACCTTATTCTGCAACCTTGTTGAACTATTTATTAGCTCTAGTATCTTTTGTAGATTCCATCAGATTATTTACACAGATGATAAGATCATCCGTGAATAAAGACAGTTTGATTTCTTTCTTTGCAATATTGACGCGATTTATGTCTTTTCCTTGTCTTATTGCAGTAGCTAGAACCTCTAGGAGGTTAATGAATAGAAATAATAAGGGAAGACATCCTTGCCTTTCCATAACTTACATGAAAGCATTCAGTCTTTTATCACAGAATATGATGTTAACTAGGATTTTGGTATCTAGTTTTATCAGGCTTAGCAAGTTCCCTTCTATGTCTAGCTATCTAAGAGCTTTTTTTGTTGTTGTTCTCTAGGAACTGTTGTTGGATTTCAACAAATTTTGGGGGCACTTACTGAAAGAAGCATATGGATTTTTTTCTTCAGTTTAGTAACATGATGAATTATATTGCTTAACTGTTGAGTGTTAAACCAACTTCATATTCTCAGGATGAACTCTGCATCATCACAATGTATTATTTTTATATATTGCTTGATTCAGTTACTAAAATTTTATTTAGAATTTTCATGTCCATGTTCCTGAAGGATTTTGGTTGGTAGGGATTTTTTTACATTCTTGTATGGTTATTTACGTTTTTATATATCTGAATAATGTCGGCATAATTGAATGATTTAGGAAGTATTCTCTACACTTTGGTTTTCTGAAAAAATGTGTATAATATGACCTCATTTTGATATTAAATTTATACAGTTATTTTTCTATTTTTCATCTCCCTGTATGTATATTGATACCAATCTAATGCTATTGATACTAACTGCTGGGTGGTAGGAATTATGATGCTTTGTCTATATTTGTATACTTAAACATTGATTGTATGTTTTATAAGCCACAGGCAGTATTTTTAAAACTATGCAAATCTATCGTTAAAGTCTTTCAAAAAATTAAAAATTGTATTATAATATTCTGCAATTATAAATGGATGCTGTCAGCACTTTAAGCTGATTGTCAGAGGATTATACTTCTCAAAATGTTTTCTGAGAACCACTAGTTTATCTGGAGTCCTATGATGTGGTCATCAGTAAACATAGTTGTTTCTGGAAAATAACAGTAAGTTCAACTATTTCACCTCCATTTACCAATTTGAAATGTATGATTAGGAACTGTTTTCAAAAAAATTTTGTTAATAATAATAGTTTTATTTCAAGTGTTGAGCATACATTGCAAGGACTATTATGGTCAGTTAATCTCAGGTAACTTTCAGCTGTCAAGATGCAATTCATTTTGTCTCATGTTTTCAGAATCTTGTGGTATTAATGTTTACAGTAGCTAAATCTGAAATAATTTTCTGTCTCCATTTCACAAAAAAAGATGTAAAAGTGGTTCACTTCAACATGTATTAAAAATAAAATAATAATTATAATTATATAATTAAAAATTGTATTTATAATTATATTTATACGATTATGTTTTAGTTATAATTTTAAAATATACAAAATATCATTAATAACATAAAGAGAGAACAGAATTCCAGCTTGAATATAAAATGTGAATTTGTGAGCACCCAGTCAACTATTCTATCATATCAGATAACTTAAATAATATAAATCAAGTGTACAATAAGAAAAGGAAAATGCCTTTAATCCCCCATCATTAGGGAAGCTGATGATGTCTATTATTTAGTTCTTTCTCAGAATTGACTTGTCTGGAGTACCACCTGATGAGGAAATGGACATTGAACTTTTATTTTCTATTATTTTTTAAGCTATAAGAATTCCATTTAAAATTTGCTAACTTTTTTCCTTTAAAAGGCAAGATGCAAACTGATCTTTAAACAGAGTTCCTGTGTCATAAAATAACCCCCTAGGTCTCTCATTTTAGCTACGTAGATGTAAAATAGAAAAGTATGCATTTTTCTGGGAGAATAGTATTAACAGACTATTATTGTCCTGGAGCAGGCTGGAGACTTAGAAGAACTTTTTGAAGGCTAATTTAAGCAATGTTCTTTCTCACTGCAACTCATTACCTCCACCAATTTATGCACATGCCAAGAAACTTTAAGAATATTTCCTTTTAAAAGTTCCAAGTTCCAGGTAATTGATAAACTGTGGTAACATCCATGGAGGATCCATTGAGGACTTCATATGGAATTTTTATCATATAAGAGTGATAATCTGGTCTTGTGGTTTAATCCCCAATTCTGGGTCAAGATTTTTAGAGAAATGACGGACTAATGAACAGAGATACCTGATGGTGAATAATGTTATGTATTGAACAAGCAGAGTAATACATATCAAATACAAATGCTTAAGGAAAAAAATCCAAACATTCAGTCATAAATCGCTGCCCTACAATTTTTCACATTGATTCTACTTAATGAACTGAAGTTTGAGATTTCATGTTGGGTGTCCACCATGGCTTGATATGTTTGCCGTAGGGTTTCATGCATCTGGTAAGTGACGATAACAAGAACAAGTCTGATTGTTGGAAAGTGCTCACCATACACCTACTCATAAAGGCTACTTTAGTATACATTAAAATTTTACGGTATCTTCTTTTTTTTTTTTTTATACTTCAGGGTTTTAGGGTACATGTGCACAATGTGCAGGTTTGTTACATATGTATCCATGTGCCATGGTATCTTCTTAGGTGTGAGATGAACACAGATAACTTAATGAAGACACCGTGAACATGACCTTGCTACTTTGAGAAGTAAGGAATAAAACTTTACGTAGCCTGTTTAGAGTGTAACAATCATTAGAGAAGGTCAATTTGTTTTTCCCCCCAAGATTAGAAAATTAAAGAAGACAGGTAGGAAAATTAAATACAGTGCAAAAGCACTGATACTTTTCAATGATCATCCAAGCATTCCTCTTGTTCCTCAATTATCTGTTTACTGACATAAATGTGTATCAGATTGTTTGGCCTCTCATGTAAGCGATACTCAGTTTAATGCCATGAGTTGTTTCCTTTGCTAGAATTATATTAAATTTGAGTGGAACAAATTCTAAAAGTACTCAAGTATATTCATTTCCAATTATGATCTAAGAAAATAAAATGAGCACAGAGTGTACCGTAATGATAAAAATTATTTTGGAAAGCATGCAATTTCCAAATGCATTTGCTTCATTTCTGACCTTTATTTGTTTCTACAATTCTACTTTTGAGTTTACTAAGCATCAAATGGTAACCAGTAGTCAACTACTGGATAACCATGAGTTTGAATATTCCATAATGGATAAATATATACTGAGTCTCATTCTATATATAAATTATGTGGACCAGGGGACCTATGTTTTAGAAATGTGTATGTTAGAGAAACAAAAAACATTTCAGAGGCCCTCCGAATAAATACGAAAAAGGGCAAAGATACTAAGAGAAAAACAAAAACATAAAGGGTAAATACAATTTCAAAGCTAAAGGTAGATAAAAAGATTCCTAACAGGTAGTGTTGGCAGAAGAAGCCAATGCCTAATGTTATTGTTCCCCTAATTGGCTCACACAAGCAGCTAAACAATATATCTGGCATATGGAAGTAAGTCTTTGAAAGCAAATATTCCCTGGACCACCTTGCTAAACAAGCTGCAATTTCTAAGACTGATATCCCTTGGTTTCCACAGTTAAGAAGCATGATGTATTTTACATTTCTGCCCAGCAAAGCTATTTTAGACACACTTAAATATTTAAATCCTTTACGGGATTTGACAGAATGGGTGAAAAATGGCACTGCTCTAGAAATTCTGGCCCCAGTTCTGTCACTAATCAGGTGTGTGATTTAGTTAAGTCACTTAAACTTTTAAGCTATAATGTCATTGTCTATAAAATATCTGCCCTGGAAGTACAGTTAAAATAATGTGCTTGGAGGGGTTTTTAAAAATTAAAATGCTTTATAAATATAATTAACAATCATTTTATCAGATCTCACACTCCAGTATTTTATTTTTGCAATAATATTTATGCTATTTAAAAATAGGTAAGATCCCTATTAAAAAAATTAATTCAAATGGTTATTTCTCCCTGAGCACATCTTAGCTGTTCAATCATTAAATATTACTCAGCAAATTAAGTGATTATCATTTCTTTCTATTTTTAAAATAAGAGCATGGAAGTACAAGAAAATATTCCCATTGCCCAACTCATAAATAAAATAATGTGTATTTGTTCCTAGTGAGTATCACCAGGTTTACAATATTTAATTAAGCAATGCAATTTAATGTAGCACTCATTTGATAGATAAATAAAATGGTACAGTATGGCACTCCAAATAGTCCTATAGTTTAGTTTACATTTTCCACATAAATCAAGTTGGTACTACAATAAGTTTTTTGCTTATATATAAATTTATTCTACTCTCTGGAATAAACATTAAAGCAATAATACATGACATAAATACTCAAATACAGTGATTAAATGTTCTAAAAAAGTTAGCCAATGTAATAAGCTATAGTTTCTAAGAGAACTATTATGAGAATAAAACACAAATGCAGCTGATTTCAATTTGACAACTCTTTACAAATCAGATTACCTGAAACTTTTTTACCTCGATACCTAATTATGGAATCCTGACATGCTATCTGGCCTATCCCTCTGGTTCCCAATTATTAAAATCTAATCACTACCCACTTTTCTCTAACCAAGCACATTTAAGTTCTACCAGAAATACCAACTCAGAGGGAAAAAAGGCAGATCTATAGCAACTAGGATGTGAGAATTCTTTTTTACGGTCAATGTGATACAATGAATGAACACTATGTATACAAGACTAAATTGTCATTCTATCTTCTCCCAGTGAGGCAGTGCATTTAATTTCCTCAACTGGACATACTTACTGAATCAGATTAGATGTAGATAAGAACTTTGAACTTTTAGTTTCTCAGGGAAAGAGGGCAGCAGCAGGAAGAGACAGACAACACTTTAGCATTCTGTAACTTGATCCCTACACACCTCTTCTGTCCGAGCTGTGCCTTTTCTATCTTTTTCACTCTAGAAATGCTCAGCCTACCTCTGTCATCCATATACATCATGCTATTTGTAGCCCTCTGAATCTTCATGCATGCTGGTTTCTCTGTCCCTTACCCGCCTTTCCCAACATATTAAGTCTGATCATCTTTCAAAACGCGGTTTAGACCCCACCTTACAGAAGAGTTCTGATTACTCCTTCTACTATGTAGGATTGAATCTTCCTCCACTAATGATCTTGAAACATCAAGTCCCTGTGGCATCTTTGCCTTTACTGACTGGCATGGAAATGATCCATGGATATTTCTGACTTCCTGGCCAGTTGGAAACTGTGTAAGGATAGAAATTAGATCATAATAATCTTTGGATCCTCAGCACTTAGTCCAATTGCTGGCATGCAAACAGTCAATATATGCTTTTTGAACCGATCCAAAGAAATCTTAGAGATAATCTAAGTGCTAGCTTAAAGGTAATCAGATAAGGATTTAAGATCTTAGGAAAAAAATTAGATATGAAAAAATAACATAAAATTCTAATTTATTAAAGCTGAACGTATATACTCTGAGGTAAAATATTAGGGGACTTACCTGGTTAAAATACGGGTACCTTATTCACCTTTCTGACATATTCCAATAAAGTAATCATTTTTTTCTTTAATTATGCCTATTATAAAACTGATTATTTAAATTCATAACTACATTTTTATTTCCCAGTTTTGTCTCCTACCCCACTTTAAATATTTGGTGGGAACATTTAGGGGAGTCATTAACACAATGCAAAACACATAAATTTTGCATTGTATTGTTGACTCCCCTAAGTGCCCTGCAAAATGTCATTAATTTTTTGCATTGCATTAATGACATAGGTAAGTGTCCCCACCTATGTAATTAGTACAATGTGAAATTTAACTTTTTCTAGTCATTGAATATAAACAATTGCATAGAAATGTCTTCATCTAACTCATTCAATGCTTTGAATGTCTAGCTTCCTTTTGTTAACCAACTAAATACTGTATTAATTAAACTTGGTACCTCATTATAATTAAATAAATATAAGTCATGGACAGATGTACATGAATTAATTAGATCAGATTTATTTTCCATTAATATCCATTTGCAGTAAGAGAATGGAGTTTTATTTTGTTAACTCATACTTCACATTATGTTTATGTGCAGAGAGTATTTGAGGTTAATGATTAGAAGTTTACTTTGGAGAAGAAAGAAAGTAGATAACTTTTTAGCATCATAGAGAAAAGTGAATTTGGAGCTGGGCAAAGATAATTACAAGAAAAGTAGAACAATTGCAAACAAACATACAAACAAACACACAAAAACTTAGTCTACTGTGGAATTAGAGCTGGGAGAACAAAATGACTTCCCACATAGCATGAAATCAGAACTATCACCTTGGAATAACATTGTTCTTGCTATAATTCACGAATATTACATAAATCTGTGGTTGGCCATAAGAATGTACATACCATTCATCACATTATTTTCTATGTGAATGCATGTTCTAAAATTTAAAATTTAAATAACTGCCTTATAAGTGAACTTTTATAAGATAATCTAATGAATCTCTTTTCTGCTCATATGTTGAGAAGCAAAAGTAACAAGTTCAGCTGGGTGGTTCTGTTGAACCTATAAATTCTACCCATAGAATGTTTCATCAAAACATGCTTGAAAGTAGTAGGTGGGCGTTCTAGAAATAAATTTTTCATAAATTCTACTAACTGTATATGTAGAGTCTATTAGTTTCAAACTCTGGCATATATTTTTTAATTTATTTAATGACATGTTGACAAAAAATGACACTTTGTTAAATACATATTTGTAATAGGCTGCTTCTTATATATACAGGTTATTTTTTACAGTTTATTTCTGATACTGTATAATAATTAGGACAATCTACATTAAGAGATCCAAAGGAGAGTAGAGAATATCAGCATGTAGATAGCTCTGATATCCACTATGGAAAACAATAATATACTTTGTAGGTCATGTAAAAGTAGAAATAATGAAATTGTATACATTTTTTCTCAGGTTCTCTCTTTACTGTTTTTCTCAATTTCAGTCTTCACTAGCAAAGAAGAAACATAACGTCAACGTGTTCAGCTGAATACGTGCTATTGTCATCAGCACTTTCCTGAATTGTGTTGTCATCATTAGATTTTGGGCATTTATATTTTTTTACATTAACATTTTGATGATTTCCTCGATCTGCGTGTATGTCAGGACTACATTAATTAAAATAGTGTATGATGACAAGATCAGAGAAAAAAATGCAAAAGTGAATTAATTTAAAAATCAAAGACTGGTATAAAGGATAGAGATACACTCGAATGTCTCCTGAAAAATCTCTTCTGCATACACTGAATATACTTGTTTGCATAAAATGATTTGACTTGTCTGTAAAACAATCAGTTGAATCAACCTCCATGATGCAAATGGTAAATCAGTTCAAACATACATTTCAGGTGCTGCATTCTCACAGTGAACATTTTCCATTGATTTATTACATAATTTAGTAACTTTTTATTAATATTTCATTTTCAAATACCAATTTAGTGTCCACTACTAACTGTCTATAACAGAAAATACAAAGATAAATCAATCATCACTTTAGCTTTAACAAACTTAACAAGCTTAGTTCCTAGGTTAGGAAAGGAACACAGAAGGCTTAAATAAACACAAAACCAAATAAAAATACATGTACACTTGGAGAGTGACTTAAAGTTTAAACCAAATAGTGCATATAAAGCACTTACTATAGTGTTTAGCATAAAGTGAGTGTTCCACAAATACTGTTTTCGTTGTTACTGATGTTATGTTTGTTAACCTGGGTGTAGAGGCAGGAGGTCATATTTCAGTGGGAAGGTTCAGTACAGATATCTTGACGGAGCTGGCATATACAAGCACACCTCCGAGATACTGCAGTTCATTTCCAGACCACTGCAATAAGCAAATATCGCAGAAAACCAAGCCATCAAATTTTTTGGTTTGCCTGTGCATATAAAAATTACATTTACACTATACTGCAGTCTATATAGTAAGCAATAGCACTGAGTCTAAAAAAACAATGTTACTTGCCTTAATTTAAAAATCCTCTAAGGCAAAAAAAATGCTAGTGATCATGTAAGCCTTCACCGAGTTGTGCTCTTTTTGCTAAAGTGTCTTGCCTCGATGTTGATGGTTGCTGACCGATCAGGGTGGTGGTCGTTAACCACCACTGGCCTGTGGCGATTTCTTAAAATAAGAAAACAATGAAGTTTGCTGCATCAATGAACTCATCGTTTCATTCAGGATTCTCTGAAGCATGTCATGATGTTTGATAGCATTTTACCCATGGAAGAACTTCCTTCAAATTGGAGTCAATCCTTTCAAACCCTACCACTGCTTAATCAACAAAGTTTGTAATATTATAAATCCTTCGTTGTCATTTCAACAATGTTCATAGCACCTTCATTAGGAGTAGATTCCATTTCAAGAAACCACATTATTTGCTTATCCACACGAAGCAACTCTTCATCCACTGAAGTTCTTTTGTGAGATTGCAGCAATTCAGTCACATCCTCAGGCTCTACTTTCTAATTCTAGTTCTCTTGCTATTTCCAGTACTTCTGCAGTTACTTTCTCCATTGGAATCTTGAATCCCTCATCCATAAGGCTTGAAATCAACTTCTTCCAAACACCTACTTATGTTTATATTTTGAGCTCCTCTTATGAATTATGAATGTTCTTAATGACATCTAGAATGATGAATTCTTTCCAGAAGGTTTTTAATTTATTTTGCCCAGATTCGTCAGAAGATCCACTACCTATGGCAGTTATAACCTTATAAAATGTATTACTTAAATAATAAGACTTGAAAGTCAAAATCACTCCTGGATTCATGGGCTGCAGAATGGATGTTGTGTTATTAGGTATGAAAAGATTAATTTCCTTGTGTGTCTCTCTTTTTTTTTTTTTGACAGAGTTTTGGTCTTTTTGCCCAGGCTGGAGTGCAATGGTGCGATCTCAGCTCAATGCACCTCCACCTCCTGGGCTCAAGTCACTGTCCTGCCTCAGCCACCCAAGTAGCTGGGATTACAGGCCCGCACCACTATGCCTAGCTAATTTTGTGTTTTTAGTACAGATGGGGTTTCACCATGTTGGCCAGGCTGGTCTTGAACTCCTGACCTCAGGTGATCTGCCCAGTTTGGCCTCCCAAAGTGTTGAGATTATAGGCTTGAGCCACCGCCCCTGGCCTTCCTTGAATATCTTTATTAGAGTTATTGAGTGACCAGGTGCATTGTCAGTGAGCAGTAATATTTTGAAAGGAATCTTTTCCTGAATAGTGAGCCTCATCGTGGGCTTAAAATATTCCATAAACTATGCTGTAAACAGATGTGCTTCCATCCAAGCTTAGTTGTTCCATTTATGAAGCACAGGCAGAGTAGATTTAGCATGATTCTTAAAGGCCCTTGGATTTTTGAAATGGCACATGAGCACTGGCTTCAACTTAAATGCACCAGCTACATTAGCCCCTAACAAGAGATTCAACCTATCCTTTGAAGTTTTGAAGCCAGGCATTGATTTCTGTCCTGCTATGAAAATCCTACTGACATTTTCTTTCGATAGAAGGCTGTTTTGTCTACATTGAAAAGCTGTTGTTTAGAGCTAGCCACTTTCACTAATGATTTTAGCTAAATTTTCCAGATAACTTGCTGCAGCTTCTACATCAGGACTCACTGCTTCACCTTGCACTTTTTATGTTATGGAGATGGCTTCTTACCTTAAACCTCATGAACCAACATGTGTTAGCTTCAAACTTTTCTTCTGCAGTTTCTTCACCTCTCTCAGCCTTCAAAGAATTGAAGAGAATTTAAGTTATTGTTTTCAAGTAAGCTTTGGTTTAACGGAATGTTGTGACAGGTTTGATCTTCTGTCCAGACCACTAAAACCTTCTGCATATCAGAAATGAAGCTGTTTTGCTTTCTTATCATCTGTGTGTTCACTGGAGTAGCACTTTTAGTTTCCTTCAAGAATTTTCCTTTGCATCCACAACTTGGCTAACTGGTACAAATGGCCTAGCTTTCACCCTCTCAGCTTTTGACCTGCATTCCACATTAAGCTTATTCATTTCTAGCTTTTGATTTAACATGAGAGATGTGAGACTCTTCCTTTCACTTGAAAACTTAAAAGACATTGTAGGGTTATTAATTGGCCTAATTGTAATATTGTTGTGTCTCAGAGAATAGGGAGACCCAAGGAGGAGAGGAAGAAAGACATGAGAACAGCCAGTCAGTAAAGCAGTCAGAACACAATATTTAACAGTTAAGTTTGCTGTCTTTTATGGGTATGGTTCATCGCACCTCAAAACAATTAAAATAACATCAAAGATCACTGCTCACAGATCACCATTACAGATATAATAATAATAAAAAAGTTTGAAATATTGCAAGAATTACCAAAATGTGACATGGAGACATAAAGTGAGCACACGCTGTTAAAAAAAAAAAAAAAAAAAAATGGCACCATCGACTTGCTGGAAACAAACCTTTAATTTATAAAAAAACACAGTATGTGAAAGGTCAAATAAGTAAAAGACAATAAAACAAAGTATGCCTAACTATCTTCAGGTAAAAAAAGCAAAGGAGAAATATAAATCAAATAGATACAAACAAAAAGGTGGAAATATGAAAACATGGGGAAGTGAAAACTGAGCTATCTATGGCTGCAACGGAGAGTACATGTGGAAAAGTCATGGCTGGGAAGGCTTGAGGCCAATTAAGTCGTGCCAATAATCCAAGGCTAAAGGATTTGCAATTCATTCATAAGAGGATGAGAATCACAGAATCCCAAGAAAAGAGAATATCAAAAAATGAAGCCAGGACTCAAGAAAGGGTAGGCAAGAGCCAAGGAGTGTCTGAACCAGGACTTTGGAAGTGAAAACAAGAATGTAACAAATGCTTCCAAATAAGAAGTCTGAGAAAGATACTGATAAAATTAGAGAGGAGAAAAAATAAACCCCCAAAATGCAGAATTACAGAAATCTAAGGAGCCCAGATGTAAGAAACAAAAACAAAAAATGAAATAAGAATTTGGAGAGTTATAATGATCAAGAAAAAGGTAAACCATTTGGAAGTAGTTTCCCAGACTAACCACTAAGGTGGCACCAGTAAAGCATTAATGATCCTCTTGTCTGTTTATTTGGTAGAGACATAACCATGTTATTAGAATGCAGGCAAAAATATATGTAAAAATTTTAAAACTTATTTCTTTAATAAGTTTTGTATTTTTTTACAAGTATCTAGGTTGAAAGAGTCTGCAGGCTGTCCTGTGGATTCCATCTCTTTTAGTTTATTCAATTGCCAGCTCAGTTACAGTCTTTGCATGGTTTTTAATGGCTTAGCCATTTAAAAAACGGTGAGTAGGTATGTGTTCTTCATAGGATTGCTCTGAAGAGTAACAGTAAGTCCTTCATAACATGAGGTCCAAATTATATGAAATCATTAATAGCACTTCAAATATTTTCCCAAATAATGTAGTATTTGTTATTATATTACATCCTTAAGTCTGCTAGATTTTTAAGATTTACGAAAATTAGCTGAGATCATTTCTTTATCATTCACAATTTGTTTTTTATGTTTAACTTTGTATAGTCAACATAAAGTTATAACTTTATATGAAAAGTATTTCTAAATATATACTTAAATGCACTGAAAAAGCTATGATCATATGAATTTCCATGACTCACTCTGAATATCTATATATGAGGAAAGAGCTCAAAACCATCATTATTACTCTACTAATTTGAAACCTATGATGATGCAACTTGGACACAGCTTTTGGAACTGTGAAAATGTTTTGCCAAACAAATTCATAATGAATATAACTAACATGAGTATATTTTAAAGCAAAGTTTATTATTTATTGTAAATATATATTCATAATCAAAAAATTAAAGAAATAAAATTAATAGTCTAAACTCTGTTTTCTTTGTTAATCCACCTCGTATAGATCCAAGTTAACAGGAAATTATGGAGCGTTTATGCAACTCACCTGCAAAAGCCTCTAAAACATTTGCCCAAAATATTTTTATATCTCTTATTCATAGTCATTTTTATTATTTTTTTCCATATTCTATCTTATGTTCTGTTTTGTTATGTTTCCAGCTTGCAAAATACTTGCATTATATGTGTAACCTCCCTTCCTATTTAGGAAAACTATACGATATTGCATATCTATTTATGTCTCTATTTCTCTTGGTTTCCATTTGTGTTTATCTAGTCTGATTGACTTTTATCAAGACGCTTTATCCTTGAAATTGACTTTTCAAGCTTATCAAAGGAAAACATTTTCCTGACTTCATGCTCCTTTGCTGTCCATAGAGACAGGTTTTATTTTGTATCTAGAAAGGGAAGCATTGCTCCGTAAGGGCCTCTGACCCAGAGGGTCAAAAAGAATTCATCAAGGCCCACGTTAAAAAAAAAAAAAAAAAAAAAGAAGAAGAAGAAAATTTAAATCTAGTTTCATTTTTGTATTGTCTTTAGTGAGCGATATAAAATATTCCACTGAATGATATTTAAACTGAGTAGGAAATACATTTAAGAAATAAAATACATTCCAATTCTACATTATGTCCAGCTACAAAGAGATAGAGCCATAAAAAGGGAAATGAGAAGAGCAGAGGAACACAGTCTGAGGATTTAACCAACCCTGAAATCAGAGCAGGAACATTTATATAAATATATGCAATCTTCAACATTCAGGGAGAAAAATACAAGAAAACATTTACATGATTTCTTAAGAAAATTGTTTTAAAATTCCACATAAAGCTGAAAAATGCAGATTAAAAAAATTGCCCTCATTTATTAGAGATAGACCCTACATTCCTGCTCCAGTGAGTGAAAAATACATGTTCTCAAATTTCAGAGATCCTATATAAATTTACGCTACCATCTTGTGTTCTAAATATTGCTTCTAAAGATCTAAAACACATTGCAAGAAATGAAACTAACATGATGTCAAACCCTTAAGAGGACTGCATGCAAAATGTCTGTTTGCTTAGATATTTTTATTTTATCACTATGCTGAATTTTAGACTTAATATTTCTGGTATTTATTGTTCTCTGTTCTTTTTCCCAGTGCATTCTGCCTGTTTTATCTGTGACATTCCTTCCTACAGACACAAGAGCACAAGCACATGCAGAAATATATATATTCACACACTATAGAGAGAAGTAAAAAATGTACTGTTTTAAAGTCCAAATTGACCCTATGTTGTGGAAATATCATAATTTTTTTTTTCTGGGGTAACTGACTTTTTTTTCCCCCGTTCTTTTTTTTTAAATAAACACCCTTATTAGTCCATTAGATTGTGACAGGAGTCTAAACAGGAGAACATTACCATGAAAAAACTAAATTGCTATACATAATAAGTAGGATGTTTATAAGTTGTGCCTTCTGCTAGTGGCTTAGCACTAAGGATAAAGAGAAGTAAAGATCTCACTCAGATGGGAATTAACAAAAGGCTTACCAAAGAAAAGTTGCTTATGCAGAAAAAGGCTAATGATGGCTATCTGGGAATACTGCTAATTCATTCAGAGTATCTCTTTCTTTTATTTCCCCTCCTCTTAGCTTCTAGAAATCGTCAATTATCTGTTCTGCCTCTTGGCCTTAGATTAAAACTGCTTTGAAAAAAATTATAAAAAGAGATTATGTCTAATAAATGAAGTAATGTGAAGGAAAAATTATAATTGCTAAGGGATGACAGCAAGGTAGATACTGAGAACACAGGAAGAATTCAAAGCAAGGGATTCACAGGAGACTTGGAGTCTCCAGAAATTCTCAGAAATATTAGGAAGGTAGGCCAAGCAACTTCCCAAACTGTAAGGCTCAAGCCATTTTACTAAAAAAAAAATAAATAAATAAAGTCTCCATTGAGAGAATCAAAACAAAGTGAGAAAATAGGGGGAAATCTTTTTACCATTCACATCTATACCTATGGATAGTGTTGAAATCAAATGTAAAAATACACACCAGACACATGGCTGTCAGGACAAAGCACAATTAGTGTACACTGTCTGTCCTGTGCGTTCACATGGCACCTCGGAAACCTACCTTAGAAGTCTTTGTCTGCTTCTACATTAGATTATAATCTCCCTAGTATACAGATTACCTTTAATTCTTACTTGAATTTCTCTTCATCTAGCAGAGAAATTGGTAAAATTTTATTGACTGAATTAATATTTATTGAATGAATTAATTGAAGTAAATATTTATTGACTGAATTCCTTAAAGCTTTCAAATTTGAATACTGATTAAAGTCAAAAAATACGAAAAATAGTTTCATTACCTTGAAAATAATGAAGCATTAAAAAGTAAACATCACTAAGCCAAGAATGAAAACAATGCCGATGTCATGAGTATAATGTAGGAAGAATCGTCATAATTTTGACAAAATTAAAGAAATACGTAAGTACACAAAACAATAATAATGAGATATAGAAGATACACTATAAGTAGATGTTCTTTTGTAATCTGGCTTTTTAAAAAGTCAGTTCATTGTTACTTTTGTTGTTGCTGTTGTTTTATTAGGTTGGTGCAAAAGTAATTGTGGTTTTTAACATTAAAAGCAATAGCTCACCAACCTAATAACAACGTGTAAAGGGATTTGGAACAATCAACATTTCAAGTCAAAATATTATCTACCTGGTGTGGGCCGGGCGCGGTAGCTCACGCCTCTAATCACAGCACTTTGGGAGGCCGAGGCGGGCGGGTCACGAGGTCAGGAGATCGAGACCACGGTGAAGCCCCGTCTCTACTAAAAATACAAAAAAAATTAGCCGGGCGTGGTGGCGGGCGCCTGTAGTCCCAGCTACTCAGGACGCTGAGGCAGGAGAATGGCGTGAACCCGGGAGGCGGAGATTGCAGTGAGCCGAGATTGTGCCACTGCACTCCAGCCTGGGGGACAGAGCGAGACTCTGTCTCAAAAAAAAAAAAAAATTATCTACCTTGTAAAGGAGATAAAACACTTTAAAACCTCAGCACCATATTTAAACGGATTTGTGTAGCATTACTATTACTAAAAGGAAAATAGTATGCATTTACATTTCTATTAGGTTTAGTGTCATTGGATAAATGCAGACACTTCACTTTCAGTAGGGTCATACATACATTTTATAGACATATTGTGCACAACTTTACAGGTCCCCACTCAAAACTAAAGCTGCGAATTGAAGGCGCAGACATTTTGGGATCAAGTGTCAACAAAGAGAATGTAAATGCAGAACTTCAATCTTTTTCCACCTATGGGAACCTCTTTAACAATGAAAACGCATCAGTGTTAAGGAATTCTATGGAGGAGCTAATTAAAATATAAAAATATGAAATTACTGGAATCTACATTTGAGAGTTGTAAGATCAGGATCAGATGGGATTCTTGGTAAATAGTAGAATACATTTATTTAGTCATCAATGTCAAAACTCTAGAACTATGGTGAAGCTACAATTTGGGACCAAACATATTTCATAGGATGGTACCCATCTTATGTACAAAAATGACAAAAAGATCAGGAATGTCTTACGTAGAATTCTAGAGAAAACCAATCTGATTGTTTAAAACAAGTGACAAATATGTTCCATCTTCACTCAAGGAGCAAAAGACTCAAATTACAATCCCCTAAAAGTATGAATGAACGTATGTGTGTGTACAGAAAGAGAGAGGAAGGAGGAAAGAGAGAGAAAAACTGTCTGAAGCTAGGAATATTCAAAAGCAGCCTAAGAAAATAACCACACTTTCCCAACACTATTGAAGGAAACCTAACACACCTACTGTGGCACTGTAACATGACTTATTAAAAGTTACTCTGTGTGTTGCCAAAGATCAAAATGGTCATTTCAACTCAAATGTTTTTCAACTCCAGACAAATATATTTGTGTGGGCTGAACAAATTAGTTTTTCTTACCCAAATGAACTAATACATGTGAAACACTGGAAGCAAATCTTTATGACAGTGTACTCGCAGGAAAAAAAAAATTAGAAGCTTTTTAAAAAAAGACAATAAAAGAAAAAGAAAATAATTTTTAAATTAGGCGTTTGACATAAAATGGCTTTTGAGAGAAATATGAATTTCCAGGCTACTATATTTTTCCATTGCTTTGTAAAATTTATCTTCTTTACAGATAAGCTGCAAAGAGTATCTACAAAGAAACAGACATGCAGACAAAAATAAAATAATGTAAGTCGATTTATCAAGCATTGGGATTTTTTTTCTTTGTATTTATGTAAAAGTTTGGCTACATCAAGAAGAAATAATATAGCAGTATCCTTCATAAGTTAGCAGATCCACAGCCTTTAAAACTAAGGAATTGTAAAATAACATATGTTTAGATGCATGATATATGGATCCAGTAGTGTACCTAGCAACCATCCACATTCTAAATAGAAGCTAACCACAAAACAACGAAAGGGAAAGATTAAGGTAAAATTCATAAAACATCATCCTTTATAAACTATAAAAATTTTAATTCATCAGGCACTGAAATTTTGTCATTATATATAGCAAGAATTGCTTTTAATAAGATTGCAAATGCACTGCATTTTCTCTAGATGCAACAAAGCCAAGTATATATAATTACGTATGCCTCTAGCCTTCAATCTCTTATTTTTTTATTCTTGTCTTTCATTATAACACATATTCGATTTAACACAGATAACTTGTCGCAATGCAATTTTGTCATCCATGCATCCTTCAAGCATGTAGTTTCTAGGAGATTTCTGAAACAATTAATAGACTATGTGGTTTCTGTTACATCTGCATTATTATATAAATCAGAAAATTTTGTTGGTAATAACTTCCATATTTGAAGATTACTTAGAGACCATCATACTAAGCCCTTTATTTGCATAGAAAATTTGGTGGTAGAAACAGACACAAGTCACACAATTAAAATTGGCACTGCTAGAACTTGAAGCCAGAGACAGGCTTAGAATCGATCCTCCATATTTATAGATCCTTATTATGCCCCTATTCGAGACTATAACCATATTTGTAGCTACGGTTAAACCTGTTTTGCATTTTATTATTTATTATTATTTTATTATGTCACCTAGGTTGAATTCCAGTGTCAAAAAACTGTATGTGTAGAGTTATATCTTCACTGACAACAGTGTAGCTGAAAAATATAATCTGAATTATTTGAAAATAAAACAACTGAATCTAAAATATATTTTTTTCGAGACAGGGTTTCACTCTGTCTCCCAGACTGGAGTGCAGTGACACAATAATGGCTCACTGCAGCCCTGACCTCCACAGGCTCAGGTAAGTCTTCCACCTCAGCCTCCCAAGTAGCTGGGACTATAGGTGTGCATCACCATGCCTGGCTAATTTGTGTAGTTTTTTGCAGAGATGGGGTGTTTCCCAGGCTTGTCTCGAACTCCTGGACTCAAGCAATCTGCCCATCTTGGCCTCCCAAAGTGCTGGGATTACAGGTATGAGCCACGACTCCCAGTCTAAATAAATAAACATTGAAAATGAAACGAATGAAAAACAACCATATTTCAAATAATTCACCAATGTATGCACTTACTGATCTAGGCATTTTTACAGTATGCAATTATGTCGTGAAGGAAAGAGTTTATAATCTCTTATGAGAGAGACAGAGAAAAAAAGAAACAAGAAAAATCTCTCTGTATATTAGGAGTTGAAGTCTGAAATTGCTAAGTTCAGAAAATTTTTAAAAAGGTACAGATTTAGAATTTAAAAAAATTACACATAGCTGGAGACTTCAGGGCATAGCAGGGGGGAAATGATATTTGAGTAATGTCTTGAAGATTGTAAAGAGTGGGCTCACAAAGATTATTTTAAGGATATTCATTACATAGGGAATGAAATGACAAAAAGCAGTGAGTTCAAATGTGCATAAGAGAATAAACTGTTCACCTTGACTGGAACATGAAATACGATCTCACAAAGGGTAGGGACTGCTATTTGCCAGTTTAGGATACCAAACTTTGAATCACAGGTAATGAGTAGCCATAGAGAATTTCCAAATAGAACAATGCTTGCATTTATGCCTTTGCTGTGGAGTGTAGTTACCCAAGCCAAAACAATCGCGTCTTTGCAGTTAATCTCTGGGTGAGAGACAAAGGGGCAAGCTTTTTCAGGTGGACTGGAAATGAGAAATAGTAAGTGAAGCAAATACAGAAAGAACTGAGTTGATAGTTGAGAAGATGCTAATGTTTACATTCCTGGAACCCACTACACTTTCCTGCCTATAACAGTCAGACAAGAATTTTCCATCAATTGCCAGTGAAAGTATTCCCACTCATTAAAAAAAAAGAAAAAAAGAAAGAAAAAAGTTCATCTGACAGCAATGCAGCAATGTTGCCAAAGGAAAGAGATCAAAGGTTGTAAAACTAGTAGGAATTTCTTGCAGGAGGTAAAAGGGTCTGACCTTTGAAAAAACATTGGAATGGAAAAGCAGGGAAGAATTCAGAGGATTTTGGAAATAAGAGGTAACCTTAAGGAGTACTACTAAATTGTCAAACACTGGTCTAAATGCTTTTTAGGCAACACCTAATTTAATCCTCAGAAAAATCCATCATAACAAGATTTCTTTTCATCACAGCAAATAAGAAAGTGAATATTTAGAAAAATTATGAATACATAGCAAAGCTGGAATTCAAACCAGGTCTTTAATTCAGAATACAATATCCTAATTTGAAATGTATGCTAGAAAATGGGAAGACAGAATGACTTTGCTCTTGCTAATAGAGAGGAGAGGAATCTTTTTGGTGAAACAGGGAATTCAAGAGGAGAAAAAAATAAAAGGAATTACTATACTTTTAATTTTAGTCACATTAGATTTTAGAATTCATACAGAAACTAAGTTATTCATACAGAAACTAAGTCGACATTTTGCAGTAGCTGAATATCTCAAATACAAATTTGGGGAAGATCTGCTTAGCAATGACAGTTTAAGTCATTATATTGCCAAGCAAGAGAGAACAGAGTAAGGAAACAATAGAATCAAAATCTGATACACAGATAGGAAGAATAAATAGCAGCCAAAACAAGATTGAAAAGTAAAAACAGAACTAGCATTTACAATATCATAAAAGACAAAGAAGAAAAATGCATTAGCAGGAATCAGTGTTCACTCAGTAAATATGTCCTCTGCATGGAGACAACACAGACATAGACAGATAGACAGGTGGATGGATAGATGACTAGATACGGATACATCACTGCATTCACACATAGCTCTCTAAATATCTGCATCATCTGCCTCTATATCTATGTATATCTGTGATTGAATGACTGATTGTAACTTAGAGCTTCAAGTGAGCACTTAAAGTGAAAACTTGGTGTACTCAAATTACTTACATCTTTTAACTGAGCTATAAAGCACTATATTCATCATTTTATGTGGTACACAAGGCAATTATGTTGTGTTTATGAACATATGGCTTCAAACACTGGATAAACTGTTGAAACTGATGGGCACAAAGAAAGAGAATACTCAAGAAACATCTGATCGCTTCTGTCATTTCATCCATATATTTCAAGGCAAATAACTTAAATTATAAGAATGAAGACTTCTTATTTTTCTTAAATACATTTCAGTTTCCTGCTTAGCTTTTAATAGTTTCCTCCCTTGAATAATTTAGTGTAATTATCTTCTTAAAAGAAATGCTATTCAAGTTAAATAATAATCTTTTTCTAGAAAAACATTTTAAAACTTGTATTTCATTGAATGAGAAATAATATCAAAGAAAACAATACACATATTAAATTTCAAGAAAAGTATTTGACTTCGTTCTTTATGAAAATAGTTTGAATTAAGAAGAAGGAGTAATTTCCACATTTAAAATAAGTCTTAATGGTATATAATCAGGGAGATTTTATTTTAATGTTATAATGCATGGTCAGTTTAAGTCCTGAGGTGTCCTTTTGAAGAACCTTTATTTTTGCTTATTATAATATTTAAGGCTTCAAGGAAATATTCATTTCCCAGGAGAAAGGAACTCACAAGGTAGACTGAAATGATTTCATGGAACAGCATGAAACACAGCTCCTCCCTGCCAAACCCAGACACAAAGCCAAAAGGCCTATGAAAGAAGAATACAGGCACAGCAGTTCACAAAAGATGAATCAAAAGGCAAGTTAAAAAACAAAAAGATATATTGGAAACATGCTTTCTTAATATATGAAACTATAATTATTATTATCAAATGCAGAAAAATATAAAAGAATTGCTAAGAGTTTAGCATGGCAGATGAAAAGAGTAGGTGCAATTAAAGGAATAAACCTTTTCCCTACTGTACAAGAATTTGACCTTCTTTTAAAATTCTAGCTCTGATCCCCTGATAACCTGACAAGGGAAGAATGTCAACTGTAATCTTAGGTGGCATTTCTACATTAAATTGCTTCTAGATTTGAGAGGAATGTTAATACTTAATAGGAAGCCATGGCTTTGAGCTTAGTACAGTGGCCCTTGTAACTGGCATGTCTCTTCAAGGACCCTGGAAATTCTGCCTATAGATTTGTTACAACAGAGATTTTGGCTCCTGTGGGGCTGAGGATTCTGCCAGAGTTCCCATCCCCAAATTATGTAGACCTTGTCTCCTTGTCTATAAGTCATCATCTAGGCAGCGTTTCTTAACCTGGGGTGATTTTGCCAGTTAGGGACATTTGGCAACGTCTGGAGACAGTTTTTATCGTCGTGACATAGGGGAGAAGGACATATTACTGGAATCTAAAGATTACAAGCCTAAGTAGCCTCTAAACACCATACAATAAACAGGCTAGAACCTCCTTCTCCAAACACAAAAATATATACATATTTTTTTGGGGCAAGAAAACTCTGTGTCGGAAGACTGCCATATGTGTTTGGGACAATTAGCAGTAGCCATGGTCTCTACTCTCTAGATGCCAGGAGCATTCCTTTTCCTCCACTGATTCAATTAAAACATGTTTTTAGACATTTTCAAAGATCTGCGGGGAACAGGAGTGGAAGGGCATGTTGGCAAGCTATTGTTTCTGTCTTATACCCTAGTGTATGAATCTGATACCAAATATGCCTCTAGTAGTCCGGCAAGTTCAAAAGCAGTGGAATCTAAGACCCTTGGTAGATTATTCAATACAGGAATTTACTGCAAAGTAAAGTTATTAGTGTCACATAATATAACTCAACATAATATGATATATGCAAAACCAAAAAATGTGTGGCTAGTACTAAATATTAAAATAGGATATTACATCAAACAATTGATAAAAAAGATACAATTGCTAACAACATATAAGCTAAAATTCTATATGAATACTGCCTGTAGGTGGATTAAACACTAGTAAATGTGTATCTCTTGCTGGAGGGAGAGGAAGTTATGTCTTTCTCTCAAATACTGCCTTTGATTTCTCACTTTCAGATTGGCTTTATCATGCATTAAAGTACTCTTTTGACAATCAATTTCTTACATTGTTGCTTAACTTTTGAAGTTCTTTTATTTTTTTCTAATCAAAGACCAAAAGGCATGGTCTTTGATTAGAAAAAATTAACTTAAACCCTGTAAGTTAATTTGATAGCATTTTATATTTCCCTTAGCACTAAGCATATTATTGTTGGTATATTTAAAATAAATTGGTAATATCACAGGAATGTTCATATGATATATTATTGTTCACCTTTATGTGTGATTTATTATAACTATTTATTATTATTACCTTTGTGTTACAGGGGAGATGATCATAGTATGCATGAAATGCCCAAATTCTGTATTTGGGAAGAATGAATTTAGTTTTTGGAAGAGAGATAAATTCCTTTTTAACTATGAAAGATTATGAAGGCAGAGAACTTTTATAATCATACTTATATATTTATATATGTGTCTATGTTCATTTTTCTTAGAAGAAACTATATTTGCATAAAGCAAAAAAGGGACGAAAGAAAAAAGCCTCCAGGAACAGAGGCATGTAAACTTTTTATTGAAAATTTAACTCAGTGGGGCTGAGTGGTTCACACCTTCAATCCCAGCACTTGGGAAAGCTGAGATGGGAGGGACGCTTGAGGCCAGGAGTTTGAATCCAGGCTTGGCAACATAGCAAGACTCTGTCTCTAACAAAAAATGTACAAATTAGCCCAGCATGGTGGCTCACACCTGTAATCCCAGCTACTTGGGAGGCTGAGGATTGCCTGGGCCAAGGAGTTGAGGCTATATAAGCTATGATTGTGCTACTGCAATCCAGCCTGGGCAACAGAGGGACCCTGTCTCAAAAAATGGAAAAAAAACACCTATAAAATAAATTTAACTTAATCATATATGTGAAGGGTTTCAAGGGGAGAAAATATCCTTACGGCCTTACAGTATTATGGAAATGATATAAAGATATTATCCAATTGAATTCATTTTTGCACAGTTGGGGTGGACAAAAGTACCTCGCTGACAATACCAATAAAAATGAGTCTTGCCTGGCTAATTTGTACCTTTAATCATTCTGTTAAAACTAGCTGGTCACTCTCACACTTCTTTGCATAGATGCTGAAAAATAAAATTTTTAATACATACACTTTCTCTAAACTTTAGATTATGGTTGTACTTACATTAAGATAGCAGCAGAGAAGAAACCAGAAAAATAAACTATGCACTTATTTTCCTCACATGAGCCACATACTGGATAAACTGATCTTCTTTTCAGATAATGTATAGTCAATTGCTCTATCTGAAGATATTACATATTATATATATATATATATACACACATATATATATGTGTGTGTGTATATATATATGCAATGCACTCAGTCCTTAAGAGATGGAGAGTTTCTTTCTATTTTCGTGGACAATTTCCTTAGTTGGTTATTTGTCCCTTAGTTATCTGGCATGCTGTGTTCTCTGGAGGAATGAAGATATAGAGAGCAAGGAAAATGCCCAGAAGGTCAGGAGCAGTTCAACTAAAGTATATAGAAACATTCTGGAAAATAACGTTTATTTGTGGGAAGTTCAGTTTTCAAATACTCAAGAGTAATGTAAATCCATGGAAAGATAAAGTAAGATATATGTTGACTGGAAATAATAATCCTAGATCTTATTTTGTACAGAGTTTAGATTGGACATTATCTTATAATACATTGTTTCTTTTTTAAGATAAGATCTTAACTACAGAGAAGAGGTAGATGATGGAATATGATAAAATAGAAATATTAATGTAAATAAGTGGTGAAACTAAGATTCTATGAGTCAAAGAAAATCCTCCAAGTCAAAGCTCTCTTCGAAGTCATTATCCTTATAGTGGCAATGGATATATACTCTTAATGCGGTCATCACCAAAAACATTTGGAAAATAACTTCGAACTTACCATTAATGTTTCTAATCGAGTCTTTGGAATAATCTCAAAGGTAAGTCCTCAAATTTTGACTATAAATTTGTATTATGGGAGGAAACCAAAGGCTGTTAGAAACAAGTCATTTTGGTATAAGAAATAAATCCAATTAGATAATAACAGTTCAGTGTAAATATACACAACCATTAGAATTATTTCCCAAACTATCTATATAGCCAATATTACAGCACAGTTCTGAGAAAGGCAATACTGAAATAAAACCTAGTGATTTTGAAAGAAATAAATCATTTAATGTGTATCTTCAAAATGAAGTTTTACTTTGAAGCTCTAAATTGTCTTCTACATACTAATGCTAGTGTCCATGGAGCTATCAATAAAGATCTTTCATCATCACCAAGAGGCAGTATAGAGGGGTGCAACTTAGCTAGCACTTAAATGGCAGAAAGATTGGAAGAGTAGTTAGAAACAGAAGAGGAGCACAAAAGCCTAGCCAGAGAGGCAACATTGAATTACCATGCTTACGGGACTGAGAAGAGATGGACTGAACTATTACAGAAAATAAGAAACAGACCTGGACAAGTAAAGCTTGTTCAGGCTACTGAGCTGAAAGTCATCATTACCATCCTAATAAATTAAACATTCATTCATTCATTTATAAAATTTTTGGATAGCCTTTCTGCCTGGCCTAGATCCTCTTGTATTCCCTCTTTTATCAATAATTACCTTGTCTTTGATATCAGTTTTAGATAAATCCCTAGTCACACTGATATTTCCAGAACAATTTTGCTTTTAGAAAATCACAAAATTGTTGTATTACCTCAGTACACTAATTCTATCTATCTCAGTACTACAGAATATTACCGAGCAACTTGTCTAACAATAGTGAACATATGTGTTACAGCACTTTCCAATCTATCTTTAATTTTATTTTGCTTTGTAAGGCTTATGAGATTTTGCTTTTGTTGAATATTCATTTTGATTAAAAGTAACTAGCATACTCTCTTCACTAGATTTCTTGAGAAAAAGCCTCAAAAATAAAATCCTGATCCCTGGCTCTCTCGCCTTCACCTAATTTGGTCTTGCTTGGGAAAATGAAACAGGTGAGGAACATGGGTTTATCAATAGCCCTGATTATTTTCTTTCATAATTTTTCTTTGTTTGGAAAATACAAATTATAAGGGGTATATTAATTAGATTTGGAATTAAGTAAAAGGCAGTTACTTAACACAATCTAACACTAACATCTGTCTTTGGTTTTTAGTATATGTTTTATACCTCTTAACAGAAATATCATGTCATTAGTTGAAGGTACAACAAACGTGCATATACATGGTGGAGACTTAACAGCAAAGGTGACATTCAATGCAATATATTCTCCAGTTAATTTTCAAGGAATTATACTTTGAAATACACTCACATTACTAAAAGACTTTAATAGTGCTTTGAGATGAAACTAAAGGACAGCTTATATTACAAATAAAATGTTATAGTTTATCAAATTGAAATTGTAGCATATAATTTTATAAGTGTAAGTATACTTATATAATACAGATATAAAAAACAATACTTTCTTTTAGGAAGACAGTAAGTAAACCCAGTATCCTGTTTTGTTTTTGCTTTTTTTTTTTTTTTTTTTTTGAGATGACCTTGCTTTGTCACTCACGCTTGAGTGCAGTGGCGAAATCTTGGATCACTGCAACCTCTACCTCCTGGGTTCAAGCAATTCTCCTAACTCAGCCTCCTGAGTAGCTGGGACTACAGGTGCACACCACCACAGCCAGCTAATTTTTGTATTTTTAATAGAGACGGGGTTTCACCATGTTGGCCAGGATGGTCTCAATCTCTTGACCTCGTGGTCCACCCACCTCAGCCTCCCAGAGCGCTGGGATTACAGGTGTGAGCCACCCGCCCGCCAGCATATCCTGGTTTCTTATTTAACATACATATTTGAAAATCCAATGGAACTTTTATTTAATTAATATTCAAACAATCAGGTGCTTTGTTTAGAAAGTTGTTTTAGTTGGCCGGTCGCAGTGGCTCACACCTGTCAAATCCCAGCACTTTGGGAGGCTGAGGTGGGTGGATCACGCAAGGTCAGGAGTTCGAGACCAGCCTGACCAAAATGAAGAAACCCCATCTCTACTAAAAATACAAAATTAGCTGGGCATGGTGGCACATGCCTGTAATCCCAGCTACTTGGGAGGCTGAAGTAAGAGAACTGCTTGAACCAGGGAGGCGGAGGTTGTGGTGAGCCGAGATCACGCCACTGCACCCCAAGCCTGGGCAACAAGAATGAAACTCCATCTCAAAAAAAAAAAAAAAAAGAAAAAAAAGAAAGTTGTTTCAGTTTTGTTCAGTAAGCTCTATACATACTATGATTTTTAAATACTATGAATAAATTAATATATGTAATACCTTTATTTTCAATTATGCTATTCTAATGATGCTTCAAATAAAAATGAGCCAAATATTCAAAAAAATTGTATTATCATTCCAAAAAATGGGAATAAATTAAGCAATGGACAAAATTTTTTAATGTTATTAAAACATTACATTGTACTTTGCAGTTTTACCCAGAAAAACCTTTTAATTTTAAAATACTCTTGTTTCAAAAAACTTATATTTTCAACTTCATACTTTGGTCCATAATCTGTGTGATAACTGGCAATTGTAGAAGTTAAAAGTCATAAAGAAAAAACCTTTTGCTTTCTAAAAATTAGCATTGTGAACAAGAATTAATCAAACTATTTCATCGTAGTGACTGTGTTACTCTTAACAGGATATACAATGGTCTAAATTATCTCTAGGCTTCTGTCCCTCATTATGTACAAATTTTAACAAGAGGCAAATTAATTAGTGAGAGTAAGTAACTCAAAAAGCTTGTATAAACATTATAATTTTATAAATTCTATTGCTCCTTTTAAACATAACATCAGCTAAGAATAAACCTCATTTGGATATTTAGAACCGTAAGTGGATGGTTCCATTATTTATATTATCTAGAAATATACACACACACACACACACACACACACACACAATTTCCTTTTAGGGATGGATGCCCTACACTCATTGATGTCCTACATACAATTCATTCTGTGCTCCTTTAGTTTTTTTGAGTGGTTATTGTTTAATTGGACGCAAGTAAAACTAAGCAAGCAAAAATGTCTTGAAAACACTGGATTTTTTCTATCTTATTTATTATTGCTACCTCTTTTACATTCTTTTATGTCGTAAAAGATAAAATTATACATAAATGTGTGTGTGCTTTTGTGTAAAATAGGCAGTTCCAGAATTTGTCAACGTAATAAACATCTTATGGAAGAAATCTGTATGCAGCAAATCCTCAGCTATCCCTGATACTTAAGTAATAAAAAAAACAGGTGATATAGTTTGGATCTGTGTCCCTACCTAAATGTCATATTGAAATGTAATCCTCAGTGTTGGAAGTAAGGCCTGGTGGTAGGTGACTGGATCTTGGTGTGGGATTCCTCATGAATGGGTAAAGCACCATTCCCGCTTCATACTGTCATTGCGATAGGACAGTGTGAGTTCTAGTGAGATGTATTCATTTAAAAATGTGTAGCACCTCCCAGGTTGCCCTCTTGCCCCTGCTCTGGCCACATGATGTACAAGCTCCCACTTCACCTTCTGCCATGATTGTAAGCTTCCAGAAGCCTCCCCAGAAACAGATATCAGCATCATGCTTCCTATACAGCCTGCAAAACTATAAGCCAATTAAACCTCTTTTCTTTATAAATTACCCAGTCTCAGGTATTTCTTTATAGCAGTGCAACAATAGACTAACAAACCAGGCATGCATTTTTTTGTGTGTTTACACAACAAATTTACTGTTGAGTAAACTTATGTTTACTCAACAAATTTACTGAACAGCTATAATGTAAAATATATTATGCTGGGAATACAAAATATATAAAGCATAGCTTGTTATCTGCAATGATGGACTTAATTGCTTAGGATGATACAAAATATATATAGATATATATATATGTATGTCCACATATGTATGATATAACTTAGTTTTTAATATTCCATATTAATATTTCTTACATGTAGCACAGGTATCCAAGTTAAGCAAAAAATAAATTGTTTTCAAATTAAAGAAAATCAGGATGAACATGGTGGCTCATACCTGTAGTCTCAAAACTTTGGGAGGTGAGGCAGGAAGATCGCTTGAAGTCAGGCGTTTGGGACAAGCCTGAGCAACATAGCAAGACCCCGTCTCTACACAAAATTAAAAAATTAGCGAGGTATGGAGGTGCACACCTGTAGTCCCAGCTACTCGGGAAGCTGAGGTGGAAGCATCGGTTGAGCCCAATTTTACTGAGCAAAGCTGCAGTAAGCTATGATCATGCCACTGTAGTTCAGCCTGGGCAACAGAGTGAAACCCTGTCTCTTAAAAAAATCACTATAAAAGTTAGACTGTTTTTCAACTTAAAAACATTATCTGAATTCCTGTACTATTAGTTTTGCAAGAATAAGCCTTAGATAGGCATGTAGGCAAGATCTGCTGGCAGAGATTACATGCCTGGAAAATGAGCCTTTGATGTACTCAAGAATATTCTGCAGTTATTACCAGTCATTTGCACCTGGAAAATAGTGAAATATAACCAGGTTCTTCAGAAGATTTGGAAATATATGGAAGGGAGGTCCTTGAAAGCCATGATAACATGATCCTCACCTACAGCTGGCAAGAATGCCTGCATCCAGCCTCCTGGGCAGGCCAGGGAAGTTTGCCTCTGAGAGGAAATGCGGTTGGATTATAACCCACGCTCTGGGAAGTCACCTTGGGATGCAGATAAATTGTGTCATTTTACCTACGTTAAAATAACTATGCCTGTGTCTATCAGTATTTTTTATTCAATTATGTTCATCCTTGTCACATGAGAGACAACTGTGCCACTGTTTATTGTCATTCCTATTATAGAGTTGAATTTTAAAATCTTATGCTGAATTTATTCTCTAGGGGGCTAATTAAGAAGGAGAAGAAAGGAAAAAATAGGAAATTTAGTTAATCAATAGAATTCTGGAGTTAAGTATATTCTATGGAGAATGGAGATTCTGATTTCTTGAAACTTTAATTGGAAGTTTTCTAGAGCCATCTGGGTTCTGTAGGTTTTATTAGTATCAGAGCTTCTGCAGAAAGGAGTGAGCAGAATGAAAACTAACTGAACTAATAGCTGCAGGAACACTGAAGCTTTGTGCGTACCTCGAAGCAGCTCAGAATCCTGTGCTTACCAACAAGATTGAAGTGCTCCAAATTATATCAAATTCCTTTGTGGTCACTTAAGGGTATCTGATTTTTTTAGAAAATGGGAAGCAGTTTCTCTCTCTTTCTTTTTTTCTGAAACCGGTTTTCACATGATCCTCATACCCATGAACAGATTGTCATGAGTAGAGAGGCCAGTGAGAAAAAGGCAATATTAAACTGCCGAACGGAACCTGACATCTAAAACCTGACTTATTTGGAGAAAAAACTCATCATCGATTAGAAATCAGCCAAGTTGTTTGGCATTTGTTTGCAAATATCAGTTTGCATATTTTTAGGACAAATAGCATATCTGGAATCTGAGGTGCTATAGAAGAGGGGCAGGGAATGGTTAAGCAGCACCCAGAACCTTGTCTCTCACCCCACACTCACGTATCTCATACATAATTACATTTGTAGCTAAACAGTTCCATGCATAATATTTTCATACTTTAATTATTCTCTCAAATATAAAATAGTTCATTCATTCTGTCAACAACTTGAAGCCCAATATAAAAATAGACATTCTTGTACTAAATTCTATTTTCAATTTCCTGAGTTACAAAAGAGTCAGACAAAAATGACATCGTTTATTGAAGTGCATGGTTTCACCTAATTCATCTGTTTAATGAAAACTTTATACCATATATTTAACAAATAGTGTATCAATTAAAATTTGCAGTAGCACTATTAGAGATTGAGTAGATTGTGTTTAGTTTTCTTCTCTTTCATCAGTGTCTTTATCATTGGGCAGCCCAGTTACCAGGGCATTCTGTAAAAACCAAACGATAGTAACACTGGTACATTTTATTGTCCCTTAAGTGTGTGGATTCAGGTATTTTTAATGATAAAAGCAAATGTAAAGTCCATAATATCCACATTTTTAATTAGAACTATAACCATGATTTCAGTAAAAATATAAAAATAGTTTAAAATTTATCTTATTCAATTCTCAGAGTAAAACATTTACCTGCTAAGATTAAATCAGGCAAAAATTCAGCATCTAAGACTTTCCCGAATTATCACTATATTACTAGATAATTACGTAATTCACTGTTACAACTTCAGGTATGCAAATATAACATTTCAATGATTAGATCTCCATAATTTAAGCAAAGAGATGCTTGAAATAGGTAGATAATTTGGGAAAAGGACATGCAATTGCCTGAAGTAAAAACATGGACTGTGAAAACAAACATGTATTACAACCTGAATTAGCAATTACTTCCAGTCTCCACTTTGCTTATTGCACATGGACAGTTTCTCACCATTGGGTTTGTTGATTCTTTGGCATGAATCAACCAGATAACACCATCATAATTAGCATACACACACACACTAAAACAACTCTTTCTATTAGTGTGTATAAGTTCATGTAAAAAGCACATTTAGGGTAGATTATAGTTTAAATTGTGTATCATTAATGTAGAAAGTAGAAATAGTTCATTCAATCCAATGTAGAAATGTAGAAATAGTTCATTCAATCCAATTACAAAAATCACCTCATATTACTAGTAGAATAATGGTAACACTTCTTCCCTTGTCCCCACATGGAAATGCATAAAAGGGAATGTACTTACACTGAACGATGAGCTGCACCAAGGCTTCCCTTGGTTTCACGTTAAATCCATTGTATTGGCTGGTCTGACATCTGTACATTCCCGACATTTCCCTAGAAACATTAACGATCCTCAGCGTTCCATCGTAACTCTCCATTTGCATTGATCCATCAGGCATTGCAACTTCTTTATCCGCTCTAGACCAAAGGATGATTGGTTTAGGTTTGCCAGTCACTTGACATTGCAGTTCTATTGTGTCTCCTTCCCTGGTGACCAGTGGTGATTTTTCCTGTGGAACAGTCAGATTGGGTGGAACTTGAAATGGGAAAAAGAAAATTTTTCAAGGTTAGTATAAACTGGTAAAGCATATTCAGATACAGAAAATCATAAGGAAATAATTTCTGCTGGCTGAAGAAATGTGACAATTCGGATGATCAAAAACCTTGGGAATGAATGGAATATATTCTCACTTAAAATCATTCTCAATTGTTTTCATTGTATATTTTTAAATGAGGACTTCAAACATTAGCAAAATAAATAAGGCATTCAACTGAAAAATGGTCAATATAAGAATAATCTTCTCAATGACCTGTAATAATTAGCCATTAACTGGGGCTTTAACATTTGCATTTCACAGAAGAGTAGCATTCAGCTGTGTAGACTTAGTAGTCACAAGAAGTGCAAGTAGTCATAAACGGGAAAAGAGAAACCTCTGATCTAAAATCACAAGTTTTGACTGGTTTAAAACTTGCCAAATTGCTAAGATTTAGGATTTGTTTTTTCCCTAGTGGGAGTGAAATCAAGCAATTTGACAATCCATTGTATTATCCATTTTTGGACTTTTAATTTTTTGTGATATTTGAATTTATTATTATTTCACTTCATATTTTGATGTCATTGTAAATAGTTTGCCATGTTGCCAATATTTCTACAAAATTAATTTTAATTAAATCTTCAAAATATATTTCAATGAATATAAGAATCACAATTTTGGTCTTGCACGGTGGCTCACGCCTGTAATCCCAGCACTTTGGGAGAATGAGGCGGGCGGATCACGAGGTCAGGAGATCGAGACCATCCTGGCTAACACGGTGAAACCCCATCTCTACTAAAACTACAAAAAAATTAGCCCAGCGTGGTGGAGGGCGCCTGTAGTCCTAGCTGCTGGGGAGGCTGAGGCAGGAGAATGGCATGAATCTGGGAGACGGAGCTTGCAGTGAGCTGAGATTGCACCACTGCACCCCAGCCTGGGCGACAGAATGAGACTCCGCATGAAAAAAAAAAAAAAAATTATAATTTTTCTCAAGTAAAGCTAATTTCTGATTTACGGAGAATATTTATAAGAAGTTAGATTGATTTTATTGTAACTTACTTTATTGTGCTGAAATATATTTATGTTAGAATTTAATGAAAAGAATTAAGTGATATGAGGGAAGTACTATACAACGATCTTTCTTGCAAACATTATCACTAGTTTCGCTGGAAGATTCTTATTTCCTATACAATCGTATATGAATTCAAATGCATTTGTGCAGTAGAACATCTATCAAAAAAGCACAAGCTAAATAGAATGCTATAAATACGAATAACCGGAAACATGAATAATTCTATACTTCTGACAAATGTTGTATGTTCCCTTTGGAAGTAGTACTGCACATGAACGAAAAGTGAAAGGTTTTATTCTTCCTTCTAGTTTGATTATGCCCCAGTGCCCAGGTACAAAACCAAACATAATTATGTTTAAAATTATTTTTCAACTAATTTTGAAATGTTGTTTCCCTTATTATAGAGACAAATTCAAGTTCAAAGTGATATGACAATTATCTTCAATTCACTTTTTCATTTAATTCCTTCACTTATTGTATAAAACACTAATTACATAATGTATAACATCTCAGAATTTAAACAATATGAAATATTAACCACCACCATTTTGAATTAGATATATACATCCTAGAAATTGTCATTAACAAAATATATGTTTAAAATGGCTTCATTTTATAAACTCAAACGAGTAAGTAATTTGTTCTGGTATATAGAAACAATTAAATAATTTTGGCAAAGTATTTGTTCTTTTCGAAGCGAATGATGTAAATAAAATCTAAGCAGCATGCTCAGACAATGGGATTGGAATGGAACTGTGATACTTATTCACCCTCCGTGGGAAAAGGTGCAGAATAACCTCAGCATTAAACATTTATTATCCCCCTACTACGTGACAGGCACAACTAAGGATTTTATGCTTTCATTTAAACCCCCTTAATAATCTTAAGGACCAAATATTTAATATTAAAATAAACAATTAAGAACATTGAGAATAAGAGACAATAAATACTTCAATTTGAACAGAACACAAACAAAAACTAATTTATAGCAGGTAGCTAATATAAAGAGGTGAATACTGAAGCAGGCTCAATAAACAATGGTATCTGGAATTAATGACTTTTGAGAGTTAGCAATAGACTCCTCTCTTCCTGCTCATGACAAATTGGACAAAATCCCTGCCTGTCACTTGGTCTCTGCTTCAAATATAAAAGAGTCGAGATGAATGTGAGGGAGTATACAATAAGTATTCTGCAACTTATCTTTCTTTTATCCTCTTATTTATTTAGTAATTTATTATTGCTATCAGAGTGGATAAGGCCAACATCTATATTTCTTAAATAAATACATCAATCCATTATCTATATCTGAATATTTTTCACATGTCAAAACTCCTTATAAGATATACCAACCTCAAAATAAATATCCAAATTTAGATAAATCTGTGTAAAATAAATAAAAAATGGATAACTTTAAAGACTAATGGAGTGTTATTACTTGAAATACACAATCCATATCTGTTCCAAAAACAAGCTACATGACCTTGGCCAACCAAAACACTGTCTGTATTAATTTTATCTTTTGTTGATATTGTTGCTTTGAGATGGAGTCTCGCTCTGTAGCCCAGGCTGGGGTGCAGTGGCACAATCTCCCCTCAGTGCAACCTTTGCCTCCCAGGTTCAAGCGATTGTTCTGCCTCAGCCTCCTGAGTAGCTGGGATTACAGGTGTGCACCACCACACCCAGCTAATTTTTTTCGTATTTTTATTAGAGTCAGGGTTTCACCATGTTGACCAGGCTGGTCTCAAACTCCCGACCTTAGGTCATCTGCCCTCCTCGGCCTCCCAAAGTGCTGGGGATTACAAGCGTGAGCCACCGTGCTCGGCCTTACCATTTTTGAAACTAAGAATTTGTACTTTATTAGCCTCAACGTTATTGATGTTCTGATTACAAGAATGAATAATAAAAAGTTAAAAAGAGAAGTGGTGTCAAAAATAGTGTTTATTTCCTAACTTAATAAAATGGATATTTAAACAACTTATTACATTAGACCAAATCACAATAGATTCTTGACTGGCTATAATTTTTTTACATGTTATCATGCTGAACACTTCAAATATCCGTTTTAAAATTTGTTTGTTTTCATGTATTTAGATAAATTTTCCTCCCTGCCGAATTAAAGTTACAGAAATATAAACCTCAGTTTCAATCTCAATAACATAGAAATTGATTTTTAGATAAATTAGCCCAGTTTTTACAAAATAGCAAAGTCTAGCTAAAATATTATTTAGTATCTGTCTCTTCCTAGGCTAGATGCGCCTAGAAGGAGAGAGATTATATGGCTCACGCCTATAATTCCAGTACTTTGGGTGGCCGAGGAGGACACATCACAAGGTCAGGAGATCAAGACCATCCTGGCCAACACGGTAAACTCCGTCTCTACTAAAAATAAAAAAAAAAAAAAATTAGCCGGGCGTGGTGGTGGGCGCCTGGAGTCCCAGCTACTCTGGAGGCTCAGGGGCTCAGGCAGGAGAATTGTTTGAACTTGGGAGGTGGGGGCTGCAGTGAGCCAAGATCATACTACTGCACTCCAGCCTGGACAACAGAGTGAGACTCCATCTCAAAAAAAAAAAAAAAAAAAAGATTTTAAATCTAGAAGTCAGGGTTAACCTTTCCCTACAACTCTCCTGGCCAAAAAGACTGTATAATTTCTCAAAGCTGTTATATGTTTCTCTATCTTTCTGTCCCCACTAAATTTTCTATCTCTAAGAATTACTCACCTCTCTTAATTGTTCTTATAATTTTTTCTATTGAGAGATCTCATTTCTTCTCATAGACTTCTCCGCTTTACGTGTTGACAATAACAAATTATAACTTTATTCGAATGGCTCATAATTGCAACCTATCTTTATATTCCAAAAGTCTTTCAAGCCTTAAGCACCATTTTATTTCTTGACGTGGTTAATAGTTAATTTCAACAGATTCCATCTATTAATTGAAAACCATACAGTATTATTTGTTTCACCATATCCTCATCTACCACTTCAAAACAGCCATCAAATCTTGTTATTTCTTTATTTAAAACTATGTCTCAGATCTGCCTGTTTCTTTTCATGGCCATAGGCAGTTTTCTCAGTAGAAGTCATCATTTTATCTTCTTGTGACAGCATCCTAAGTGGTCTCTCTGTCACTAGCCTCATTCTTCCAGGCTTCCTGCTGCCCTGTCTAAGCTTTATCATCATAAACAGTTTTGTTCATGTCAGTATGAAGACTACCAACCTCGATGAGAGTGCTTGACACAACACTGGTTTAATTTAAAAAACAACAACCTGAAAACAGCTTAATGGAGTTGTTAAATAAATCATAAAACAGTTGAACAATAGAATATGACACAGTCTTTTTAAATGATGATGTAATAGACCTATATTTATTGATAAGACATTTATATTAAGTGGGAAAAGCATGTTAGCAAGTACTATAAATAGCTAAAACGACTATTATTCAGTGTGTAAAACATGTTACTGCTCAGTATAAACAGCTGTATCTAATTTTTATATATTAAATAACTAGATATTAGCTGCTCTTGGCTCTCTCTCACACACACACAAGTAACTATGCGAGATGATGAATATTAACTTGCTTCACTATAGTAACCATTTTACTATCCATATGTATCCCATAATATGTTGTAATCCCCAAATATATACAATAAAATATATTTTAAAAAATGTTTCAATGAATGTTAACAGCGAGCTTCTTGAAGGGTAGGCTATACATGCTCTGTCTTTATACTGTTACCATCTAGCACACCATCTCTCACATACAGAAACACAGTACAAAATTTTACACCTAATATATACATTAAATAGCAAGGTAATTGGGCACTAATTCAGGGAAGAGGAGACTTACATGGGGAAAAGTCTAGAGGAAAAGAAATCCTAGAAAGATCTATACCAAAACACTAAGAGTGGTTCTCTCTAGAGTGTGGGATTACTGATAAATTTTATTTTATTTCCCTCTTTTTTTTTTACTGTTTAAACAATATATATAGTGCATAATAACATATTACAGGGCCCAAGAAGCCCAGAAATTTTTAAAATGTTAATTCAATCTATTTCCTAAAACTCATTCAATGAAAACTTCACATTTTATAGGACAAACGTATCACTCTGGAAATGACGTTCTGAAAACATAGACTAAGAAATGCCCTTCTAAAATCACTAACTCCTGTTAACACTCCTTTACTGAAGTTTCACCAACTAGTTAACCTCTGAGCCCTTGAATGAGCAGTTCTTTTCCATGGTCAGAGTGTCTGGTTCTTGCTGTCTTCTAGCACCTTCTGTCTGCCCCATGTGTTGAAACTCAGTTCAAATGTTATTCGCTTTGTAACCCCAGGCTGACCTGGTTACTTATTCTTCCTCACTACACACTACATTGTATGTTTTACCCATTTAACCTGTCCTTGTGACTTTGTCCTGTATTTTCTTCTATGTTTATATCCCTGACAAGGCAGCCCCTTAAGGGCACAGAGCCTTAATCCGTCTCTAAAGCCTAGTGTCTTGCTTTCCTGCTTGGCATAGATAAGAAAGTTGTGAAATAATTGAGAAAGAAAGAAAGGCAGAGCTGAAGAAGATGGTGAGAACATAGGAAAATAAAAAGCTATCAAAATAATAGATACTAGAGATAAACATAACGATATGAATCGTATATTTTGGAACAAATGTGATAATAATAATGCAATATAGTAATTCTACAATTAGTAGCTCCTACAAGTAGCATAATCTTATGCAAAATATATTGTTAGAATATATTTCTGATGCAGATCTTGAGATGTGTGGGTGTGTGAAAAAGTTAAGTCAAGAAAAGACTCTTCCAGGTTTCCTTTTTCTTTCATTTAAATATTTGAATAGATAAGTTATGAATTACTTTTTTTTAAACATAGAGGAAAGAGGCAATTTGAAGACATGAAATTTAATTTTATCATTTGGTTTTTAGGTCTTAAAGTATTTAAAAAAATTGTCTCATAATGAAAACATGTCAAATTTAGCATAAATATTTGAAATGTCTATACCGTGTAAGATCCACATTTATGCAATGTGCTTGCCAGAAAAAGCCACTCCTAATAAAAATGCAGATACATTCTCTAACATATAGTCTACACACAGCCCTTGATATTTTTTTGCCTGAGATGGTACTGTAGGAGATGTTATAATCAGAGAAACTGGAAAAACATAATATGGCACCAAAGTTTCTCATTCCAAACGTAAGTAAATAGACAAACAAATTGAACAAACTGCTTTTCTGTCAACTTTTCCACTGATCAGACTGTAAAGCAAAGAAAATACAGAAAAAGAAAATATTTTCATTTCTTCATTGGGAAGGCAGCTGAGAAAATTTAATCTTTGTTCTTTACTTAGAAAATGGCTTTAAAAGAATGCAGAAGTTTAGTTCATTTGAACTATGTGGAAAAATATCATGCTGTCTGAAACAAAGACATCTGAATGTGCTTTTTATGGAATTATTGGTTTAAATATATGACTGTAGTGCACTTTAATAGTAGATACTGAAACAAAAGCTATATTTCTTTCAATATAAGAATCATAAGAAGCTCAGTAATAAACAGAATTTTCTTCCAAAAGACAATCAGACTGATATTTCCAAGAATCCTAAAATAAGCATGGCCCTAATTCAATTATACCTCAATTTTGGAGGGAAGTACTTTATAAAAGATATGTATGTTCTCGAGTAGAATGTATAGTCTATTTTTAACATATAAATAAATAAAACTTCAGAGATATCATGTTTATGAAAGTTACCCTTAGAGAACAGAATTCAATAATTCTCATCCTGACCAGATAAAAACAAATGTAAAAAAGTAGGATAAAGTAAGTGGTAAATTTGTAGATGCAAATAATCCAAATGAACCAAATCTATGGGTGTGTGTGTGTGTGTGTGTGTGTGTGTGTGTGTGTGTGTGTGTCTGTGCGTATTCACATGCGCACAGGTGCATTCCTTCAAAACAAGAGATGGGTTAAATAATTGCTGTAGACTCGATGAGCTTCACCTTTGGTGAGCTGATTGACACTCCGAGGTAAGCAACATCTTTATTTCAGGGCACGGTTTTATAGGAAAGATATTCTATCACACTTGAGTGCTGTTTCAGTGTTTGTGCCAGCAGTCCTCCATCTCTTCTTTGCTAGCACATTTACAGATTAGCTTCATAAGCATGAGACATGCACATGGATATACTCAGATTTTGAAGTTTTGAGAAGTCACAAAGTAGTTTTACATAGAAGTAAGGAACTAAATAATTTGCGTTTGCAACGACTGTCAATGTCACATAAGTAGTGATAGCTCACAACAGGCTAAGTAAGATAAGCCTCTGGTTAAGTGAAATTGTCAGTATGCTTGTTGTAACTCCAATCATTTCTCTTCCATTCAAGAAAGTACATTCAGTGTAAGTGAGAATAATGTCATGACTGTACTCTGTATTTTAAAACCTCCATACATTAATATTTGAAACATTATAATTACCATATACCTCACAGCTGATCTGAACACACCACTAAGATTTAGAAGAATTGCCTTAAAATACAAAATTTATAAGAACACCAATTGTCAGTGGCCACTGGAAATATTCATATAATGATACAAGGCAAATTTGAGAATTTCATTCTATTTAAAAATAATTCCATTCCAAGTCTGAATAATACCTTTTAAACTAATATGCTTGACCCATTTCCAGTATGATTATAACTGCATGTCAATTTTTAAAATACAGCAATGTGTGCTTGAGAGATGTTCAGGATGACAAAAAAAATCCAACATGCTAGACATTCCTCTTTTATTAATGGACCTGCTGATATTTGCTTCCTTTTAGAGATCATGACTGGCAACACATGGTTTGATGGAAGGTGGCTAAACTACAGCTCATTTCTCATTAAAGGAATAAAGGTTGCTATTGGATACTTAGTAGAAACAATTCTTAGTATACAACAATGTGAAGTTAACATGTTGAGTTATATAACACGCAGCACCTAATTTTTTTGTGTGTGTGGTGGTGGTTTGAAAATATGCAGAACTTCCCTAAGCCATAGGTAAATATAATAATATTATATTGTCACATGTCCTTCTGGGTTGTCTTTCCCCTTTTAAATGAATTACTAAGATCTGATTAATGTCTCTTCTTCATCTAAAAAATATTATTTACCATTTCTCAATTAATCTTTCTTAAAAATCATGTCACTATATTATTTCAATACCTACAGTAGTTTCCCATTTACCAGAACAGAAAGTCTAAATTCCACTGCTTGTTTTCCATCTTATTTATCAAACCTTAATAAGCCACAGTGCTTCTGGGGAAAGCTCTCTATTCAGTTGAGGCCGGTCTTTTCATCTGCTTAACACACTTGACTTATTCCCAAAGCCTCACCTTCCTTCCTTCTATTCAGGAATGAGTTTGACCTCCCATCCAATGACTGTTACATTCTTTAAGGTCCAATTTAAGTTTCTTGTTCGATTTAGTCTTTTCTGATTTCTGCATCTTTTATTCATCTTCCATGTCTCTGAATTAGAGCATGTCCAATTTATTCTGTATAAGTCATGATGAAATGTGCACTTACATATATAACTGAAATGTCCTGATGTAAGCATCAGGGTTTTTCTATTTCTTCAGTAACTCCCACATCAGGTAACATTTTAAAGGTTTTTTTTTGAGGTGCTTAATGAGTTCTTGATTGATTGATAGAGCACCAGTCAAGGTTACTAAGCAACCAAAGTAAGGAAAACACTGATTAATAATCAGCTCTTGATTATCCAAGGCTTAATTATAAAGCATATAAATTTCAAGATCATTTTTCATATATGAACTCTTTTATTTTTTAATTTTAAACATCTACCAAAAAACAATAGATTTTTATAATGTTAGTACAACTAATAGACTTTGATTTGGATACAGTAATGATGCAAGGAGGTAGAAATAATACACTAAAATATTGGAAGCACTTGGTAATATTGAGTAATTTGTCCATTCCATGACTTTCCTCAATCAGCAGTAAAGGAAAGGCTAGTTGGCCCTATGATAGAATGTCCATGTGGATCTATATTCTAAGACTTGCATTACTTGCAGTCCTGTGTGTAAATGTTTCATATATGAAAGAAGCAGTTATTTATAAATATGTCTTCACACCAGATGGTATGCCTGCCGTTTTTGTCCACAATATAAATAAGCATAATACATCTCTTATCACACTCTGTAAATAAAAACTGCCTTTTTTCACACTGACACACACTTTTAAGTACCTCACCCATAATAAATCATAAAATGCTAACAAGACAGGATAGACAATGTTCACAAATCTAGCAGTTGAACAGGAAGAAAGCCCACATTAAAAACAAACATGAGGTTAAAATACCATAGCATGTGCATTTGGAAGTTCTAAGGGGAAATGTCCATGCATACGCACACATACATAAAGACTATTTTTGAAAGAAATGGGGAAATCTTATTAGAACGGCATTGTTCTTTACTTGAAACATATGGGGAGAAATAGGTTCCTGGAGGGTAGCATCTCTAAAAGGTTTGGTATTGGAGATGAGGAGCATGCAGTGCCATTCAATCAGGAAAACAGGTTTGGCAGGCAACAGTTGTGGCTGTTCCAACTTCCCTCACCCAGCAGGTGTTGCTATGGCATAAGAATAGTCTCTGAGGGATTCAATAGAACACAAAGTGTAAGATGAAAGAACAAAATAGAAAATCATTCTCTGCATGGCGTTCATATTTTCCCTGCTACTCAAGCTACAAGACCAGCTGCAAATAAACACATATTCTATTCTTGCTGCCTCATGAACAGATAAGTGAATGGGACTTCAGCTAAGGTTGCTAAAGTACTATTTGGCTAAGATTTCAAGTATCTTGAATTGTTATGATTTTCATAAAACTTGGTTTTCTAACTTGAGCTTATAATAAAATATTTTTTAGAATAATTAAATCTCTTAAGAGAATGTCCTAAAGTCTTTGAAAAAAAAAAAACACATAAAACAAATAGTTCTTTCTTTTTTTAACCTCCATGACTTGTATGTTTCTCATATACTAAAATACATAAATAAATAATAATCACTAATTAAGTATATAAAGTCTCACATGTGGAAAACTATTTTTTTCTGAAACAACTAAGTAAACAGGAGCAAGATATTTCAGCTTGTTAAAGAATTATGTCAAAATTGTAGTAAGCAACAAATATGTATTAAACTGAGAATGTTGGAGGGAATAGGGACTTTATAAAAGAAACACTGGGTTTTTTTGCTATAACAAGAAAGAGGGGGCAGGCACAGTGGTTCACGCCTGTAATCCCAGCACTTTGGAATGCTGAGGTGGGTGGATCACCTGAGGTCAGGAGTTTGAGACCAGCCTGGCCAACATGCAGAAACCTTGTCTCTACTAAAAATACAAAAATCAGCCAGGCGTGGTGGCGGGTGCCTGTAATCACAGCTACTTGGGAGGCTGAGGCCGGAGAATCATTTGAACCTGGGAGGCAAATGTTGCAATGAGCCGAGATTGTGCCACTGCACTACAGCCTGGGCAACAGGGTGAGACTCAGTCTCAAAAAAAAAAAGGGGAACATCACACACCAGGGACTGTTGTGGGGTGTGGGGAGGGGGGAGGGATAGCATTAGGAGATATACCTAATGCTAAATGACGAGTTAATGGGTGCAGCACACCAACATGGCACATGAATACACATGTAACAAACCTGCACATTGTGCACATGTACCCTAGAACTTAAAGTATAATAATAATAATAAGAAAGTAAATAAAAGAAAGGGGGTATGATAAGATGCAAAACATCGAGTAAAGTGCTGAGATATTCATTTACTAAGAAATGACTAGGTCATTCGATAAAGAACTAGTCAACCTATAACCATTTCTGAGAACTAGAAACCAATTCCTCAAGTTAACTTTCTTAATCAAGTTTTAGTTCATGTTTGTTATTTTTTAAAATAATGCAGAGTTGTTCTCACTCATAGGTGGGAATTGAACAATGAGAACACTTGGACACAGGAAGGGGAACATCACACACCAGGGCCTGCGGTGGGGTGGGGGCGGCGGGGAGGGACAGCATTAGGAGATATACCTAATGTAAATGACGAGTTAATGGGTGCAGCACACCAACATGGCACATGTATACATATGTAACAAACCTGCATGTTGTGCACACATACCCCAGAACTTAAAGTATAATATAAATAAATAAATAAACAAAATAATGCAGAGTAAATCTGGAAAACTATAGTTATTTATGTATAAGCAGTCGATAAAGAATTTTAACCTTAAAAGTTGAATACTGCACTCCAAACAGTTTATTATACAAACTACTAATAATAGGCAGGAGGAGCCTATAGCTAAAAAGCCAACTAACGTTCCCAAATTCCTACAGTTCTTATATTCCATAATATATTTGCATCCTTGCCTACTTGCTCTTAGAAATGGTGCCATGATTTATCCAAATACACTTATATACATTTATACAAATGGGTTATCCTTTAAATTAATAGCAAGTAATCTGGAAGTAACAAAAGCAGAGCCACATGTGTTACAGTTTGTACCCAATGTGAGAGATAATACCAATTTATTTTAATATACATTTTTGATTCCCTTCAATAGACAAATATGCCTAGGACTAGGGGCAAGACTGATAAATTTGGCTATTCATTATCTTCAAGAATTACACTCTATATTATGAAAACATGTATTTATATTTCACAAGACCTACACTTCGCAAGAAGTAAGGCTTCTTGTAGCTGATAGTTGCTAACAATTATTTCCAAATTAAAGGATTTTTTTAATAACCATGGAGAGTTTGGAAGACTTATAAATTTACAAGATTAGAAATTTGACTTGGGCTCAGGTTGTAATCCACATACTAGCTGTGTAACCTGGGCAAAGGGATGTCTTCATTTTAGTTTTCTTACCTGCAAATTAAGCTGATGAAAAGAAGAATTTAATGAGTAATGAAGAAATGGCACAATGCTCATGAAAGTGTCCTCTAAACACTTTGAATGTTGTAATATATTTGTAAAGAGCAAGGCTTAGGTCTGGCTGCTTAGATTTAGTTCCTAGCTCTATCATCTACTAGCTGGGTGTGCTTGGGAAAGTTGGCTAGTCTGCACCTTTCACTTTACGTAAAGTGAGCATAATTGTACCTACTTCACATTTTTTAACACTCATAACCTCTTAAGCCAAGATATGGCATATAGTAAACACTCCATATATTAATATGTTAGTTATTATTATGTTTTATCACTGTACTTTGCGTAGTATCAATAACCATACTTTATTATTATGCATACATTTCTATATAGAGGACATAGATTTTGTTTTATTCACACTTATGATGTCTCAAGTACTGAGGATAGGTACTTACACGGTCAAACAAAGGTTTATATAATTCAAATATATAAATATATTTATACCTATATAAATAAATTTTATTGCTATTGTCTGTTGTCCAAGAGACACATATGCATTTCAGATGAGGACACTATTTGAAGAAAATGACATTTTAGAAAAAACAGGAATAAACCTTTTCTACTCTGAGTAGTCAGAGGCATTCCCCCAAAGCCATCCGAGGAAAGAAGATTGCATTTGTCTCCCATTAGACATAATAATTTGATCTATATGTTTGGTTATTATAACAAAACGGCACATAATACAGATATCTCAGCTTTCTATTTCTATGAAACAATAAATTTTGGACATCCCTATATACATCTATTCCTCCCTTACAAGGATAACAAAATGTCAGTGCTGTCCATTTTTACAAAGGTCAGGGTGTTGCCATGAAAACCAGGGACTAGTAAGTTATAAGGAGCTGTCTGATCATGTTAATTATGTTACTGCTTTCCGGTGGATAAAGGAATTCTAAATTAAAAGGAAGATAAGCTATAAATTATACATCAAAGGCATTTTATAAAAGCACTGAAAAAGAAAGATGCTTTAAAGTAATTCGCAATTTATTTTACTTGCTGTTGCTCACAGTGGTAAACTCTTCAACACAGAATGGCCAGAAAAAAATCAATTTTTTATTACTTCTGCAGTAAAAAGGCCATTTGTCTCCTTGCAGAACCCATGTGACATTGTTACCTCTCTTATAAATGATCACCCTGGACAATGCCTGTTTTACCAATTCCCTAATTACACCACTGATTGTATACAACTGAATATGCCTTATCCTGTGGAAACAGACACTACTGCCACCTTAATAAACATTTTGACATAAAACGAAGCTGGCTCTCTCATCCTTTCTCAAGAGCAAAATGAAACAACCCGTGAACACAATGTTCCATCAACAGATCAGGGTCACATGTTCTTTAGAGCAGATGAGGTTTAATTAACAGATCTGTTAATAGATAACTGGTTAATTAAAAAAGGAGTGTCTTCTTATAGCTGCATGAAGGCCTTATTAACAAATATTCTACTGAAGCATGATTGCATTTTACAAACCATTCTGCTAGTCTGTAGAAGTATATAGAAGTCTACAATAAACATATGGACCGAACTTAAAACCCCATGAAAACTTATATAATGTGATTGATTGGAATGATAGATAACTCATTCTGCGCTAATATGTGAGTGTGAAGAGTTTAAATATGGTTTTACATTGCATTTTATTCCCAAGGAAGGGATATTTCTGTTTAAATGTCAACTATATCTATTTTGTTTACAAGTATTATTTAGATAGCCTTGGTAAAAATGGACTACTTATGTTTCATTTACAGTGGACTGTCATTCATGCCAAATGCACTTTAGACATCGACATTTAAACTGCTTGTCATTTTATTATTTCTACTTCACATATTTAAATTACCCGCATACAGATGCAATTCTTCCTTGATACCTTGATATTCACAGGACATGGAGATGGAGGTGGGGGTAGGTATTGGTTCCAGACCACAACAGATACCAAAATCTGTACATTTTCAAGTCCCTTATATAAAATGGCATAGTATTTGCATATCACCTATCTCATCTTCCCACACACGTTAAATAATCTCTAGATTAGTTATAATATCTAATACAATGTAAATGCTAGTTAATAGTAGTACTATATTAGTTTTTATTTGTATACTTTTTATTGTTGTATTTTTAATTGTTTTTGTCTTCTGAATACTTTTTTATAATTTCGACTTTTATTTTAGACTCAAGGGGTACGTACGCAGTTCTGTTACATGAGTATATTCCACGATGCTGACTTTGGGGTAGGAATGATCCCATCACACAGTGAGCAGTTTCAGATTGATTGAATTCACGGATGTAGAAACCCTATATATGGAGGGCTAACTGTATTTCCTTTCATCTTCTGCATAGAATCTTTTCAAAAGTGCAGCGGCAGTCTTCTTATTTCATGTATTTTTGGTCTAGTCATTATTGCTGACAGAACATCTATAAAATTTGGGAAATTCTGAATTCTTTACCCATCATATACTTGGAGAGGATTCCACTGTTCTCAACTCTTTCCCCCCCCTGCAAATCATTGCTCTGCAACGTTTTCTAAAGCTTTCGGTCCTGATCCTCAGCGTCCTCTTGGGCTAAATTTCACCCAACAGGACTTGCCAGGCTCCAATTCCTTAGTCAAATAGGTCAGAAGGCAGACACAATGTGACTTGAGGTTTCTAAAATGGATTCCCTCATCAAAAATACACTACTCACAGTGTATCTCCACAGCCTAAAATCTCATTACTTCAGCCCATTACATTGGAAGACTGTGTGTTCTGTGTAAAGAACCAAGGTTCTTCAGCCAGAATTGACCTATGTTCAACACTTTATGTCACTGCTTAGTAACTGTGATGTCAATAAAAGTCAGGTCTATGCTTTCTACAGCTTAAGCTTCTCATATGTAAAATGAATATAATCACAAAATCCGCTTAAATGGTGTGCTGAGGAGTCAATGAAATACCAACTGTAAAGTGTTTAACCTAACAACGAGAAGAGAAGCATTCCAAACACCTTAGATATCTTTCCGTCTATTTGTAATTTACTTTGAAATGCTTCAGCATATGGCAACACTTTGTATCTTAAATTTGGTGTTGACATGTGTGTTCACAAAACTGCATGCTTACAATTTATGAATTTTTCTGTGTTTCTGTTATATACTGCATTAAGAGTTGAAAAAATAATTCATCATAAACAACGTGACCTTCATTTGTGTGCTGTAAATTTTATTGTATATCCTAGGGATGCTGTTAATATTATGTTTCTCATGTGTATACACTCCAGTTGCAGTTAGATAGCAATTTAGAAACCCAAACCATGGGTCCACTGTTTTCAGGCAGCTAGGAGAAGACAAGTATCATCTTGAGCTGAACTAAAGCAATTTTAACGTAGCATGATGTTGAATATGGTCTTCCATGGTGAAATAAATACTATTAAAGATACTTGCATTGGTTAGAATAAGTAAGATCTCTCCCAACTTTTGCGAGTGGGATATGGGACTGGCAAGCAGAACCTAACATCCTAACACTCTTTGGAGTGGCATCCTTGGAATATGGCTCTGATAATCTTGTGCCCCATGATCAACAGAATATGCCATCACATGATCCAACTAGAATGTTACCTGAATCACTTCTAGAGTATTGCAACACTTGTCTACAATGACCACTTCTTGCAAGGCCTTTGTCAAAGGGGTATGACTGAATATTTGAATTGCCTGAGATAATAAAGGGAAATATTCATTTAATCTAAGATTTTAATGCATGCTGCAAGCTTTCATACTGGATTTGAAACGTGAGATTTCAAGTTCAAGTCAGGATAAAGATTTAGGAAGTGAACACAGTATCTATGCTTCTGGGCTCTATTTCCTTCTCTGTAAAATGAAAGGCATTAGGTCCTCAAGAACCCCTCAGTATTTTAAATCTGTGCTAATGATTAAGACCTGTAGGGATCTTTTAAAATTGTTTTATGAAACAAATATGTGGGGACCTGTCCCAGTAATCTTTTGCTTTCTTTTTAAATTAAGAATAGATATTTAGAACACACCACGTATTCCATAAAGGCACCATCAAAGCCCAAATTCAAGATTTTCTAAATTTTTCTAATTCCTTTTGCAAAGCTCACTGATATCTAACAATGTTGAATGAAAAATAATCAAAAGATGATGAAAATTAATTAGGTTCTTTTAAAACTGAAAAGATATTTATTGGCAAGCAGATTTGAGGGGAGATGTTCTTTGCACTAATCATAGCTCCAGTTTCTATTTGGAACCCTTGAAAGAAAGCTTTTAAGACATTCCAAACTGTACGATGAAACTTAAACACACCACATACAAATTAAATCACTTTAATAAATGTTTTCTCCATTGCTAAGAGGTCTAGAGTTCTAGAGCTTTCAATACCACCTAGAAGAATATGGTGATGAAACTGTTAGCCTATGGATCCAATCATCATAAATATTGCGATTTAATTTTCTTTTTGCCAATTGTGAATGGTAGGTTAGTAGTGTCATCTGTGACCATAAAAATCCGAAGTGTGATCATAAGTGCATTAGTAGTGAACATACCATTTCCTATACCTCTATCTTCTCCTCTAATAAAAAACTTCAGGGTTGGTCTGGGTATTATAGCCTTAAAATAATTTGCTGTAATGTACATTCCATTGTTAATTATAAATCTGGTGGGGGCATTTATTCTTAATCAGCGAATGGAGATATCTGTCACAAGTGTTTCTTTAACTCTAATACATTATTACTCACTGTTATCATTTTAAATGCAAATTTTGAAGCTAAAAAAATATTTTCAGTCCTCGTTGGATTGGAGAATTTTATATCCAGTCGTTTAAAATTCAAATAGCTTCTATGTTCCCACTGCTTGCATTAGAAAAGAATGAAGGACATTGGAAGCGTATATTGGGTATACTCTCTTATTTCTCATTGATCTGCTCTTGTTTTCATATCACCTGAGAATTTGAAAAAGTATTTAATTTTATCAAATGAAGAAAGTCCCAAACACATGGGACAGTAATTAGACAAAAGCTAATTAACCACTGTTAAACAATAAGTTGTGAAGTCAAACCTTTGTTCTGATATTTGGGGAAAATATTGGAGTACTTTCAGATGATAATTGGAGGGAAATTATAAATCCAATGTTCTTTCCATAGTAATACAGATTCAATTTTATGTGAAAAATTCTAATAGAAAAACATGTTTAATGTTTACTGAATGATTATAGGAAATAATAGAATACACCCCATTTTTATATTTATGTCCCTCAAAATATAAACAATAAAATATCGATATAACTTATGCTTCTCAAAACAACTTGCAACTAACAATGTTTTAAATAATCCCTTTCACTCCCTTAAATGGTCTTCTTGAAAAGAGAATTCATATAATTGTCACCTTCTATGAGTGTCTATAATGCTACCTGTGGCTTGTTTAAGAAGATGCCACATAATCTGAGGATGGATGTTCTTCATACCGAAATACTCTCTTTAAACTCTGATGACCTCTTATCTTGACCTTCCCATTTTCCCCTCTCCTTTCGTCTCTTCCTCTCAATCCTCTGTCTCATTCTGTCTCTTTCATACTCCCTCACTCTTTCCATATTCAATCCTTTCACTTAAATGAAAATAAGAGCTCACTTCCATTATCAAAATCTGTGCATCAATATTATGGTTTCTGGGACAAATACAATCATTCACATTTATTTTCATGCCGATGAAGAAGTACTGAAGGCTGTGAAGAAGCTCTAAATACAAAAAGCTTTCCACTGCATGGATGTTCTTTTTTTCTACTAAAATTAGAGAGCTTATTTTCCTTGATTTCCATTGATCAGTCATGCTCATTTGCTTCATAGTTTCTTCTTTTTTCTATCATCTCCTTGGACAGTAATAGCTTTGCTTCTTATTCTCTTCTTAGGTGAGCCCATCTGTTTCAAATTAATACAACTACTTGTGAAGTCTATGTTTTAGTTCTGACCTTTTCCTGATCATCAGAACTGATTTTCTAATTGCTCACCAGAAACATGAGGATATTTCACCATCCCTTCAGCTACAACTAATTTCATACCATTTTGTTCTCTCAAACCTTCTCACAAACGTAAATCCTTTATGTGACATTACTGTATTCTAAATGACCGAGGCATAACATTTTGGGATCATAGAAGCAAACAACATACTTAAAAGGAATAGAAGAACTCATCTAAGCCAATGGCTTTCAACTATAAGTAGTAAATACTCCTAGTGCGTACGTATATATATATATATATATATATATACACACACACACACACACATATATACACACACACATATATATACACACACACACACATATATACACACACACACATATGTCTGAGAATCAGAATCCTTTGCCCAAATATAATCTTACATAGAAGTCCTGTGTATACAAGAGAAATACATTTTACTCTGATTGAAGTTGAAAAGGGAAGAAATGAATAAAATTCTCTGCTGGTTATTTCCCTTCTCTCTGCAGTTCGGTAGCACTTGCAAATTTTCCACATTGCCATTAAAACACTATTTAGAAATCAGTTCGCCAGCTGATCCCATATTTCTATAGATGAAAAGTTTTGAGGCCCAGTCAGACCAAGGTCATAAAGCTACTAGGAGGTAAATTTGGGCCTGGACTCTGTGCTACATTAGTCTGCCTGATGTCAATCAGGCTCTTTCTTAAATTGACTTAAATTTACTTAAGAACATTGGTCATTGACTTAACTGTCCCTTTATGAGAGAGATTGTTGAGTACTACCCAGCACCTTATCTGACTCCTATCTATCCGTCCAACTGAATAAATGGTACCCTTTTCACACAATCTGCAGAATGTTTTCTTGTGCTCCCTTTCATTCATTCTATTTCCTCAAACTTTGCCTTGTAAATATTCCAAACTGTGGTGGAGAGATAAGAAATCTAACATGCAATGAGATTAACTGACTTCTCAGATGTTTTTCCTGAGTCTCAAAGCTTTTATTAGCTAAGCTTTCTGTATCTTATTTTCTTACGTAGCCACTACTCATAAAATATTCCTTGTCCCCGTTGTCCAATTTTTTTTCTTTTCTTTCTTTTTTTTTCCCAACAGGTCTCACTCTGTCACCCAGGCAATTTTTATCTTAATAAAAGTGTTTTGCCTCTCTCTGTTATATTATCTCCAAATAATTCACTGACTACTCTGTCACAATGCAAAGGTAGTCTCACTGTTTGGGAAACAGGAAAAGCTGTCTTTGTCAGATTGATTGTTAAGCCTTAAGAATGTCTTTTGAAATTCTTTTTTATTTCTCCACCATCATTTCTCTAACTGTCTCTTTTCTGAACTCTGCAGATTCACCAACTGAATTGGCCCCCATAGCACAAATCAGATCATATTGCCTCCCTCATAAATACTTTGGTCATTCTTGATTGTGTGAATGTGAGCTAATAAGATCTAATGAGATTCATTTCCTTCTAAGATCTAGTGCCTTATTCTTAATCCAGCTCAGATGCTACCTGCTCTATGGAACTCTTGCTGACCAGATTCAATAACACTATTCTGTGTGCTCCCCTATAACTTCTATAGTTTATTAAAGCAAATGCTAGATTATATCTGTTAACAAGATTTTGCCTCAATCTTATAAAATGTATTAATGTTTGTATAGACAAGTAACAGTTACATGTGAGTTTAATTTTCTAGTAAGCCCATGAGGTTCACCTTTGTAATTATTTTATTTCTGTATTAATAGGATATCAGAAGTGTAGGTTTTGAGGTCAATGCATTATAGCCTGTGGGCAAAATATGGCTACCACCTGTTTTGTAAATAAAGTATTATTGGAACACAGCTGTGCCCGTTTATTTATTGCCTATGGCAGCTTGCCCATTATCACAGCAGAGTGGAATAGTTGTGATGGAAACCATATGGCCTGAAAAGCTGAAAATATTTACTATCCAGCCCTTTACAAAATGTTTGCCAGTCTCTGATGTCCATCATTAATTCAGAGGTCATGGATTATACTTCACAATTTTGGATTCAAGGAAAGAAATTAACGTTTCTCTGTTCAGTAACTCAGATGCTAATTACATAACTTTTGATTGCAGGGTAGCGTCCTCTGATCAAAGCTTTGTCAGGGTATTTTAAGTGATAGTCTTATGACTTCTACTTACGTAAAATAACCTATTCCTTACTATAGCCATTCTGTAGAACTTCAGTTTTAATCAGCAGAATTTCATGAGTTTCTGTTCCTCCTTAACTGGAGAAAGGACGAGGAAGCAAATCCAATTAAGTGGACTTAGTCATTTTTTCTGTTGCCCTCCTGTTTATTAACCATTCTTCTTTCTTGTGTACTGTAGTCCTGTGCTATCAACAACTTTCATGTTGCAGATGTGAATACTTGTACAGACACTGGTTAACTAAAGTAATTACAGTAACTAGATGGGTGGCAGCAAACTAAAATTTTGAACAGATTTTCTCAGTTGGTCACTACTATGCACCTATGCCTATGCTTCAGCTTCTTGTTTAAACCTCTAAATTTGGATCCACTTTCTGCCTATAAAATGTCCATGTACTCTAACAAGGTAGAAAAAAAATCATCAAAATCTGTATTGAGTCCTCTGCTATATTTGTCCACCAGATGTCTCATCATGGGAATTCCACAGATCAGCAGTTTCAGTGTTTAGGTTTTCGAGGCATGATACAGATGCTTCTGAGTTTACTATAAACCTACAATTTGTCAAGTCATGCAAAGAAATAAATGCAAGCTAATGAGCATCCAAGGAGTCTACCATGGAATAATACTGGAAGAAGCACTGAGATATTTTGCAACAATGCCTCTGAAAATTAAGTCTACTGCTGTATAACAATTATATTTTTGTAAATGAGCGACAATTAAGTGACAATAATTAAGAATTTAACTTTCGTCAAAATTTTAGGCTAAAATTCACATGCATTTTTCAGCAAGTATGTGAAGTTTTTTATTTTATAAAATTGAATTATAGCAGTTAAAGTTTCAGTTATTTAACTTTTTAATTGAAACATTTATAACAATTTTAAGTTACCTGCAGTCTAGCGAGATAAAATATAGCTTCAGTAATAAAAAACTATAAAGTTGTAATAAACCAATATAATTTGCTTATATTCATATGAATGAATATCAGCCCTACAGTAAAAACAATAATTATCACTTCAATATTCTTGAGACTTTCTTCATCCTATATATTCTGCTAAATATATCCTCCTTCCACTGTCACTAGCACAACGCTGCTTTTGTCAACTTTTCACTCAAATGTCATTTCTCTGTGAAAGTTTCTTATACCCACATGAACAAAAAATTCACAATTTCTACAGAAGTCCGATCAAGCTTTAAACACAGGATGCAACCACTATATACTGCCTAGTTTCTATGTAATCTGTCTTAATGATTTAGATTGTAAGCTCCTTAAGGGCAAGGCCCATTTGTACTATCACCATATAACTGTGTTACAGAGTGTTAACACGGGCAAGAAATCTAAAGGAAACATTAATTTTAAATTAAAAAAAAAAAAACCCAGTGAAACAATTTGTATGTTTAAAGAATCAGGAGGAAAAAGGTATCTAATATTCAGTTACTATGAAAGTAAGACAACCTTTAATCACATATCATAGTTTTTATCATTCAATCAAATTCAAACTCCACAATACATGAGGCCTCTCTTCTCTTTTCTTTCCCTCCCCTCCCTTCTTCTCCCTCTCCAATCTGCCTTGCCCTGCCCTACCTTGCCCTGCCCTGCCTTGCCTTGCCTTGCTTTTTTGAGAGAGTCTTGGTCTGTCAACCAGGCTGAAGTGAAGTGGTGCCATGATAGCTCACTGCAGCCTCAAACTTCTGGCCTCAAGGGATCCACCTGAGTCAGCCTCCCAGAGTGCTGGGATTACAGTGTAAGCCACCATGCCTGGCCCTAAACTGTCTTCAAAAATCAAATCATTGTCTTTTGAGAATATGAATAATTCTGTAAATTAGGATTTACTTCCCTGAAATATTCTGTATTTCAATTTTAAAAGTCATCAAAAACATATGTTGAAATGTGGCTCTGTCATTTAAGAAAAATGATTTTCTGTCTTAGGTCAAAATGCCTTGTTGTACCTCAGCCCCTACTTAAAAAATATCATTATATGTCTCTTAAAACACAGTAACACTCAAATTGAATGATGAAGAATTAGGAAAAAGAAACAACACAGTAACAATTGAGATTCGATGTAAGATTTCATATGAAAAGCAAAAAGCTCAGAGATTTTCAAAATGTTTTAAAATGTCACCCTAAAATGCCTTATATTTAACATAAAGAAATGCTTAGCACACAAGTAAGCTACTGACCATTTGATCAATGCTCGATTTCCTATAATAGAAACACTAGCAAAACCAAGAATCTAACACATCACCACGTATATATTTATGTCTTACACTGTTGCTTCCTTTTCTTTCACTCACTCACCCCATTTGTGTGAGTTTCCTCAGTATCCTCCAGAGTTCATAAAATTGATATAATCCAAGATTTCCTTGTATGCTATAGCTTATTCATTTTCACTGTTCAAACTATATCCTAGAATATACCTATTTTCATATCAAAGTACTTTAGTCTTCAATAGTACTGGGATAAAAATCATTTTAATGATGTCAGTTGAATCATACAATCTCAGATTTATAGAACTTTCTACTGCATTCTAGTATTCCACTCTATTGTAAGCAAACTGGAACCTCAAAGTTCAGTTTTGGCTTGAAGACAGAATATGTAATCACCTTCAGTAACTCATTCTTTAAGGTTAGGCATCATCTTCTCTAGGCCTTCTATCACAGTACAATCTCCTGGGCCATCTAGTCTCAACAGCCTGCCATCCTTGTAGCCATACTTAGAACAGCCCCAAATTTGCTTTAATGCTCTGATGTTGCCACAGTGAATTTATTAATTTTTGAAGAAGGGGCATGCATTTTTATTTTCACTGGACACCACAAATTGAGGAGCTGCTTCTGTCTTTGGGAGTGATGAAACATTAAGTTACTATAAATTTGTCTATCAAATAACTTTAAGTCAGGGAATTACAACAACGGCAGTAAAAGGCATAGCAAATGTCTATATTACAGAGACGAAGGGAGGAATGAAAACCTAAAATGAAATGTGTATGCATAAATTAGCCATTTTGTTAGTTAATAATCATCTGTTTAGTACCTCCTATGTGCCATGTATTGTTTCTGCTATTGAGATTATAGCAATGAGTGATGCAGACAAAGTGTCAGACTTCGTGGAGCTTCCACTCTATGGAGAAACCACATCTATCTGTAGTAAGTGCGTAATTTCCAGGGGTAGTGTTTTGGAAGAAGACAATGTATTTCTTTGATCTCCAATAGTGTTACCTTGGGTAGCCAGGCAAATCAATGATAGTTAAGAAAATTTAATGATTACAACAAATCTCTTATTACTAATCTTGAATTTTCTTTAAAGGATTGTTGGAAATTTCACAAATCCATGTTGGTCATCTTTACTATTTTGTCATATATAGCACATAGTTTCAAACAGGCAATATAACTAGTATATTTAAAAATAAATGTTAGGGCTCGTTTTGTGAGCCCTATAAATATTACTGCTGCTTTCTTCTCTCCATTCTGTGCTCCATCTTTTGTCTAAGTTTGATGGTATATAAACTGTGCTCCCATCAAAGGAGTTCTTTTAGATAAAAGCATTGATTCTTTGGATCTGAGCTTTGTGTCACTGGTTCTGTAAATGAAACAAAAACACCCAGCCAAACCAAACCAAACAAAGAAATGGTTTTGATTAAATCTACAACATTTCTGGGAAATTATCCCTCAGAAAATGAGGACAAATTATCCTGAATCTACAAAATTGATCTCACTCTCTTACAGGAAATATCATATTGGAATGTCATACAGTACAGTGTACAGTGTCACCTAGCACACTGAGGTGAAAAATCAATGGATATTTGTTGATTGAATGAATACATAAACAAGTGATAACTGACTGTGTGTATCAACAGTTTCCCTCAGATATCCTAAAAGAATCCATCTCTTAGTGCTAGCACCAATGTTTAAATATCAGTTAGATTTTTTTTAAAGTGTTTTTATTGTCTCTAGCTTTTTTTTTAAGCTAGAAAAGAAATAATGTCCAAACACAAGTATTTTCATCACCCTAATTTCCCTTTGTTTTAGTTATCGATGATAAAAATTGAATATCTTCTAGGAACAAAGCACAATTGTGCAAAGTTAGCACATTTTTGTCAGCCTGAGTCATAAACTTCTATTCTTAAGGAGTAAAATCATTCCAGTGTTCACCGCAATTTGGAACCATGAGAAGGCACAAAATTATAGGTGAATAGTTCAAAGTACAAGATACAAAATGCTGCCTGATCATGTGTCTACTACATTTGTCTCTATGTTTTTAACACATATTATTTATCTTGCATGATGTAAGAATCTTCCATTAAAATTCAATTTGGTAACAAGTTGGCAAAACAAATACAGCTACTTTCAAACTCTGGATGTATGCTGATTGTGCCTCATAGAATCACAGGGCTTTAAAGCATCTGAATGAACCCTCCTCCACCAAATCCCTGTAATTTTCCTTGTCAACAGATGTACATTTAATCAAGAAAAAACTAATAACATGTTTTCGTTTTTAACTTTAAAAGAAAGAATTTCACTCCAATATATTTTCGTACTTCACTATTTTCATTATGAACAGATTTCCCCATATGATTCTGCAAAAAAATCACATCTGACTACAACTTTAACATATGAATTTTTGTTAGTGTTGGGTACATTTCTTACATATTTTGCATTTGAACACTCTTAATTTATCGCTCAGTATTTTCTTCTTAGCACTATACAGTTATGCTTTGTTTAAAATTTCTGAAAATTGTCTTAACTCTAGACATTTGTTGTTTAATTTCATTAATATAATTTTAGACCCTTCAGAGTATTTTGATGAAATACTAGTATTATTTAACTTATAAGCCTGTATCTATCTTAGTCAATGCTATTAATTTTATTTGGATAATTTCTGTAAAATCTTATGTAAATCTAAATCAAAACTGATAAAACAGTGCTTCAGAACCTAGTATTCACTGAGCATTCAGAACATTATAATTTTGTTTTTAGGAAACGTAAAAGGGAAAAAATATTTTTAACTAAAACCTACTTGATCTGTTAAACTTCAATCATTCTAAATGTGAACATCTTTTACATCATAAATATACGCCTCTTACCTGTGCTGCTGGATATATTAACATCGATACTGATATCAGATATTCCTCCTCCCTTCAGAGATGCTACACATGTGTACGTCCCAAAATCGGTGAATTTTAAATCAATGATGTCCAAGTTTGTCGTTCCCGGAGAGACATCAGGATCAGTCTGTGTAATGACCATCCGCTCAGAACTTCTTAATGGACGACCGTTTTTAAACCAACTAAATGTTAGCTCCTCAGAAGGAACAGCTTCTACTTGGCAAGATATTTTCACCTCACGGCCAATCTGGATGTTGTCATCTTTGTGATAAGGATCTGGTGTGATCCAAAATCGTCCTTTTTTTAATGCTACAACATAAAAATTCCACAAGGAGTTAGTGTTACTTTCGCAACTTTAAGGATTCGTTCACTCTAGATAATCATCTCTGAGCTGAAATAAAGTAAAAGCAAACAAAGTAGACATACATTTCTGTTATATCCAAGTTGTGTGCACATCAATAAACCTCATTCAGGTAATACAGAAATAATCTAAAAAAACCTAAGTCAATGAAAGACTGTCAACACAGATTTTTATATATTTGGTAATATTTTCCAGTGATATCAAAAGTAATGCCTTCAGTCTATGTGCAATTATACTTAAATATTGACATTGAATTTTGAACAAATGATAGATTCTATGTAGTCATAGGGTATGAAAATTAAAAGTAAGAATATGGATCTCATTTAATCTAATTCTTTCCCTATGCCACTACTTACTTATTGTATAATTTCCCAAACAACTCAAATATTACACAAAGGACATATGAACATTCTCCTAAGGCTGTATCTACCTGTTGACCAACACTAGTTTGGTAATATTTGAGTCCATTCACATTCATGAAACATTTTCATATACTGAAATAATCTGAACTGAAAAAGAAAACCTGGGGCAAAAAGCATTTTCAAAACATTTACGATAAACTTTTCTATTCTACCATACATAGATGTTTCCAGTGAAAACTGTTCGTTGGCTCTCTAATGCAGATGACCAAAAGAACTTCTCCACAGATGGCTTAGAAAACAGGTTTGTATGAGAACAGAAGTGTTTTCTAGGTCTAAAGGCGGTGCCGTTTTCACAAGAGGTCAGCAGTAATGACTACCGAAAGGTTGCCAAGGGAGCATCTACAGACTTTCTACTAAGGACCTGAACTTTGAATGATACCACAATACTCAATATGGAAAAGCCTTCTCTCTTTTGTGACAGTGATTCTCTTACACACAAATTTTTCTCTTTTTTTCATCATCTTCCCCATTTCCCTCTCCTTTAAAACGACTATCCCTACATGACAAAATGTAGCATATACAGTGAAACACAATTACCAGGATAAAATATTGGTCATCCACTTTTTTTGTTTTGTTTTGTTTTATTGTACTTTAAGTTTTAGGGTACATGTGCACAATGTGCAGGTCTGTTACCTATGTATACATGTGCCACGCTGGTGTGCTGCACGCAGTAACTCATCATTTAACATTAGGTATCCACTTTTAACATTAAGCCTAAATTTGTAATGATATTGTCAAAAATGCCATGAATTTAGAGGACCTGCAGACACCAGAAGGCTGCTGACAGCATTCTGGATAGCCCCTCCTTAGTTTAACCACATTTTTGTCAGTTAGTCCAACAAAAACCAGAGAGCACTATAAAAATCTATAGAATCATGCAGAATGAACTAGAGATTAATATACTTTTAAATCTTAAAAACTTTTCTAAGTTTTAAAACTCTTTAGCCTCAAATATTTTCATCTGTTTTCTTGTTGGCATCTTAATAGGAAGATATAGATAGATATCAAAAACAATGTTTGTGTCTTTCTTTTTCATTTAAGATATATTTGAAGGGCTCCTCCTCAAGACTAGCCACTAGGCTGGGTTCTGACTGCAGGACATGAGCCAAATAGACGTAACCACGGCCCTCATGTACTGCAGCCTGCGTATTCATAGACCAGAGGCCAACTTATTCACACAACATTTATGATACTTATGTCTAGAAAAACCACAGACACATATAGCGATGAAATGTTTTACATGCCTGAAGGAGTTTCAGTCTCAGAGGAGAGCCTCCTTGAATTATTGTTTAGAAAATACACTAAGTTTTAATCTTAATGAAAACATGAGAAGACAAATAGTTAAATCACATTCTCATACTGTCACTTGTTACGTATTTCCATAATAAAATGCAACTTATGAATCTTATTTACCCCTAACCACGTCTTTATCACTAAGTTACTCTGGGGTGAAATTAGGATACATTTTGGTATTCTGTTACCTAGAATCATATATTCATATTTTCACAGGCACTGACCTAGGACTTTACATTGTATTTGGGAAGGGAAATGTGATGAAAATGTCCGTATCTGGCTGCCATATTTGGTATATAGTAATTGTGCTCATACAATGCCAACGTAATTGAAGTTTTACAGTACAAAGCAAATCATATGAGTATAAAATATATTTTCTTTTAAAAACATGTAAAATTTAATATGTCAAGAGCATTTACTTTTACTAGCACCATAACACTTAAATGAGTTTCCTTTCATTTGCTAAGAATTTTCTTTATCCTGTTTTTAAAGAGAAATTTTAAAGTTATGATTTTGAAAGTTTTACTATTGCATATATTAATTTATTAATAACCATATGATTAATATCAGGGTTCATATGGGATACCTTTTAGAACAGTTTTCATTACAAAGATATATGTTGGTTGCATATGTAAACACACACAAAACTGAGATGTTTAAGTGGGTGGTCATTTATTTACCATGCAGCTATTTTCTTCTACTTATGTGCTCTGCATAGTGACATATTAAAGTGATATTGAGAGAACTGCAATCTTACCAGCCAAATTAGATTTAAAATACTAAACAACTCAAAAAATACTGATAAAAATATGAAATCAATATCTGTATTGTTATAGGATATTTATTCATAAAACAACTTTAAAACCCGAAGAAAAAATATTAGAGATTATAAACCTATAATCAATTAATGCATAAGATTATATGTAATACACAATTAGACAAATTAATAAAAAGCAATATAATCAAGCATGCTTTTAAGAATAAACTCATAGCGAAAAACATTGGTTAATCTTAGTACCAGATAATTCTATGATTTGGCCTAAGTCAATTGTACTAGTTTTTCGAATGACAGAACCTAAAGGGAAAAAGAGGAACAAGTCTGCTAAGTGAGCTCAACTTAAGGAATACCAGAATAAGTAACACAGATTACTTAATAGAGAGTCATTTCTCCGTTTATGTTGTCCCTCTAACAAAATAACATAACTGGCTTTGCATACAAAAAAGAAATGTTCAGACAAAGGTGTGTGTGCGTGTACTCATATATAGTAACAGAGGACAGAGAAATTTTGTTTTCTTACTTAGCTCAGAAAACTAAGAGCATAGCTCTGTAAACTAGGTCTGGGTACATTGAGAACTTGCAACCTAATTCCCGTCTTTCATGTCTACGTGGTCCAAGATGGGCAATCTAATTTTTATGGATCAAGCGCATCATTTATAAAAACAGAAGGTGATAGAGTTAGGTTCCCTTAGAGACACATTGTGAGAAATAGCTTATTAACAATTGTGCCTGAGTTTTGAAAATATAAAGTGTTTGATGTAGTTAATCAACTGGGCAGCAGGTTCCTTCATTTATAATTAAACACTCTCTTTTTCAGTGAACAATTTATAGTAGTCCATGTAATGTTAATTGAAAGTCATTTCCTGCTACCAGTTAAGATTTTAAACTCTTAAAATCAATCTGTGATTAGTACTGGAGTATAACAGAGGTCCAATAGACTTAACGAGACTCTATAGAACTAAAGAAATTCTATGGAAAAAGGATAGGAGAAATCCCTTTCCCCAAATGCAATTTCTCAGTCTGAGTATTGAAAATCCCCTAACGCCAGCCTGAGAGAACATTAGATTTGGCTTAATGTATCATAAATCGTGATGGATGAACCTTAAAAGGTACTTGTTTAGTCTGGCAGTGCATGTAAAAGACTGGCATCAAGCTGAACCTCTGCTCTGGATAATCGGTTTGGAAACATTGCAATGTAACTATAGCCTCCCTTTTTTAATATTGTGAACTGAATGCAGGCTTGGCCAATATCCATTTTTTAACAGTTTACTTGCAAGGACATTCTAATTGCACTTACTGAAATCCCTCTTCTTCAGGCTATACAGATGTGCTCTGTAAATGTAGTGAAACCCAAGTATTGAAACAGAAGCTTACTCACTGCAAAAATTTGGGTAGGGTTTGTTGCTGACCTTCCCTAGAAATAAGAGTCCATGCCTGTGAATGTGAATATCAATGGTTCAATGGAAGACTTTTGTTATGCAAAACTAGATTACATCTTGAGCTTATGCTTGAAAGAGGGAACATTGCCTTCAGAGAAGTCTAAGCTTGTGGTTTCCACAAAGAGGAGGCTGTGAGATTGTATCTCCATTGTAGTTTTAGATTTAAAATTATAACGTACATTGTTTTGTTGGTCAAATGTTCCATGAAGTATGCAATACATAGCAATTCAATAATAAACTAAAATTTATAGACAGAACAAAAAAAGACAACAGTCTTATACTTTAATGTGAAAAGCGTCTCTGGAGATAATAAATATGAGGTGTCAGCTTTTAAGCTTCTGTTAAGTGTCTATTTCAGAAGAATGATAAGATACAGAGTGACCACTGATCACCATTTCAGGTTGATAAATTGCTGAAAAGACTCTGTAAATCGATTATGTTTTATAATCAGGTTGCAAGATTCTGGACAACCTGAAGAACTGACAAAACCTTGTTGAGATCTGGATACAGAGAGCATTAATAGTGTAATCAGATAAATAAAAATCAATTTCCTATTTATTTGTTCTTTACTGAAGAGAATACAAATATCTATGTGTAAAAGATGAAGTATTTTCCTGACCCACTGAATGCCAATGAAATAAGCAGTTGGAAATAGGTTACATCAGCAAAGCAACTTAAAAGACAGTAAATGATAGTATGTATAATCTGTCCTACTATAACTAGGAACCTATCTTTCTCCTCAGTAGGACTGTGAACACCTGGGGATGGAGTGGGTACACCTTACTCTTCCTCACTGCCCCCAAATCCTGAATATGGTGCATTGCTATAGTTGGTACTCAATACTCTTTACTGAATTTAATTATAATTGACATTTCAAAGCATTAACTTTACAGATACCAATTGTTTCCCTTCAGGATGATAAGTTCCTGTTAATTTGGATTTTGTGTTGCAGACTTTTGTTCTGAGATGCATCTGGGGAAATAGAATACGAAAAAGAACAAATTTGATGTCCTCAAGGATTCAGCGATTTTCTTGTGGGAACAGAATAACACTTGATGAACAAACAGCATCAACATGGGAATGTATGTGAAGAAGAGAATTCTGTACACAACACAAGAAACCTCATTCTAGCACATCCATTGACTAGTTAGCTATGTGTATGAGACATCAGCTATCAAACAACTCTCTTTGTAAAGGAGGATTTCATCCAAAAGGGCTTGTTTATATGCTTCAGATAATAATCATTTCTGAGCAAATATAGATAATTACTCAACTGATAATCAGTTGATAATCTGAAGAAAGATGGAAGAAGGAAAAAACTGACATCTACGCACATTTACATTGTCTGAAATAGCATTTGCTAAAACCTGTTTCAGGAAAAGGTTAATAGAGGTTACATTAAAACAAAGTGTAGGCCAGGTGCGGTGGCTCACGCCTGCACTTTGGGAGGCTGAGAAGGGCAGAGCACCTGAGGTCAGGAGTTCTAAACCAGTCTGTCCAACACAGTGAAACCCCGTCTCTACTAAAAATACAAAAAATTAGCCAGGCATGGTGGCAGGTGCCTGTAATCCCAGCTACTTGGGAGGCTGAGGCAGGAGAATCTCTTGAACCTGGGAGCCAGAGGTTGCAGTGAGCTGACATCAGGCCACTGCACTCCAGCCTGGACAACAAGAGCAAAACTCCATCACAAACAAAGAAACAAACAAACAACCAAAGTGTAACAAATAAAGTTTGAAAATTGACTATATGAAAAAAAGTTTGCATTTCTCCCAAACTTTTCAGAGCTTTGAACATGCTAACATGCAATTGTCACATTACTAGAGAGGCTGATTGCATCTACCAAGGGGGAACATCTCTGAGGACTAGCATCCCAGAGAATAAAGTTTGGGAAACAATGACCTAAGAAAATCTACCAGTCGAAGAGAATCATTGAAAAAGACTCTAAAATTAGATTCCATTCTTCATAGTGTAGCCATTTCCTCATGAGCATCACGAAATAATCAACAAGGTGTGAGTCTCTAGTGAAAATATTACTAATTATTTAAAAAGGTAAAGGGCTTGGGAATGATCCTAATTTTTTAAGTTAATAAGTAATGGTACATTGAAGTTACAAAAATATATTTCAGATTCATCTAATAAACTCACCTACACTAAGGGCCGCATGCCTCTTTCTTTCCAACCAACAATTTAGAAAACAAAATTAACTTATCAGTTTGTTCCTGTCTCTGAAATGTACATTTCGCAATATGCAAACAGCATTAAAAAGGAGTTAAATGCATCAGCTTTTGTGCAACTCCACGCACTGATACGAACAAGACTTTTTCTCATTTGCTTGAAGAATAATTTGACTTAATTTATTTATATCTTATGTTATTATAAAAAGTATATGCACTGTTAGTCTTAAAAGTATTAAAGTTTCTAGAAAATGGATATGAGAAGGGAAGTCTTTTAAATTTTTTTCTCTGATATGCTATTAAGTATTCTTATACTCACTTCTCTGCATCTAACAACTCCAGTTGCCAATCTAGTCTGAATGGAAGTTCATTAATAATGCAAAAACAAAAACACATTACACCCTTTCCTGAAAGTGGTTTAACATAGCACCCCTGATAATCTGAATGTAGAATCAGATGATGAAATGAAGTTAGGGTTCTATTTAATTATAAAGTATCAAGGCTCTATATATTTTGTGAATTTACTCAAAGCGAATTAGTACAGCTAATCATTGAATTGTTTAAGCACAGTATGGTTGAATTATAAATGTCTTTTGAATATCCTTTCTCAATAGAACATCAGCAGATAAGCATTTTGGGTAAGAGTTAAAGAAAGAAAGGACGTTTCAGGCAGGCACAAATTACACTTTTTGGGGTAAATTCTTCCTTAAGAAAGGGGAAAAAGTGAACTAAAATAATAATAATTATCATCATTATTTTGCCATTCCTACCATTTTAGCCCTATTTTAAGTAAGGAAATATATACATTGCTGATAAATCACCAAAATGTCTATATCGGTGTCATAAATAAAACCATTTACATGTGGCTACCATGTAAATGGTATTTGAATTAGCATGATACCTTAGCACCAGTTATTTGAATAGAAGATTATTACTTTGCTGGCCCTATAGTGATAAAAATTAGTGAGTATTTTGAGCTCACCTTTCTATCAAATTTAATAATACTTTTTCACTATGAGAAATGAAAATGTGTTCAGGTATATTATATTTTTTATTAGTTGCTAAAGAGCTAGGATTAGAAACAGCTATCAGATGAGTGGCAGCTTAGAAAGATTGGTACAAAATATAATTCATTTGAAATCCTTTTGAAAATAGTACATCCTTAATAATTATAAAATTGATCATGCAGTTGTGAAAATTAGATGAGATAATGAGACTATCTAAAATCTTCCGTTACCTTTCTTGAGCTTTTTTGTTTTCTGTCTCATAAACGGTGCCCTTTCCCCTTCCAAAGTGATTCTGCCCCCTCTGCCAACCTCTCTCATGGTATCCTGAGGTCCTACAACCGGTTGGCCACTTCTTTTGAAATATCAGTATTTCCTCTTCCATACTCTATTCCCTCAGACTGGAAACTTGTTTAGGTCACGTCTAAACTTAAAACACTTCTCTTAACCCCAATAATCCCTCCAACCATTTGTGGTATATTGCTTGATACAATGGTGAAATACCAGTTGCACTCACTTACTAGGATACTTTATGTGCTGGGTTTCACTGGTGCTACTCTGGCAGTGAGGGCTCCAAGATTAGCAATGATCTCATCAATTAAACCGATATTCTCTAGTTCCCATTCATGTTTGTATTATTCACATTTTCCACTACATTACTGGCTATTCTTTCTTCAACATCTCTTTTATACTGGCCTCTGTAACTGGTAAGATACAACGTTTAAGAAAATAAATTAATGGACTGTTCTCATTCACAATTGTCACGACTGTCTCCCTTGTTCATTTGAGTTCTATCATTTGAACAGTTTATTTGAGTTCTGTCTATCACTTGAACAGTTCTAAAATTCCAGATTAAATTAGTGGACTGTTCTCATTCACATCACAATTGTCATGACATTATCCCAGTTCTATCACTTGAACAATAGTTGTAAAGTGAGGCTTGTTGAGAAAGGTAGGATTTTTCTAAATTATTTTGCCATCATTGGAAGCCTGCCCTTGATGTTCTCCCTTTCCTTTTGCTGCCCATGTTAGAACACGAGATAGTTGTTTGTTTGTTTTGTTTCTTGAGATGTAGAATATTGCAACCAGATCCATGCATATTTCAATTTAAAAGAAAAATGTGTTAAAATCACTTAAATATGTTTTCATTTTAACGCTACATAGCAAATAAAATAACTTAGATATATTGAATGACTAAATGAGAAATATCTGTAATTACTGAGAATTTATGTAAATTATCTCAATTACCTTATCTGGTAAGAAGATGAAGAGTGAATACTATTGACCTGGCCCATAACATTCCCCTTATTTTAACTAAACTTTAGATAGATTTATTTCTTTTTCTTTTTTTTGGCTGGGGTGGGGTGGGGTTATCCATCCCTTCAAGCATTTATCCTCTGTGTTACAATCCAATTATACTCTTTGTTATTTTTAAATGTACAATTAAATAATAATAATTGACTATAGTCACCCTGTTGTGCTATCAAATACTAGGTCATATTCATCCTTTCTAACTATTTTTTATACCCATTAACCACGCCCACCTTCTTCCCCCAATCCCATCCCTGCTCTGGTAATCTCCTTCTATTCTGTTACATAGATTTATTTTTTACTATAGGCCCCTGGTCCTCATTTTCATAGACCATTTATGCTAGAAAACTTGAAAGTTCGGAGAAATTTTAAGTTCTTCCTCTGCTCCATCTAGTTGTAAATAATCTGAAACTCAAAAATGTCTTTCTCAAGTATCTGGGAGCCATCCCTTTGAAATACAATCATCATCTTTGAAGTCTCTGAGACATTGCCCCTATCTCCCATTCTCTGTGGAGGGTAAGAGCCTAGAGCCTAACTCTGAAATGTGAAAAGAGACAAATAGCAAAGACAGATGTCTTAATCACATTGACCAACCTCTCCCATAAAGTCTTCCAGTACTTTTTTATTATTATTTTATTTATTTATTTTTACATAGTCTCGTTCTGTCACCCAGGCTGGAGTGCAGTGGTGTGATGTCAGCTCACTGCAACCTCTGCCTCCTGGGTTCAAGCGATTCTCCCACCTCAGCTTCCTGAGTAGCTGAGACTACAGGCATGTGCCACCAAGCCTAGCTAATTTTTGTATATTTTTGGTAGAGACTGGGTTGCCCCATGTTGGCCAGGCTGGTCTCAAACTCCTAACCTCAAGTGACCCACCTGCCTCGGCCTCCCAAAGTGCTGGGATTACAGGTGTGAACCACCGCACCGTACCCAGCCTATTCCAGTACTTTCTATTAGTTCACTCAGCATTTAAAAATCCTCTGCTTTTATTTCATTTGAGTTAAATCTCTCTCCCTCTATTGGAATGGTTTTAAATATTCCTTGCCATTTTTAACAAGCGTCCGATGTAATTTTTCTTTTACAACATTAAATTTAGTCATGTGCATTATTAAAATATATGAAAATAGGATCAGTTTAGGAAATTCATTGCCAGAAAATTTCAAATGTCAAAGAAACACTTATGGTTACAACACACACACACACACACACACACACACACACACACACACACACCGCAGTATGTTGCTCAAAGATGGAACGTCACATAAGTACAAGAGTCTTTGAGAGTTAAAGAGGTTAATTTAATCCCTTTATAAAGCTATCTTCTCCAATGTGGTAAGCTCTATTTAATCTTTAATGCCCTGCAGGTATAGAGTTTCCGATAAACCACAAAACAAAGATCTGGATGTGTAGGTTAATTAAAAGATGCCAGGGTGCTGAGGTGTGAAGAGACTCAAAACTAAATAAATATGCTATATGTATTATAAATAGAAATGTATAATCTTTCCTTTTTGAAAACGTATACCCTACCTTTCCTTAGGTGTGCTTAAAGTATATTTTTAAAATACATACTATAGTGCATGTGGGTGTTTTTTTTCTCTTTTTAATGAGAAAATTCTATCAAACAAGCAAATAAGATAGGTCAAAATGCTGGTGGTATAGACATACTTTTCCATCCTGTACGATTGTTTGTTGAGCCATAAATTGGCTTTACTCTTTACAGGAAGGAAGGCAAAGAGAGAAATACCAATTTCATAATTCACAGTATCTGGGACTTAAAAATACTCCAATTCCTCAAATAAACAACAAACAAAAATTACTATTCCTGTTTCAGAGATCTGAATCAAATTTATTTTCTGTACCTGCATAAAGGAGACATGCAACAAGTAGCATTTTTACCCACTTCTTTGTAATGATCATAACAATAAAATTCACAATCCTACTTCTGAATCTGTGCATCAAGGTGAGCTAACTACTGTAACTTTATACAGGAACCAAAGGAGTCTGTCACCATCATATAGTTGTTCAGGCTCAGTTTAAGGAAAAATTCAAAGACATTGTCTGGGTAAACATTAAACAAGAGTGAATACAAGTTTATATTCTATGAAAATGACCCAGGAAGGTTGTTGGTTGTTGTTGTTTGGGAAGAGGGGGTTGCAGGTATTATATGTTGCAGGTACATGAAAATGTATTCATTAATAGTTAACTGATAAGAAATAAGAGTCACATATTCTTACAAAGGAGAAAAGCCAATCTGGGACCTAGATTCTGTAGTGAGGTAGATAGAAGAATACATGTGGATAGAGACATTATAGAAAGCTTATAACTATACACAGTGAAAATACAATTTTTTAAGCGCAAAATCTGTGAGCACCTCAAGAAAATATTTTGCGTTCAATTGTTTGCATTTCTTAGAGACTTGTTGGACACAAGTCAGTCTAATGTTAAGACACATCTAAGAGAAACAATGACTATTATGTTAGAGGAGCTGATCTAAATTCATTCTTAAAGAAAATGAGTTGATGGTAAGACCAGTAATTCATTAAAGTTATTTCTACTTTTTGAAAGTGAAACTAGGAGAGTGATAGTTTAAAGTATTGGTTCTCCAAGTATGAACCCTAGTCCAATAGCACCAGCGTCACCTGAGAATTTGTTAGAAAGGCAAGTTACTGGATGACACCCCGGACCCAATCCTCAGTATCTGGGATAGAGTCCAGCCATCTGCGTTTTAACAACCCCTCTGAGTGTTTCTGATATACTCTCGGGTTTGAGAGCCTCTGTTACTGAAAAAGTTTATGCTGCCATCCTTTAGAAATACAGGGCTCGAAGAGAGAAGGCAGGTCATCAGCTCAGCCAGAAGGATTATTGAGATACTAAGGCACAAACTAACAAGTGCCATAGCATATCTTTTTACTTTACAGGATCTTCAAAAGCCTGTTAATCCTAATTATAACATTTGAAATGTTATTTAAACATAACTCCCAGAAGTATCAATAACAAAAGAGTCCAACCTGATCTCACATAGATTAACATGGAACTACTTCCTTTCCACATGGCCAAAGCTTGAGAAAAGTTTCACAAAAACACTTATTATTTCCAGATTTCTTCAGAAGATGATAAAAATGTTGAGGGCTCAATATTAAGCACCTTAAAGTCAACCTTCTTTACCTACGAATTTCTAACACTGAGTATTAAGAATGTAACCAACTATCATTAGGGAATATCTAAATACCTGATATGGTCATAATTTAAGGGTAAGAGATTAATAGCCTATTAAGTTTTCGGTGAGTGGCAATGATTTCTGGGAGAGTCAATATAGAAAACTGTGAAGAGCAAGTATTCTGAGGTCAGACTGCCTGGTTGTGACATGATTTCATCATTTATTGGCAGTGTAATGTTGTATGGTTAGGTCTACAGCGACTTAATCTCCCAAATCTGTAAAATGATAGTAATTATGAAGCATACAATTGTTCCATGAAGTTCTGAGTATGCTAGTTCCAACACAGAATATCCAAACACTAGATGTGAGCTGCTTTTTATTCCGTATTTCTGAGCACTCACAACATGTCTATCACTCTTTTTTCTGGCAAAGGTGCACAGATGAAGAGCCATCACTAGATGGGGAAAAGTATAGAAACCAAAAATTTGATAAAGACAAAGACTGACAGTATTTTATTATAAGACAACTCATTATTGTGAAAGGGTAAGAGAAGACTTCATGTATTTGGTGGTGCCTGAGAATTCAGGGATAAAAGGCAGGCAGAGATTTAAAGATACTGAAAGGTCATTCCAGAGAGTGGCAGCTTCATGGGTACTGGAACAGGAATTCGTACTGTGTCAACTTTTGGTTTTAGCTTAGCTTTCAATAACTCTAGACGATCCTCTCACGTTCCTTCAAAATGTGTTTCTCTATAATTTTAAACATTCGCCTTTATTTCCCACCTGTCTCTGAGGATGCCGGGTTGATCCTTCTAAAGCTGAGCTCTTAAATTGTGCTCCTGAACTCAGCTCCAGCTTTGCATTCAACATCACTCACACATCAATTTTCTCTTAAACTTTTTCCTCACAGTAAAGTCTATCCCATGTATTTATGAACATGATCAGAAGCTCCTCATTAATTAAAACAAAGCAACAACAACCATATAATACAGAAAGTCTTTCCTCAACTTCTTTATCTTCTGAAGCTATTTCTTATTTACTGTCTTTTTATCTCTCACTCTCAAAAAAGTAATATATAAACCACTCACTTTTAACCTCTCAATAGTTTTGATTCTCACCATTAATGGAACTTTTTTTTTTTTTTTTTGAGGTGGAGTCCCGCTCTGTTGCCCAGGCTGGAGTACAGTGGCACGATCTCGGCTCACTGCAAGCTCTGCCTTCATGCCATTCTCCTGCCTCAGCCTCCCGAGTAGCTGGGACCACAGGCGACCGCCAACACACCCGGCTAATTTTTTCTATTTTTAGTTGAGACGGGGTTTCACCGTGTTAGCGAGGATGGTCTCGATCTCCTGACCTCGTGATCCGCCTGCCTTGGCCTCCCAGAGTGCTAGGATTACAGCCGTGAGCCACCATGCCCAACCCAGAACTTTAAACAATTGCCAGGAAGAATACGTTCTGAGGAGCAGCAGCTCAGTCCACACTCCTGCTGCATTTGCTATATACAACCTATTCTGACCTTATGTTTACAGCTCCCAGACCAATTATACTTCCATTTCGTTTGTCCTGAATCTGGGCACCTCTTGTCTCTTCTCCGTCTACACTATCACTTCTTCACAGCTTGCTTTTACACCCATAGTTTCTATCTCAGAACAGGTGCCACTTTAGTAAAACCTTCTGTTCTCAACTCTCTGAGATACAGTTGCTTATCTCCCTCTGTCTGCTCGATTTTTATGTGATGCAGCACTTCAATCAATGTTCCTCAATGAAATTTCTTGTATCACTACTTTAAGGTATGTCTGATCTTTTTTTTCCTTCTCACTCTTTCATTTAGGACACATTCTCCACATAATCAAACCTTTCCCCACATTTCCTTTACTGTGTTCAGTCTCCCAGCATTTGCCCTGACTGTTGGATTTGCCTTGTATGCCACCGTGTCCATGCTCTCTGTCCACATTGGACCCAGTCACTAAAGCGCACATCTCATGTCATCTTTTTTGTAATGCTTTCCCCGATTCACATAATGAGTCTGAAGAATTGCCACTATTCTATGCCTATAAGAAAACTCTTTTCCAGATATTTTGTATTCTCTGGACTCTCAAGCTTCCTGAAAACAGACGTACTTCATATTGCTGCCTTCCTGAGCACCCTCACTTCCACAAAGTAAATTGTCACAGCACTTAGGTTGGTGACATGTTAGATAGAACACCTGTAAAGCGTTTCATCCAGAGGGGACATATCTGAAGCTATTACCAAGTAGTCATCAGATTGATTGCTGTCACCTAATCATTAACCCGAACAAATTTGTTCCATTTTGTCAATTATCAGACAACTGACAAAATTTGAATAATGGGCTATTGATGAAATAATATTTTGTCAAGATAAAATTTCCACATTTTAATAACTATACTGTGGTTACACAGGAAATGCTCAGTGAAGTGTTTTGTGTAAAGGGGCACTATATCACCAAGCTACGCTCAAAGGACTCATAAAACATTTATACACATATTTATATAAAGAATGATAAAGTTAATAGAAAAACTCAACAGCAAAGCTGGCTAAAGGCTATATATGAGAGTTCTTTGTACTATTCTTGATATTTAAAAATCTTTTTCTTAAGAAGTTGAGAAATATTAAAAAATCAGCTGGTTTATTGTTATTTATACCCACAGATACGAAATCTGTACCCTCCAGTGATAACAGTGGAGTATTCATTTTTACCTTTCTAGATTATCCTCCTCCTATTAAACTATTCTCCTCAAATTAAGCTAAACATTTATGACCCTTGGAAAACTATCACCAATATAAAAATTAGTATCAAATACTGACAAAACCCAAAGAATAACAAATAAAACTAGTGAAGAAAACTGACTTTTACTCAATAAAATATTTGTCAAGCAAATAAATTAATCCTTCTTATACAAATGGGTATGATTAGTGATGGTGCCTGATAAATACTATATGCTTTTTGTAAACTACTACTCAAAATCTCATAGAAACTTGTACAATATTTTTTAAGTTTAATTAAAACAGATGAACTGTCTTTCCAAAAAACATGCAGGAGAAAAAAAACTTAATACTCTTTAACAGTAACTTACTAGATATTTTGAAAAAAAACAAAAATATAAAATGTGGAGCCATCCAATATATACCATATGTAATATTTTTCATTAATATTCATAATTTCTTGCGGTTAAAAATCAAAATGATACATTTTTCTTAACATTTTCCCACACGTATGCAGCCACATATGACTCTGTGAAAGCTCACTTAGGCCAAACGAAGATGTATAAGTGGGGCTACTGAAAGTACAATGCCATGTTCCATCACATTTTATCAGAGTACGATGTATTTCAACGTGTGTGTGTGTGTGTGTGTGTGTGTGTGTGTGTGTGTGTATTACCCAACCAATAAGCATTATTTTTTAAAAACATCTTTAATTACTCTGACTCTCCTTTTTCACTTCCTATTTTATCTACGTATTTGAAATCATGCTATATGAACCATGCACCTTTATTTGGAAGTCCACATGAAACTTGGGAACAAACCAATGAGAATGTTATAAAGCTATTATTCAGAAGACTATATTAGAATTAATTTTCTTGAATCCACCCCCTTGACTTAGACAATGGTGCAATACATGAGCTTCATATGTTTTATTTCATCGTTATTATTCATGGAAACAAAATAGAGTCATAATCGAAATTTATCTGACCTGGAAAACATTTCCTTACGTGAACATCCTGCACATTTTACTCACCCATATTTTTATAAGATAATAATTTCTCATTTAATAAGGCTTTGCAGCCAAGTTAAAACTTGTCTCGTTGGCAACTCATCATGAACTTAAAACAAGTTTTTTTTTGTATCATTGAAAACATCACTCTAAAACCACAATTTTAAACATTAAGCATTTTCAGGCACCAGCATCATGAATTTACACTAGTGAACAGCACAGTTAGGTGCTGGATTCCTTTTGATCATGACAGAAACACTATCTTTTCCCCTTACACTAAATGGCTACAGGCAGGCATGCATTTTTTACTTTGTGTCAGTTGCTTTTGGGTTTGGTCATTTTCTTTGCTTGTAACTATCAGCTCTTATTCCTCACAGTCATCATAGGGTTAGTGCGAAAGCTTTATTCCTTTCCTAATTTGCTACACTGCCTCTTTTGTGAAAGATCTACATGAACTTTATCATATGCAGTTGTTCTCTCCCTTTTCATAGTTATATTACTGTTATTTTTTGTTTTCTTCTGTTGTTTTCCCGTTCTTAGTTGTGTTCTTCCAGGCTCAGCATGATCGCTGTATATGTGTGATGTTATTTTGCATTTTCTACATAATGGGACTTAACCCAAGTTAGAAGCTGAAACTAATTTACTTATACCTAGCCATGTTCTAAGAACATTTTACCAGGCGTTCATATTTATTGTTAACATAGCGCATCTGCAGGAAAAAAAAGAAGCAATGATAATATCCAGTTAAGAAAGTAAGACAAAGCCAGTACTGACATTGATGAAAAAAAAAGTGCAATAAATTCTATATATTTTACAATGGTAAGTCATATATTACACAGTAAACATGACACCAACCAAAATAATAAGGAAAACATGGTCAATTATAAAACAGACAGTTTTTGCAGATTAAAAAAGTTGTACAAGAGAAGTACAACTTCTCTTTTATGGTTCTCAGAAAAATGGCATAAGAGTGATCAATAATATCTTTGAAAATTTTCTTACAACAAACAAGAAACAATTTTGCAGGACTATTTATTTAAAAACTGCTTAGTGTAGGCTTAAAACATCAGGCCAAGAGAAATCAGCAAAAGGAATTCTAATACATGAGGGATGAGGAAATATGATAGAATATGATAGGATATGTCAATTCAGGGACAGATTTTACTGTATTGAAACCAGTTCTTCTTAACAAAAGGTAAACATCAGACCACAATGTCTGAATTACATCCCTTAGTGATTCCAAGTATGATATTTTAGAGTAGAGACTGGGGATCCAGATTTTTAAGGTCTACTAAAGATTCTGATTCATCCTTCAGAATGAGATCTACTGACCTAGAAGAATAGTTGAAAACATATAGTACACGCTCTCCTCCATATATATCAATATGCTGAACTAAGGCTTTGAAAGATATTTGCAGCCATAACTGAGTTTACACTCCCTGACAAGTAACTCTGAAATGACAGTTAAGAACAGAACCATATGCTTCAACGGTCAGTCAAGCTGAGACAGCCTCCCATCAAAACCAGGGAGCTAGAATCTCTCACAAACTCATTAGAATGTCAACACATCAAAGAAAATATCCATATCAAATTTTTGAATATAAATCCAACTTAGACATTAGGACAGCACAACTCACCAACCTATGTACCTGTTTTTTCCTTCTCAAATTTGGGGGAAAATTATTAAGAAAAAACTGAGATAACTTCATTCACACAGTTTTCACTAGAGAAGTAAAATAATCTTTCAAAAATAAACTCTTGGAAAGAAAATGTTGACTACTAAGCACAGCAAATATGTAACATTTCCATTTCTACTTTCTCTAACTATTACTGAAAAATGACCCTAACAGTCCTTCCTATCCAGGCGTGATAACACCGATACATTATTTAGGACATAGTTTTCTAGGAAGCTACTAATATTTGACCAGCACTTGCCATGCTGAAGAGACCTCTCTGGGCTTATTCCTCCTGACTAACTGAAATTTTGTATCCTTTGACCAACATCTCCCCAGTACTCCCCATGCCCCCAGTCTCTCCTAACCACCATTCTACTTTCTACTTTTATGAGTACAACTTTTTTTAGATTCCATATGTAAGTGAGATGAAAAAAAAAAAAAAGGAAACAAGGATGGAAGGAAGAAAGGAAGGAAGAGATGAACAAAGGGAGAAAAACTCTCTGAACATCAACAGTTACTTAATCTTCACTTGACATAAAAATTCCTTAATAAAATACCCTTTGTAATTTACAGATTGCTTGGGTGATATTTTTAGTCATCCAAAGAAGGCATAAATTAGGACAATTTATTATGTGGATAATTTCTCATTAATAGATTGAGAGATCCACAACTACTCACTGCTCAAAACAATGGAGCCATACATTTAATTTTGTCCTTGATTCTAACATTTTTGTTTGCAAAATTGAGCAAAACCCAAGCATTGATGAAATGTCATTACTTCAACCTTTTAGATGTCAGAAAAATTCAGCATAGAATTATAACTTTGTTAAGTATTCCCTCATTCTTAACACTACTTGGGGTACAAGCTAGAATGAAATAATATTGGAATGCAGTCAAATCAAATATGAAAAATACAGATAATTTCTGATAGCATTATTTAAAATTTGGCAAAAATTTTAGTGATAACAACAGCCAAATTATCCCTTTGCACTGTTTTACTTTAGAAAGACATTTATTGCATCCAAATGTCAGTAGTTATGTGGTACTAAGTAGTTTTAGGCTGTGTTGACAAAATATGAATCTTGTCAAATATACTGTGTTATTTGGTTCAGCTGATTTTCTCCTAATTTCTTTTCTTTTCTTTTTTTTCAGATGGAGTCTTGCTCTGTCGCCTAGGCTGGAGTGCAGTGGAGCGATCTCGGCTCACTGCAAGCTCCGCCTCCCGGGTTCATGCCATTCTCCTGCCTCAGCCTCCCGAGTAGCTGGGACTACAGGCACCTGCCACCACACCCGGCTAATTTTTTTGTATTTTTAGTAGAGACAGGGTTTCACCATGTTAGCCAGGATGGTCTCGATCTCCTGACCTCGTGATCCGCCCGCCTCGGCCTCCCAAAGTGCTGGGATTACAGGCATGAGCCATCGTGCCCGGCCTTTTCTCCTGATTTCTATTTGCAGTTCACCTGAAATTCAGTAAAATAGAAAGAGGAAAGTATAGGAAGGTGAAAGTTAACACTTTGTCTAATTCAATTTAACAGATACTGAATGTCAATTACGTAATTCAGGCATCAGTGGGATATAGTCCTGTCATTACAGCTAAGGTAGAAGAAATGATTCTAAAATCAATTCGGACATGCTAGAGACTAAGAGTAGAAACAATAAGTTTATATTTTACTAACGTTTAATTCAATTATTTCTGGAGGAAATTTGTAACAATTTATAACACCAGATCAAGCTAATTTTCTTCCATGGAGACTTTGGAAAGGTTTTACTTCAATGAGAAAATATAATTTTTGACTGGCAATTAAAAATATTTTTCTAGAAAACAAATCTTGAGATATATATGAGTTAGTTTTAAATTATTTTGTTTGTTATTAATAAATATTAAGAACATGGCCACTTAATATGCAACAATCTCTCTGTTGCTCAGTGATGCTTTGGTGCATCCTCCCTCACATTCTGTTATCTTTTCTTCCAGAATCTGTTCTTATCATCCTCAAAACCACACCTGAGCCTACTGGTCACATTCAGCAAAAGCTATGGCCTCTTACTTCACAAAAACAGCATTAAGTATAAATGCCCAAAGTGAATTCCACACCACGTCAAAGCTCATTTATAGTTCCACCTCTTTCTAGCCTTTTCCATTTTGTCTCATAATGATCCATTCTTTGTCCTATTGCTGTTGTACCTGGGCCTGTATCTATCATGCTCCAGCACTCTGCTCATTTCGTGTCTTCAATTTTCAATCTCCATCGTGTTGCTAATTACTTAAGCTTTTGCAAGTGCTCAAGTCTCTGTTATATTAAAAACCATTACTTCACATATCCTACTTTTACTTTTATTCATGGTCAACTTCTTCAAATCACCGAACTTCAGAGTCTTTATTTCTTAAATACTAGTTATTTCCACGATCTGCCAAAACGTGCCTTCTTACTCGTGTCTCTATGTTACAGTATACCAGCAGCATTATTTTCATGTTTCAGTCTTCATCTACCTTAACTCATTCTGGTATTTTACATTGTTGACAACACCTTCATTTTTAAAATTTCCTTTAAAAAATATTTAAAATAGTATTACTTTTTGGTTCTCATTTTACTCATAAACATCTCTTTCTCAATTAAAAAAAAGTTGCAGCTCTTAAATGTATACATTTTTCAAAAATTCATTTCCAAGTCATTTATACCGTATTATCTTTACTCTATAGATGATGAAACGGAAACACGAACAACTTAATGATAAGATGTCTCTAAGTATCAAGCTTATAAAAATCAAATATTTTCCAATTAAGTAATATTTTAAACATAATTTCACAAAACTATTTTTGTAAAACAATGTACTACCCACTTATAATGCAGCTTCTAAACTTGTAACATCTGTGCCTTTAGTTTTTTTTCTCCAAGGTCAGGAAAATTAGGTAGCGAATTTGGACACGTGCTTTTAGAAAAACAAAACAAAAACACTAGAGTTTATTCATCTAGAAAATACTATTATGAGCTTATTTTTGGAAATGACATGTTTCCTAAACAAAATTGCTGTATTACATACAACCATATATCCTATGTTAACTGGTAAGTATGAATGGTTCCTAAATTATCACCAGAAAAATACATATCCATTGCCATATTATTTTTAGTATGCAGTGACTGCAATTCATACATATCTGATTAGGCAAGAAAGAATTGTGAATTTATTGCTCAATTTAAATTTTGTCATCATTTTCTGATGGAACCATTTGCCAATTATTGCTTCAGTGCTGTTGATCATTACGTTGTAAAATTATGCTACTGTTATCACCTTTACTATGTAAATACAGCAGATTATAAGTGTTTTCATATTTTGTTACATTTTTTGCTCCTCAAAACTAGGAGATAGCAAAAGCTCCTTTAACTATAGATGTTTAAGGGAGTATCAAATTTATGCTGGAAAAATGAACCAACTTAAGCTACTCAGTTATGTTTTATTTTACTCACTTATGAAATTTGAGTTTTCTGTGTTCTATCATCATTGTTCTTCAAATACTTATACAAAGTTGGTCTATCTCACTACAAATATATTCAGTTCAAAGTCCACTGAATTGCATTTCCATTTCTGACTTTTCTGGGGTCACTGGCAGCTGATCAACACTCCCATAGGGAAAAAAGAAAAACCAATGAGAATTTTTTAAGTCCTTTTTGAAAGTATCAGATATCAGTTCAGGCAACCTGAACTTGAGAGATCAAATTCCAAGAAGGAAAAAGCAAAAAAAAGAAAAAAAAATGAGCTTCATATACTATAGCTACTTTTCTTTCAAGTCATTGTCTACTTCAGGTACACAGCTGTAGGCTGAAAATCCAAGCAAAAACCTTCAGTGAATGGTCCAGAGTATTTGACTGGAAACACTGAAAGGTTATGTCCTAGGAACAGGGCAAATAGCAGACAAATACAGCATTAACACACCAGTCTTCAATATGCTCAGCGCCGGATTGGAATGAAACAATGAGACTGTACTTTATCTGACTAATATAAGATAACGTAATATTAAAAAGAAAAGAAAAATATTTCTGAAGAAAGATAACCTAATCCTGAGCCAGTTTTTCATACAAAATAAATGGCAGTCAGTGAAAAATGAGACTTGTAAAGAGGGAAGGCAAAGAAAAATAAGAGCAAAGCCAACAGACCACAGATGATCAAAACAGGTGTTCTCAGATAAAAATAATAAAATATCTATAATAGAAATACTTAAGAACATAGGATACAAAGCTGGGAAAAGCTAAATGAAAAGATGAAAACTTCTGCCAGATAATTGGAACCTATAAAACTAAATCAAATGTAAAGTTTACAATGAAAAAAATTAAATAAGTGAAATGAAGAATTCAATAAATATGTCTAGTAGTAAATTAGAAACAACTGAATAAAAGACTGGTGAACAAGAAGTTGGGGCAATAAGCAGTTTGTAGACTGAAGCACAGATGGAGAAGAACAAGTGGGAAAAATTAGGAAAGAGCACAAAATATGTAAAACTCAGTGAACGCCTAAAGTAAGTAAAAATTGAATTAATGAAAGAGACAAGAAAAAGGATGAGGAAAAAGTAAATATCTGCAGAAATACTGGCCCAAGATTTTCTACAACTTACGCAACTGTAATCCACATATTCGAGCAGCTCATAACAATCCAAGCACAATAAATACACAAAAAAATCCACATCTAAGCACTTACTATAAAATGTTTAAAGATACAGAGAAACTCTTAGAGATATAGCTAGGGCCTAGGCGGGTGGCGTAGAGGGTGGAAAGCTATATAAAAACATACACTTAAAAATAGTATAAATAAATCAAAATATAAACCTGAAATATGCAATTATACTTAGTGAAAGGAATAGGGAAAAGTACACTACTCCATATTCTAGGAACAAGAAGTTCTTCATGTTCAAGTAACCCAAAGGAAGTCAAGACAAAGAAAACAGAAATAAGAAACAGAGAACTGGAAACAAAAGGTAAGTTACAGACAAGTGCTAATATTTCAATAATTATATTCAGTGTAAATTATCTAAATACACCAACTGAAACAAGGATTGGCAAAGTGGGTTTAAAAAACCGGACTCACCTATATATTATCTATAAGAAAATCATTTCAAATATAATGATAGAGGTAGGTTAAAAGTAAAAGGACAAAATATATGTATCATGCAAACAACCATCAAAAGTAAGCAGGGTGGCTAGCTAACGTAGACTTTAGGGCAAAGAAAATTGCCAGATTCAGAGAGGGACATATATAATGACAAAAGCCCCAACCACTAAAAAGTCACAGCAATTGTAAATCTGTATATACCCTTCCCCCTCCAAAAAAAAAAAAAAAAAAAAAAGCAGAAAATCTGTCAAGCAAAAACAGATAGAATTGAAAGGAAAAATAGACAAATCAACAATTATACTTGGAGACTTTGATATCCCCCCTTTAAATAGATGGAAAAACTACATAACCAATCAACAAAGATATTACAGAACTCAACTAATAGTATCAAATCAACATTTAAAGAGCATTATCCCAACAACAGAAGAATGCTTACTCTTCTCAAGTTCCCATGGAACATGGGATAGACCATATGCTGCTTAAAAACAAACCTTAACATATTTTTTAAACCGCAATTGTTCTCTAACCACGGTAGAATTAAAAGAGAAATAAGTGACAGAAAGATTATAGGAAATCCCCAAATTCTTGGAAACTGAACAACACTCTTCTAAATAATCTATGGGTCAAAGAAGTACCAAGGGAAATTAAAAACCAAACACTCTGACCTGAATGAAAACAGGAGATATCAAAATTTGTAAGACAGTTAAAGAAGTGCTGAGAGGGAAATTTCCACTGCTAAATGCCTATGGTAGAAAAGATGAAAAGTCTCAAGTAAATTATCTAATTCCCAACTTCAAGAAGCCAAAAAACAGCAAAAATTAAAAAAAAAAAACTGACATGCTGAGTCATACAGTAAAAATAAAAGTAATTCAGTGTTATGGACTGAACGCATGTGTTTTCCCAACATTTCTTTTGTTATAACCCTACTTCCCCACTCTAACCCACTTGTGATAGTATCAGTACGTGGGGCTTTTCAGAAGGAATTAGGATTAGACAAAGTTATCAGAATAGAGACCTCATGAGTGGGATTAGCACCCATATAAGAGTTACAGACAGAGCTGGATTTCCCTCTCTGCTCTATTCCATGTGAGGATATGAAACGTTTGCAGTGTGCAGCCCAGAAGTGTGTCCTCACTAGAATCCAACCATGCCAACACACAGATCTTGGACTTCCAGGATCTAGAACTGTGAGACATCACTATTTGTTGTTTAGAAACACCCAGTCTATGGTATTTTTGTTATAGGAACACGTGCTAACTAAGACATTCAGAATCTAAATTCTGATCAAAATAAAATTAAGCTACAGCCAATAACAAAAATATAATTAGAAAACCCACGTGTTTGAAACTTCAAAAATAAAGTTCTAAGTAATCCTTGGGTCAAAGAAAAAAAAAATCACAGTGAAAATAAGACAGTATTTCAAACTGAATAATAATAAACATTACATATCAAAACTCTTGGGATACAGTTAATAGTATATCTAAAGGAACATTTACAGTCTTAAAAGCCTACAGGAGGAAAAACAGAAAAAAATAAAATCAGTAATCAAACCACTGCTTTAAAAATTAGAAAAATAATTACCATTTGAAATATAATGATATAGAAGGAAGGAATAATCAAGGATAGAAATCATTATAATAGAAAACACATGTACAACAATCAAGAAAACCTAGAATTCAAATGCTGGTTGTTTAAAATAACTAAGGAATTTGAATAACTTCTAGTAAAACTAATAGAGAAAAACTGAACGATATTGACACAGATGATCAATATCACAGTCTGGTCTCACTATAGATTACAACAGTGGTTTCTTGGAACCACTTCATTCTTGGTCATGACAGCAGATTATATGCATTTCTTTCCAACTACAAAACTTGGATATTGGCCATAATCTGATGATATATACCATGAAAATTGGTAAATACTATAAATCAAGTCTTTTTTTTTCCCAGAGAGCTGGTTTACCAACACACCCTGGACCTCCTTCCCCCTAATTAAACAAGATAATTACAGGAATTACAACAACTTTATAATAATAAACTTGACAAAAGAACTGGCATATTCAGATTCCTAGAAAAACAAAACTAAGATGTAAAAATGTTTATTCCTAAATATTTGACTAGTCTTATATTTATTAGAAAAAGTAAATCTAAAACTGCCAATCTTTGTACAAAGCAATCTGTAAGCCCAGATGGCTTCTCCTGCGAGTTATTTAAAACAATTAAAGAGAAAGTAACACTGATTTTACATAAACTTCAAGAGAGCAGAAAAGAATATATCTCAATGCTTTTAAATTAATTACCTTATTTTGAATACTGAAATATAATTTACATACATTGAAATGTTCATGTATTAAATGTATAGTTTAATCAGTTTTAACTACTGTGATTATGGACTTTCAATGTATAAGTTTTTTTTTGTTTGTTTTTTGTTTTTTTTTAAGCAGTCACTAATTCTTGGTTCATCTTAACAGACTGTTTTTGTTTTTTTTTTTTTTTTTTTTGAGACGGAGTCTCGCTCTGTCGCCCAGGCTGGAGTGCAGTGGCGCGATCTCGGCTCACTGCAAGCTCCACCTCCCGGGTTCACGCCATTCTCCTGCCTCAGCCTCTCTGAGTAGCTGGGACTACAGGCGCCCGCTACCACGCCCGGCTAATTTTTTGTATTTTTAGTAGAGACGGGGTTTCACCATGTTGGCCAGGATGGTCTCGATCTCCTGACCTCGTGATCCGCCCACCTCGGCCTCCCAAAGTGCTGGGATTACAGGCGTGAGCCACCGCGCCCGGCCTAACAGACTGTTTTGGCTAAGATGAATTTGAATTACTGGGTTGATGATATCCATTCTCACACAGTTTTCGGATAAGTATATCTGTTGAGCCAACAAAGTAAAAAGAATAAGAAAAGATTCTTTGAAAACTAAAATTAAGAAATTATCCTATAGAATCTAGAAAAGAAACAAAGACTTATATTTGATTAAATCTATTTAGAAATCATTGGAAGCATTTAGAATGAGCACTGATATTGGAGGAATTTGAACAGAATTCAAAGAGACAGAAAAACACGGCAAACAGAAAATTTGTCAGGTTGCTAATTCAATTAAAAATTGTATGTAAAATCTCATGCAATTCAAAATTGCTAAGTTTTAAGCATTATTTTCAATCATAGAATAGAATGTATATATTACTTCTTATTTTTTGAAAAGATTCTATTATGAAAGAAGTTAAACATTTTTTTTTACTTTAAATAATTATCAATAGTTTCTCATACTTCATAAATAAGAAAATGAAGTAAGTTCAAAAAACTAGTTAATATCACCATCCTGGGCAGCAAATGAAAGAGACATTTTATTTCTGAATATGCAGACTCTCATTTTTCGAAGCCCAACTAATTGGCACCATCCTCTGAGGAATTTTTTTCAATCTCCCTAATCAGAATTAATTGTTTCTTTATCTGAGATTTGAACAACACATCGCCTATGCTTCGGTTGTGATGTTAGTTTATTCTTTTGCATGCCATATGGAGACAGTTGCCCTGATATCTTTGCTGCCTAAGTGTATGAACTCTATGGCCTCAGGGACTTTTCGCCTGTAGCAACTGACACAGATATAACATAGAGCAGAAATTTTTTAAATACCTATTACAGCATCACTTGCATTTATTTTCCTGGTTTACTATCCTGATGTAAATAACAAACACATAATTTTTTAGAGTAGAACTTCATTAGGAAATTAGTGTTCTTCAATAATTATATGTTAATACATGTGAATCCATAAAGACATGTGACCTCCTGCATTTGTAATGGGCTTGGATCACGGAGCATTTTGCTCTTATACAATTATAGACGGTTGGCTGGGTGCGGTGGCTCACACCTATAATCCCAGCACTTTGGGAGGCCTAGGCAGGTGGATCACCTGAGATCAGGTGTTCAAGACCAGGCTGGCTAACGTGGTAAAACTCCATCTCTACAAAAAAAACACAAAAAATTAGCCAGGCATGGTGGCAGGTGCCTGTAATCCCAGCTACTCAGAAGGTTGAGGCACGAGAATCACTTAAACATGAGAGGCAGACTCCACATCCAAAAAAAAAAAAAAACAATTACAGATGGTTAGAGCAAATCTAACTTAAAGTTTATGTACTGCAGTTTCTTAGTATCACAGAGAAGTAACCAAAGGCCTATTTACATATCCATGATGTGAGCGCTAATTTAAGGCAGAACCAGAACCACATCACAGATACCTTGCCCTATGCCTTCCTGCCTATAGATCATTTAGTCCAAACTAAATCTGGTAAGCCAGTGAATCTGGGAATTAAGTACCTGCCACAACAATGGTAAAAATGCTGAATTATGCATTTTCATATTAGTATTCATCGTCTTGGCACTGTTTTACAACTGTAGGGTATAAAAAAAAAAAACTACCAAGCGTCTCAAAGAAACTAAAGAATTTTAGAAATGTTAATATTTGAATAAAATCCCTCTTTTCTGGACACTAACCAGTGCTGACTTTTAGAGCACTACTATCAAAGAAAATTAAGAAAATTGCAAGATTTTCTCTTGGCTAGGGTAAATATGACGAGACACTCCATTTACTAAGTAGGAAAATTTAAAAGTTTTAATAAAAGAACCATGTATAACTAAGCTGCCTGAATATCATTACATAAAAGTAATTATAAGATTTTTCAATATCTAGATGAAATTTTTTATTTGAAATTATAATTCTTCATAAATTATTTTAATGAATAAGGATAAGTTAGTTTTATTTACAAAAGGAAACTGAGCTACCTAAATTCAGAGAACTACTGAATGATAATTTTTAAATTTTACATAGCCTTGATTAATTTTTAAAAGATAATAATGAAACCATTTTCGAGCTACAAAATAATATAATAAAATTCTCTCTGGTGTTTTGGGGAGGTGTAATTACTACAGAATATTAAATTGGGAAAAGAGAAATAAGCACTTAATCTGCATGAATAATTGGGACACCTGCACACAGCAGACAGTTCTGCTTTTGGGGAATGTGAAGGCATTGGTTTTCTACAATTTTAGCCATCATCATTATAGTTTTAATAATGGAAGATTATATAACAAAGCTATTGATGAGTAAAAATTAAATTTGATGAATCTAAATGCTTGGGAGGAACTACACCATCCCAGTAACTGGAAATTCACTACTGATTTATATTCAGAAATGCATATGCGCTATATTTGATCACAAATCATTCTGGGAAATTGCCAATTAACTCTGATTGATGTTCTGATTAATAGCTTAAGATATATACCGTTCAACAGAAACAGTGAATGCACAATTTTAAGAATATGTTGTATATTCTGGCTTAGCTGAATGTTTTAGTTATGGGGATATTTTGTATCTTTGTCTTTAGTGATCCCATTGATCTCTTCCAGTAAGTACAAATTCTTTAAAAGTTTTGTACAGTCATTTGTAAGAAAGCCAGTAACAGTCATATCGAGTCCTTCAAAATATAATGATATTTAGAAAAGCATAAACTGTAAACACTACATTAGTTAGAACTTGACATTAAGTAAGATTATGTCCACCATTACTGGAGGAAAAATATTGATTAACTATAACAGAATTTCCTTCAATTACAAGAGGCTGTATATTTGGGAAAGAAAACAATGTTACTAAGAAAAATGTCTGAAGACTGAATATTGTTGAGATTTTTTTCATGAGTATAATAAGAAGGGATTCACAATCTAGAAAGAATCCCTAGTACATCTTTGGCAATGCAAGAATGGAGGAAATAGAAAAGGACCATTATCAGTTCAAATATTTGGGAGAAAATTAAATATCTGTAAAAATTTGGCTAAACTTTGAATGGCTCCTTGGCTAAGAAAATGGCCCTGGAAACTTATTGTGTGGTCTTTGAATCCCAGCTCTATTATTTAAATAAACCTTGCTTTTGGGAAGTTACTTAATGCTCTCTCTTCTGATTTAGGTTTCTTTTGTTTGTTTGTTTGTTTGTTTGGAGATGTTGTCTCACTCCGTCTTCCAGGCTGGAGTGCAGTGGGGTGACCTCGCCTCACTGCAGCCTCGGCCTCCTGGGTTCAAGCAATTCTCCTGCCTCAGCCTCCCGAGTAGTTGGGATTATAGGTGCGTGCTGCCACACTGGGCTAATTTCTGTATTTTTTAGTAGAGATGGGGTTTCCCCATGTTGGCCAGGATGGTCTTTTTTTTGTATTTTTTTTATTAAAGTTCTAGGGTACATGTGCACAATGTGCAGGTTTGTTACATATGTATAGCACATATACACCATGGAATACTATGCAACCATAAAAGGATGAGTTTATGTCTTTTGTAGGGACGTGGATGAAGCACGATGGTCTTAATCTCCTGATCTTGTGATCCACCTGCCTCAGCCTCCCAAAGTGCTGGGATTACAGGCATGAAGCACTGCTCCCAGCCTTCTGTTTTACTTTTGAAAAAAACAATGGGAATAATAATTTTTTACCTGATAACTGTATTGAGATGATTAAAAAGTTAATGCACATAGTGTTACTGGTAGCCTGGTACACAATAGGTCCTCAATCAATGTTAGTTATTACTATTCTCTAAACATACTGGTACACTCAAATGTTAAAAACTTTTAATCATAAAACTTTGGAATTATAAGTCTTTTTGTAATAAGCAAAAAGATAATTTAGAAATATTAGCAGTGCTAATATTTGGAATGTTTCAGTCAAATAAGTTCCGAACAAATTATTTAACACAGAATCTACAATGAACTCAAACAAATTTACAAGAAAAAAACAAACAACCCCATCAAAAAGTGGGCAAAGGACATGAACAGACACTTCTCAAAAGGAGACATTTATGCAGCCAAAAGACACATCAAAAAATGCTCATCATCACTGGCCATCAGAGAAATGCAAATCAAAACCACAATGAGATACCATCTCACACCAGTTAGAATGGCCATCATTAAAAAGTCAGGAAACAACAGATGCTGGAGAGGATGTGGGGAAATAGGAACACTTTTACACTGTTGGTGGGACTGTAAACTAGTTCAACCATTGTGGAAGTCAGTGTGGCGATGAATACCTTTGAAGCCATCCCTTATGGGTATATACCAAAGGATATAATCATGTGTATAAAGACACATGGTATTTTTTGATTTCACAATAGCAAAGATCCAACCAATGTCCAACAAGATAGATGTTAAGAAAATGTGGACATATACACCATGAATATATGCAGCCATAAAATGATGATTCATGTCCTTTGTAGGGACATGGAAATGGACCATAATTCTCAGTAAATTTGCAAGGTAAAAAAGCAAACATTTCTCATCATAGGTGGAATACAATGAGAATCATGGACACAGAAGGGAACATCACATCCGGGAAATGTTGGGGGAGAGATATACCTAATGCTAAATGACGAGTTAATGGGTGCAGCAAACCAACATGGCACATGGATACATGTGTAACAAACCTGCACATTGTGCACATGTACCCTAAAACCTAAAGTATAATTAAAAATAAAATAAAATTCATATTTAAAGAATACAGTCCTTTCATGTTGATAAACTAGAATTAGTTAAATCATCACTTTTTGGAAGAGAGTTATGACGTTCCCGGAGGTTACAGCATATTTCTGTGCAGTTAGGAAAGTGAAATTCATGCCTCACTGAATACATACTGACTTCTTCCACAAAGGTTAATTCTATTTCAATATTAACATACTTCTTTACTTCTTTATATTAGGACTCTTAGATCCTAGCCAAAAAAAAAAAATGCTGAAATAATTCTAAAATTAATAAAGAGTACATTTCATTGATTCTAAAGTCATTTACAGTGTAATTTTGCAGAGGCCATGGGTTCAAAAATGGAAAAAGTAAAGGTCTAAATGGGTATCAAGGCATCATGGGAGCATGTTGTGAAGAATATAGTTTGTGAAGTATACTGCATACTACAGTGGCTTTAAAACGTGTCGGTTCCATAACAGGGTAGAGATATTTGACCCTTCCAGGGACTGGGCCAGATTTTGTCACTGCACTGAAGAATGGAATACAATAATGATACTGCATTTCTTCAGAAGCTACGTTAGAAAAACCCATGCAGTTCTTGGAACACTTGGCCTGGTAGTCTTACAGAAGTTGGGCTACCTTGAAGCTGCCATGAGAAGAAATCATGTAGAGAGACAAGAATGAGAGAGAGACAAAGAGAAGAGACAGACAGCCCTGAGGAGCCCAACTGTAGGAGCTTCTTAGTCCAGGCACTAGTTATTTGAATAAAAAAGCATTGAAGATTACTGCAGACCTAGCCACCCTCTAGCTGCAATTATATGGGATACCCTGAATTTTTTAGCTGAGCCTCTCAACTCCCAGATTTGTGAACAAAACAAATGATTATTACTGTTATAAGCTACTCTTTTGGGATGGTTTTTTACATAGCAATGAATAATCGGAACAATGTGGCCTTTCAAACAAGTTGGTCACATCACACAAATTATTCAATGACTGAGTATGGACATGGAATTTCCTAATTTTGCTTAAAATCATTTAATACATACTTAGGTTATCAAAGAGTCATATCCAGAAAAGAAATCTAATATGAGCTGACGAACTTAAAACAGAGATTCTCTCACTAAACACATGTTTATTGAGCATCTACTATATGCTGGGTAATATTCTAGGCTCCAAGACTACATCACTAAATAAGACAACAAACATACAAATTCTTTACCTCTATAGTCCTATTAAAAAGCAGACAATAAGCAAGGAAATATGGATAAAATAATTCCAGTTAGTTACGTGATAAGAAGCAATAAATCATGGTATGGAAATTAGAGATATGTAATTTTGAGATAGGGGAATCAGAGAAGGTGTTTACCAGAGGGTAGTATTTGAAAACTAACATTCAAAGCAGAAAGACCAATGCATCTAAAGTAGAGCAACAAAAAATGGGAGGCATATGAAATGACGAGGAATTTGAATTTCATTTTGGGTGAGATGAAAAGCCATGGGAGGAATTTGATCAGGATAATGAGTTTTTTTATTATTTCTGAGTGTACAGTAAGAATTTTCCAGCCTTCAAGCCATTGGGTATAGGCATGTGTCTGAGTTCTACTCAATAGACTGTGACTGGAACTAATGTGTATCTGCTCATAAAAATCTCCCATGTGTGCCCATTCAAGCTCCGTCCCATTTGCCGATGACAGGGATGGAGGCAACATCCATAGTAACCTTAGCAGCCACAGACTGAAGACGGCAGAGACATGATCAGCCCTGATACCTGAATGCCCACGTGGAACAACCCCTCCACCACACACACACAAGCACACTCAGCAGCATTATCAACTAGTAAACACTCTGTACTCTTTCATGAACAAAATCTGAAGTTCTTTTGAGTAATTACATGCATGGGTATATTTATTAACTTAGCCCAGGCTACTTTATCTAATATAGCAGGTGAATTTCTAAAAGAGGGGCTACAGTGGAAAGAATAACAATAGAAAGACTATTTTAATCAACCAGGAGTGATACACCGATGATTTGGACATGTGTGGTAGCAGTGAACATGGAAAGATAGTATCCAATTAAAAGTGTATTTTGAAGATAGAACCAGAAGGACTGGCTGATAAATCACCTTCAAGAATGCAGTAAGAAAATTTGAAAATTCCTCTAATCCTTCTACATTTTTGTAAAACTAGATGATAAAACAGACATTTCCTGGATGATTCTTAGACTTTATAGACAATTAAAGGTAAAAGAAGAGTAAGAAACCAAATTTAATTAGAAGGATATCTTTAGAGAAAACTGTGAGATGCAACTTCTTCCAAACCCAAGGGGGAGAAAGCAGAACCTGTGTGTTTCATCTCAATCCTACTGAGGAGCTTTCCATGGGACCTGTCAGCTTCGAATTATTTTCCCTCCAATGTTGCCTGACTCATATCTGAAGAAACTAAAACCTGTGTGGCAAGAGAACAGAGGTAGTCCACTGAAATTTATGTGCTCTCATAGTCTATTGGTAAGCATTTCCAACAGACAGATGAGAGTCTCACAGGGAAGGGACATGACCATGTCTTGGGCTCTGTTTAGTTGGCTGCTTAGAGGAAAAAGGGAGAAGCCGTCAGCAGAAAGGGGGTAGGGGCACAGCAAAAGATGCTCAGGAAACGTGGCATATTCATGGACTCAGGGAAACGCCCATCACTGGACACCTCTTTCATCTACATAGACGTATATATCGCCTAGGTAGAGAAACTTTATAAGGGCCCATTAACATTTCACCAAGGAATTGGGAAAGCTTTAAATAGAGAAGATCTTCATAGCTCACTCTGAGCTAGGGTGGTCAGAACATACCTATCAGGCTGGGATTGGGCTAAGTGGAGAGGTAGGTGGAGAGGTAACAGACAAAAAAGTCAACTGTGCTCTATCTCCCTTTCTTACTTCAGGTCTCCAGCCCAAAGTGGACCCAAGTTGGGGAGGGGAGAAAATTTTGCATTAAATCAGACTTAGAGTTATTACTATTTTGGACCATGCATCCAAAACACTGAACTAAATGTGGGTTTGTGATTTGAATATACTACAGAACATTCAAAGAGGCCACTATATACTAAAATACAGTAATGTCTTTATATTTTGAACCATACATGTTCAACAAAGTGATGTAATTCATGACAGAAGAGAGATGTAGGCATTTCTAAATAGAATGAATCATGAAAACAGAGACCTTTACATGGAACTGACATATCTAACAGGAGTCTGGAAAGCATTGAGCTCAGGGCATACAACATGTAGCTAGGAAATCAATGTAACATTCCCTTCAGGTATATTAGGCAACTGCTTCTCTCCTAACTTATGAGAAATGTAGCTCAGTAACTGCAATTTCTTAAAAAACTATAAGAAAAGGCGTTGATGCTACATTAATAAATGTTCTCCCAAAGTAGTAAACCATGTGAGATTTGTATTCAGTTTCCTACTTCTTATCTACATAGAGTGTTATCTCCGTGATTTACTTTACACTATTCTCTTTTTTTAAAAACGTAGAATAAAGAATTTGGAAATGTTTCTTGAATTTTATTTCTGTCAGCACTCTACACTCTTATTCTGTGCATGGACATTCTCAAATGAGGATGGGAATTCCACGCACAAAATATCTTTGTGCTCACTCAGAAACCTGGTCCATGGATCCTGATTTAATTACAGAGAAGAATGAGAGGAGATAAACCTAGATTTCTATATCTACAGTATACACGACACAATTAATCTAAGACTCACAGAGGTCTACACATTCAGAAGGCTTGAAAATAATTTCTTTGATGTAATAAAAAGAAAACTGTTTTCCTTAACTGTATTTCTTGACTTCTGTGGACCACAAATCAGATGCCTCATATTATTGTAGTGGTTTTTCTCCCCACAGTTTAATCTAGGAACCTTTAAAACCAAGGCTACTTCTATATTCAGTAAGATTATATAAAAACTTGATATGATGAATTATGCGAATGCCACTGCTAAGTCCTACTGGCAATATGATTATGCAAATGTACACATCAGACAAATTAAAGGCATAAAAAGAAATCCTAAGATTGAAGAAATACATTTTTAAGGCTTTATTTCAGGTCTTTCATGTCAAAGTTGGAAACTTTCTTTTGTAAGGATACCGGTGAAACGTGTTAGGTAGGGTAGAGAGGAGAGAATCATCCTCTAGGCATATGTTTGTTGTTCACTGGGTTAGTCCCTTACAAAGGGTATATAAGCAGCACAGGTATTTTATACTGGACATTTTGCCAGTTGTAATACAGTTGCAAATGATCCCATTATGAAAATTAACTTCAATGCATCATTTTTCTCTAACAAGTTACTGTTCTTGGTAAACTAATGGAACAAAAGATTCTGCATTGTATCCATGGCACTTAAGGATAGATGTTACAGTACTTTAATATTACACTTTAATCATTATACTTTAATACTTCAACGCTTTAATCATCATAATTCAATACTTTAATAATTACAGCAAGATTTGGTAGATTATTTTATGCCTACTTAGAAAAGCAAGTATTTTTAAAGCAAACAAACAAAAAACAGAAATAAAACAAACACCGATGACAATACAATTTTTCTATTTCTTTTTAAAGAAAATGGGGTAGAGAGAGAACAGAATCCGGTTGCTCACTGACACAAGGCTTAAAATGAGCCCAATTTCTCAATACTAATATTTTAAAAATAAAAGTTGGATACTTCCACTGTGAATTCTTTGTTTTCTATATATTTCCATATACAATTCCTTTGTATTTCTATATTCCATAAAGAACTGTAAACTCCTTCGAGGGCAGACGTTTGGTCACTGATCTTTGCAGTCACACTTATGCATTCCTTACATTTGCTGAGTCCTTAGCATATGGTAGTTGTGCAGTACAAGTTCTTTAAACAATTGAAATAAAGAGCACATTTCATTGATTCTAGAATCCATCTTTATTTTTACATTTTAACAATTCTGAGATCAGAATGCCTCCTACATTCAATAGTCTACCATGGTTGCTATTAGTAATCATGACCTGACTTAAAAGAAAATCTCAGAGGCAGTATTTCTCCATAATTTGGAATTATTAATGCTCTTAATGACACAAGAACAATATCGTATAGCAAACCATGATCATCAATGACCCTGTAAGAAAAACTAATTTAGAAGTCGAGCTCTGAGTGTGAAGTATTATGAATAATCTATTTATTTTGCTTTTATTGGCCTTTTTATGTAGGCTAATAAATGACATGTTTTTAAAAAATCGAAGTATAAACCAATTTAGAATAGCTTTTTCAATAATCTTCTATCTCATACGACATTATGGTAGTTTAACTGACAGTATGTTTTATTTTGTTTTGATATATAAAATAATCGTACATGTTATAATTAATAAATATTGTATGGTATACAATTTTGTGGCAGATGTTATAACATGTACGATTATTTTATATATCAAAAAAATAAAACATACTGCCAGTTAAACTACCATAATGTTTTGATTTACACTGTACCTTGAAATGTTTTGAATAGAGTATACCTTTGTCAAATAGCATATTTCTAATAATTTGCATGACAACAGATAACTAAAACCACCACAATCTATACTGACAAAATCACAAATGTTTATCTCTATACATCTGATTGTGTTTTGCTTCCATCATAAGCAATTTTCATTTGCATGTTCAAAAGGTCATCTTCGGCATATGGATGTCCATTTTGACTTCAGAGGCCTCAGCGTCCACCCTCCACTTCCAACCCAGGACCATACCCAGTGAAGTGACATATGAAGAAGTATATGGTCTCTTTGTACATCTGCCTCAGAACTTCTTTCCATCTTCCAAAATGGAGAGAAAACATGCCTGAGTGGTGCCAGCATACTAGCTGGTAATGGCCACCTTAGAACAGCATTGCTACCTTTGACTTAGTGACTTACATCTTGCTTCAGTTCCTCAAATAAGCATCGCGTCTTCTATCTCTGACTTTTCTGTCTTTTCTCAATTTCAATCTGTCAAAACACTACTCGACCAATAAGACCTAGTATAAATGTTATTAGATATTCCCTAATAACTCAACCAGAAGTGGCTATACATTTTTTAATTTCTATATCTTTTGTTTATTCTTTTGGAACACCATATCATATGACTATTGATATATATTATTTTCACTATCTGACAGTGGAATCCTGAGTACAGGGTAATGTTTGCTAGATCTCTATATAACCTCACAATTTAAAGCCATGATTGTAATAGGCGCTCAATAAAAGTTTATTAAATTGATAAATTTACTGAATTCCTAAACTATTATACAATCAGTGTATATTTTACACAGTCAATGTTTTATGCTGTATGCCACATTTTTTCTTTCAATCTTTTTTTAGCTAACAACGTATTATAAAAAGCATTTGATGGTATCACTAAGAATATGTTATGAAAGCTATTCAATGCATATATAAAGCACTGTTATTAATCTTTAACCTGTTTAAGTTCCACTTATAATTACCCGCCGTTATTATTTATACATGATTTTTCTCTGTATTTTATAGATATATGCAATATTTGAGGAGGTAATTTTATATCAACCATTATTTGCTTTCTGAGAGCCTAACCTAGGAATCTATGCTGTAACATTCTCTCAGCAGACTTACCTCTCACAATGATGTTGGTGGACTTTTTTGCAGGGTTCCCCACGTTATTATTGGCAATGCAGCTGTAAGTACCAGCATCATCTGAGGTGATGGCAGGTATGGTCAAGGTTCCTCCATTCAAAACAGTCTTTTCAGGCAGAGTCCCAGAGGACCTGACCCAGGTGAGAGAAGGTGCAGGCTCTCCTCCTGTCGTAACACACACTAACGTTATGGCCTCTCCAGGATTTACAACTGTAGGGTCATCCACCAAGAGTTTAACTGACGGTGATGCTGAAAGACATAAACAGAAGAACATGCACCTGTTTAGATATGCTACAACTAGAATTCAACAGCATGCAATATATTGGTTCATTCACAAAATTAAAACGAAATATAGTCCTCTTTTGCCAAAATCATACCATATTACTCAAATTTAAGCAAGATTTAATGGTTTCATATTTTAATTAAATGGTACGAACATGTAGAACTGTATTACGAATCTTACACATAGAAAGGGGAAATAAAATTTATGTTTCCTGTATTATTGTTCTGAAACTGGAATAATAAGCGTGATTAAGGTTTTAAAACAAAATATCCCTTCTTTTTTAATGCTGACAACCATCTTCTGTTTTTGTCATTCCCAGTACAGATACTGCAGATATTCAGTCCTTGTATTTTCATGGTGAAGATGGTTATTTATTTTTTGGATCATTCTGAGATGAAATGATAAATTTTTGCAATCTGAATACAATCAAGTGACAGATAAAGTCATAGATCACCCAGGCTTTTACCATTCGGTGAGCCTGATTTTTGTTCTCGAAAGAAAAAAACAAAATCACCTAATTCTAATGCAGTGTCCATACTTCATCTCTAACCTCTTCACTCGCAAAGGTCTAGGCAGTGAGCTCCTATAAACATTGCTTTAAAACTTAGAAACAAACATTCGAGAGCTCAAACAGCCACCAAACCATGCTCGCCACTACTGTTTGGGTTATAACAATCCCTTACTGAAAACAAGCCTTTTGTAAGCTTTTAGGTTAAAAAATACAAAGATAAACACTCATTCAGTACAAAAAGCTGTGTGCAGCCTTTTCATCAAACACTCCAAATAGAAACTGTACAAAAACTTTATTCACATATAACACTTTTTTTTTCTGCTTACACTGCCGTGCTAGCCTAAATAATGCATCCCTATATAAAAGCAGGGGAAATACATTATAATGACATTTCAAGTCACACATTCAGAAATATTTTGTCAAAGTTACAGCTGTATTGTATGAAATCAATCTACATCAGAAATATTTAAACTGTTCAATTGTACTGTGTGTTTTTTTAATATATTAACTTCAGCTTAGAGTTGAGGAGTATTTTACTCAGAATAAAAGCTAGACTACTTGTGAAGTTCAAAATTGTCTGCCTTGTTTGAAAAACAAAAAGCCAGAAAAGGCAAGAAAATAATTCCACATTACAGTTCTATGGGAAAGACATGAAGTGCCTCTATGACCTTTTTAAACATCAATGGTTCATGTTGAGTCTTCTAACATCACTTTAAATAATATGGGAATTTTTAAAATGTCATACTATTAGCCCTTCTGAAGAGTTAACATGAAATTATAAATATTTATGATTGAAAATCTGTTGGGAAATGCACATCATGAAAAAAAGTATGCAAAACTTGCCATATTTTGGTGAAAAAAAGTCTCAAAGAGTTATTTAATGATAAAATGATGGAGGACAGTACTAATTAAATATTCCGGAAATAGATATTATACTTAATTAGTAATATATCATCACGAAGAGGTAAAGAAAATCTTTATAGCCTGACTTAAGGTAAATAGCATAATCATATAAAAGTATTTGATTAAAATATAATTATAGACATCTCCACATTTATATCATATTAACAAAGATTAATTTCTTTTACATCACATTTTAGTCAAATTAAAAGGCCCAAGGCCTAAAGGTCATTAACAGCATGTATTTGGACTGTGGACATACCCAATGGTGACATTAAGTCAAGGAATATTTGCCCCTGAAATTGATTTGCGTAGGATGAGTTGTTTTCTATTAGATATTATTTAACGACCAAAAGCTTAAGATACTTTCAAAGCTCAAAAAATAATGCATATATAACAAGATCACTGTTCTAACTATAATACATTTTACAACTACCTTCACAACATTATTAAAAATGTTTTCTTCCAAATTTGACTTGGAAACACAGTATTGCTCAAGTTAGTTTTATTGATGGTGGCACTTATTTTATCTGATTATACCTGAAATTAAAAATAGCCCAGATAGACCACAAAACAGCTAAGAATTTCAAGACTTTAAAAATATTTGTAGGCCGGGCGCGGTGGCTCACGCTTGTAATCCCAGCACTTTGGGAGGCCGAGGCGGGCGGATCACGAGGTCAGGAGATTGAGACCATCCTGGCTAACACGGTCAAACCCCGTCTCTACTAAAAATACAAAAAATTAGCCGGGCGTGGTGGTGGGTGCCTGTAGTCCCAGCTACTCGGAGAGGCTGAGGCAGGAGAATGGCGTGAACCCGGGAGGCGGAGCTTGCAGTGAGCCGAGATGGCGCCACTGCACTCCAGCCTGGGCAACAGAGCAAGACTCCGTCTCAAAAAAAAAAAGAAAATTTTGTATAAATTTTAATACCAAAATTTGCTAGCTTTAAATTTCAAAAAAGAGAAAAAAGTTGAAATCACTGTCATTTTGTTCTAGTATTTTACTTTTTATCTCATAAATATCAGCTTTTTAAAACTATAAGGCTTTGCTTCAGAACCGCAGACATTAGGATTTATCAAGCTTAAGTGTAAATCATGTTGTTGAGTAAAAACTGATATAGGAAAAACATAAAAATATTTCTGTCCATTAAAATACTTTAAGGAAAATATTTCATATTGGATGAATCATTTGCTAATTTGGGGGTATACAAACAGTAACACAGAACATTATAGGCTAGTCATTCTCTTCTTATAGGTTTACATAGCTACCCCTGCCAATTTTTTCTTCATATTACCTTGTATATTAGCCAGGCTACCACTATGACTCTTCAGCCAGATGAAAAGTGCCATGATTGCATTCTCTGAAGTATTATACAATGTGATAGTTAAGTGGTAAGAGTACAAATTCCAGAGTAAGGTACCTGGGTTCAAGTCTTGACTCTGCCATTTAATACCTGTGTGAACTTGAGCAAGTTCTTTGTCTTCAGTTGAGGGCCTCAATTTCCCATTGTTGAAATGGGGGAAAATAACTGTAACTATCTTGAAGTATTTAGATAATTTAACATGCACAATCTAAAGCCCTTTGAATAATAGCTAGTACGAAGGATGCACAAAGTGTTTTCTTTTGTCATTTATTTACCCTCACAGCCTGGTCCAGTGCTTGGAACTTAGTGGGTGCTTAATAAATATGAGTAACACGAGGCAGTAAATGGGAAAATGAATAAGTGAGTAACTACTATAAAATATGTGGTCACTATAGAACACAGTTATTCTGACTGCATACCACAGAAACATCTTGGCCATTTTGACTTTTGAAAGTCCTATACCATATATATAAAACAGATTTAAATATATCTCTACATTTCAAATAAATAATTATTAATATCGTTTTATATTTTTATTTGGAAATTGAAACTATTGTTTTTCAAGATTCAGCATTTTCCCAGGACCTTTAAAAGCTCATAGGCAAAAGGTACTATATCTATGTTAGCACTTGTGTAGGTAAGTGATATTTTTTCACAATGTCCTAAAACTGCCCAACCACCCTCAGTCTATCCATTACAAGCTTCTTCTTCTGCACTTATGTGGGTATATAAGACATGAAGAAAGATAAAGTTCATTTTACTAAATCGTGTACGTGGCCACATGTACGTGTTTAGCATACGTCTACAGCATGTGTTAATTGAATTATCTCATTACTATATAAGGATAAACATGGAAGGTCATAGAGGTCATAAATTCCCTTATTACCATGAAAAAAGTGCACTGTTCTAAAACAGTTACAGAATCTAAATGTCCATTGATTCATCACGGCAACACGTGACATAGATTATTAGTTTATTCTCATTGTTAAGTAATAAAAAATTAAACATGAAAACTGAAATGGGATAAGGAAACACTGGATGAGACAGTATGAAATATTTGAGATCTTCAACAAACCAAAATGAAAAATGAAAAACGTGAAATACATAAAGTAAAAAAGAGGGAATCTTTCCGATTAAGCAGAGCATTTATATTCTAAATTATAGATTATTTTAAATGTTTTATAGTTTGTGTCAAATCATGGCTCCAATTACATTAAAATAATTCCAACTACACCACCAGCTGTAAATATTCTCTATGCATGCAGTGCTTAAAAATGACTATGGTGCCAGTCAGAATAGGAGGCTGGTAGTCTTCCAACATGTAATAATGGAAGGCACAGGTCATGATAGACATTGCCACAGAGATTTGAGGCTCCTCATCAAGATGAGTACGCCAGTGTTCTAGCATGCTTGACGTGCTCTGCAGTGGGAATACTTGATGAATGGAGGGACGATAGACAGACAGACAGACAGACAGACAGACAGATAGAAAGAATTGGTCCTGGAGAGGCATAGCGAATTCGAATGACAAGAAAATAAGAGAAGAGAGAAAGAAAGAGAAAGAAAGGAAGGGAAAGGGGAACAAAAAGTCTGTGGTTTCTATTTTCCAAAATCATAAACTCTTAATAGAATTTCAATAACTGCAACACAGAAAGTATATTTTAGAAAATATCTTTGAGAAAAAGGAATTCTTCCTATGTCCCCATAAGCACCTCTTCTCCTGGCAAACAAAGTTTTCTCGGACTGAGCAACAGACACTTCAGTGGGTCCGAGAGAGGAATAACTGGCCACTTGACCCCTACACCAAATCCCAAACATTTGGATACTCAAGGTCATAGGAGACCAGTTTGTCCCTCCCTATTTGAGGTCACTGAGTGTGGCTGCCTATATAGACAAGGACATAGTCGTCTCATGGAAAAGACTCCATGTTCCAGGAAAACAGCACCGAGTCCCACAGTGGTGGAATGGAGGGAGCAGAGAGATCAGCTAGCACTAAAAAGTGCCAAAACAATAGGAATGACAGAAGTCTCAGGAAATCTATGCCTGTCAAAGGTTCAGATCTCATGCTCCAGGCCTTCGCACAACAGCATCTCCTAGAATTTAAATTAAGTGGGAATTCCAAATTGATAAAGTTTTCTAAGGTTATGGCAGAATAGGGATTTGAAAGAAAAAATAATACTGCATTATGAAATAGTAGAGACAGATATATATTTTTCAAACCCAAGTATGTATACTGGGGCTCATGCCCACCAGAAATTGTAGTGATTCAGTTCCTCATGACGTCTTCTGGGTGTGTGATGCAAATATTTTATTTGGCGTTAACTAATAATACCTTATGTAGAAAGAAAATACTATTTTAGCAGAAGTCATTGACTTCTTAGGTGCTTTGTTTTTGCCGCTACCTAACATAATAGGTAAACATGAAGATAAGCATCCTTTTTAAAATCTGAAAGATACGGTGTTAATCATCTTTACATTCTTACAGACTTTGCCTCTCTGTAGATCTGGAGCATTTAATTACGAAAAAGGAACCCAGCTTTCCATCCAGACTCTCAGCAACTTAGTATAAAGCAGTTAACAACTGTATAAACCTGCCAGCTACCTTGAATTAGAGATATTCTAACTTAAGCTGAAGACTTTTTTTTTTTGAATGGAAATAATCTGAGTATTATAAAGTAACCTAATTCACAGAGAAGACTGTGAGGAAGGAGAAACACACAGACACACACAAACACACACACACTAAATAAATAAATAAATAAATAAATAAATAAATAAATAAATAAACAAACAAACAAACAAAATAAACTCCAATTTTAAAATGCTCAGGTAGGAAATATCTGCTTAGTTTGAATCCCCTTAAAAGCAGGTCCTGGCACAGCAGTTCATTTGGGCTGGGATCATAGGAAACATACTGAAGAAGCAGAAAAGGGCAAAACAAGGAAGGAAGAAAAGTCAGTAAAGGGGCACTAATGAGCAGGTTATCACTGTGGGAAACCTGGCTCCCTGCTGCTAGGAACCCTCTGAGAGACCAAGTCAAGGGCATCTCAAAGCTCTCTATCTAAAGAACAAGGAGCCTGGCTCAGGTACTTATCCATCAACTCCTATCCCTCATTAATCGGGAATTATCCTCGGGGCCTTAACTTTCCCATCTCATGCTCTGGCAGAACACATTCCTGCATTCAGTGAAAGTTCTCAGATCGAAGAATAAATATGCAATCTGTCCAAAGAAACTGCAGTGACCTCCAGGCCAGGACAAGAGCAAAGGCAAGACACCCACTGTGTGTGTGCTATGACTTTGTTTCCATGTAAATCCAGTGATCAACGAGTGGCTACATGGAGACAACGTGAAAAGAGTAAAGAAAGAACAAGGAAGGGGTAGGTGGTAAGTGAAAGCACCATTATCCATCAAGATATGGGTGAAAAATGAAATAATGAGAGTACAGTATGAATCTAAGAGAGACGAGGTAAAAATACACAATTAAGTTTCTCCTTCTGTTCGTGACTCTACATTATTTAAACCATAGAACATATACATATGCTAAGGAAACTAAATCCAGCTTGTACGTAGAGAAACATGCTTGAACTGTGCTTACAGATTCAAGGAATAGAAAAATATTTCTCTTGGAAGAACTAGTCACTTCACTGCAATGAAGATATCACTGTATTTTCATATATTTCACTGAAATTCATTTTCAACATGTATTTCATTGAAATATAAGTAGCAGTGAATATTTCACAAAATAAAGATGAGATAACATATTAGAAGTTGATATGAAAACTCAAAATAATCTACCGATTTATGTGGGGTTATTATTCAAATACTATCATTCACATATTGATTGATTCTCATGAAGCCCAAGATTGGTATCACGCTGGGAAATTCTATTTACAATGGTGCTCTAGGAAATAACGATATCTGAAATTGTATTCATAAAGTTTTTAACGTAGGAGTAAACTTTTGCTACAAATATTGACGCCAACATGCATTTCTCATTACTTTAATATTCACAGGACAGACATTTATGGAAATGATTGGGAAGGCAGAATAACTGTTCCTTTTCGGAAAATTGCGTAACTTTTAGGAAGAGATGTGATTCATATGACCATGGGTCCTAAATGAGAGATTCCCTAGATGGGTTTCGTTTGCCTGGCACAGTGTCTGTTGTCGTTGTTATTATCAGTGAATGAATGCCTTTGGGCATTGCTTGTTCTCCCTAGTACAATATGTTCCCTATCCATTCATTCGTAAGTATTTCTACAGCATCTACTATGTATCAGGCCGTGTGAGAGTAAGCTGTGATGTATCAGCGAACAAAAGAGTCAAAGAATCCCTGCAGTCAGAAACTTACAACTTAACAAGAAGAGAAACAGCACACTCCACATGATTCTCCTTGTCTTAACTGACTTTGTATGTTTACTTCACCTGCCTGTTCTCTGAAGTCAGATGCATGTATCATGCTTGACTGGGATGTTTCTGTCATCAGAGCACAGTGAGCAAAGAAAACTGCCAAAAGCTACATTCTTCAGTAAACTAAGACTTCACAAAATACAGTAAGCGACACTTATGCTGGAATCTAATCACTGAACAATATAAATAGAAAAGCTAGAGAAACAGAACTTGTGTTCTAAGGTGAGCAAAAGTCAATGAAGCAAAAAAGATGATCCCCGTGTATAAGCTATACCAATAGTTGGGGTACTGACACCTAGCAGCTTGGAAGGTCTTTATAAACACTGACAACGTATGGTGAAGAAAAAAATTGGCACTACACATATCTCCTTCCCTTGATTAACAATCCTTTACTGTTCTTTCCAACAGGTGAGGTCCTGGCAAACTTGGTCTCATTCAAGTTTACAGGAAGCTGGGCATTCACTTGCTGCAGAATCCCAGAGGGTCATCTCCCACAGAGAGAAAAATCCAAGCTAAGCATTTCCAACTGAAGTATTAACAAATAACATAAAATTGTCCTGTTATTAATGGAAAACACCAGAATTTTAAGCACAGTACTAGATTGTAAAGACACTTTCACCACAAGATCAGCAAAGCATGAACTTTCTATTTCTTCTGCCTGGAATTCTCTTCCAGTGCTTCTCCACGCATTAAACCAGTCATCAGGCAATTTATCATGCTCGAATAACAATAACAATTCTTCACCAAAATTTCCAACTTTTGTCCAGACCAACTTAGTTGCTTCTTTCTTTGTGTGAGAATAGCTCTTTATAACACCCCCTCATTAGAACATTTGCCCCTATACTTTCACTGTGAGATATTTAGGAGTAGGACATCAGAAGAATATCTGACAAAGAATAGGTGCTCAATAAAGTTTTACTGAATAAAAGAAAGTTGAATTTAAAAATTATTAAACCAAAACTCCACCTAAGCTCTGAGTATTCATCAAACTTAATTTAAAATGATCAAAAGGCCAGGCATGATGGCTTATACTTGTAATCCCACACTTTGGGAGGCCGAGGCAGGAGTAACACTTGAGGTCAGGAGTTCAAGACCAACCTGGCCAACATGGCAAAAATATGCCTCTACGAAAAATACAAAAATTAGCCAGGTGTGGTGGCACAGACCTGTAGTCCCAGCTACTTCGGAGGATAAGGCACGAGAATTGTTAGGAGCCGGGAGATGGAGGCTGCAGTGAGCCGAGATTGTGCCACTGCACTCCAGCCTAGGGAGATAGCAAGACTTTGTTTCAAAAACTAAAGAAAATAAAACAAAATAATCAAAAAAACCTACAAACACTGTGAAATAGTGTGACAGATGATAAGAATTTCATGAGCCATTTATTGACAAATTCTAGTTATGACAACGTGCAAGTTCTTTCATTGTTCTACCCATTTAAACTTACCTATGTTTTATATTACTAACAAGGAGATGGCAAAGCATTTATCTATCAAAATGTAACGCACCACTCACAAAAAAAAAAAAAATACAGGGTATTGTTTGCACTCCTTTGTACTTATTTCTTCATTTATACCATTGAACATTATTTTTAATAAACCGTGTAACTCAGCCGAATATTGACTCTGAAACCGAAATAAAGGCTACGTGGCTTTTTTCACAAAAGGGCTAGTAGGTATATACTTTAATGGGGATTTAGCAAATTAGTCAAGATTTAAAGCTCTTTTCTGAGTGTGAAATAGCAACAGCAGAAGAGATAAAGACATCACCTCTAAGACCATCTGGTGTTGATCTCATAGCTATAGTTTTTACTTTTTCATTTTGTACCATATGGAAAGGTACTCTCCTACTGGGAAAAAGATTTTGTCTGAAAAAGATTAATTTTCTTTTTCATAATCCATTCTGGGGACACTTTATCACAGTGTAATATTTTGAACACCTTTATGACTCTGTAACATTACTTTATAGAAATTTTGGCTAACATTTATTTACAGCCAATCTTAAAGAATAATGTTGAATAAATTTAACTCTGCTGGGCCTCTGTTCGCTCTTCTAAAAAGTGAGAAAATGCTGTTACATAATTTCTTTCTTTTTTTTTTTTTTTTTTGAGACGGAGTCTCGCTCTGTCGCCCAGGCTGGAGTGCAGTGGCACAATCTCGGCTCACTGCAGGCTCCCCCTCCCGGGTTCACGCCATTCTCCTGCCTCAGCCTCTCCGAGGAGCTGGGACTACAGGCGCCCGCCACCACGCCCGGCTGATTTTTTGTATTTTTAGTAGAGACGGGGTTTCACCGTGGTCTCGATCTCCTGACCTCGTGACCCACCCGCCTCGGCCTCCCAAAGTGCTGGGATTACAAGCGTGAGCCACCGCGCCCAGCCGAAAATTCTGTTACATAATTTCTAAAGAATTGCTTAGAGCAAGTTTTTATCACGATTAGGAAAACATCTGTGCATGTAGCCTCTTAATCTATGATATATCTATGTTTGGCTACTCAAATGTCCACATTGGTTCCGTGATATAGCAAACATTAAAAATCACATCAGGAGCTTAATTAGCTAGGCCAACAATTACTACCAAATAAACGCATTGTAAATTTAGAGATGTACGTATGTTCTATTTTAAGAAAAAATGCTAATTCAACATAGATTTATTAAGTACCAATTGCATACCAGGCATTGGAGATGTTAGAAAAAAAACAGGCCAAAATCCTGCCCTTGTGGAGTTTGTAATTAAAAGGATACAATTGTAGCCCTTAAAAAGTCCTAGACATTCTCCAAAAGCTTTGCATATACTAACTCATTTAATTATAGGAGATAGGTACTATTATTACTTTATTTTAATTTTTACCAAACTGAGAAACCATTTAGAAACACTTTTGATAACCCCTAAGTCACACAGCTAGTGAAAGGTGAAGCTGGGATTCTATTCTAGGGAATCTGGCTTAAGATAAATGTAAAAGGCTGTAGGTAAACTCCAATGCAAAATAAACAAAGTTCATGATTTCCAAGTTTGAGGGAATATTTGATGATATTTAGGCCAAGAGAAGAATCAGTGCTGCCTCCCTAACAGAAAGAAGGAATAGCAGTGATGCCATCTAGTATATTATGAAAAAATTGGATTGAGTAAAAACAAACTTGATTTGCTAGTCAGAATTGCAGAAATATTCACCATCCAAAATAGAAGTTGAAAAGGATTTGTGAACCACGTAAGTCATAATTACAAAGCCTAAATCCTGAAGTGTCCGTGGAAGAGGTTCTTAAGCCATTGTTCTGGATGTGTTCACATCTCACACATACAAAACTTTTTAATTGGCTCAGTGATTTAAATTCTCAGAATCTAAGGGTAACGAGGAGAAATTTAAAATGGAAAGACTTCTTGAGGCATGAAAATGGAGAGCAACAGCAGCAGCTGGTAATCTGCCAGCAAGAAAAGAGTGAAAGAAACAACGATCTACTATAGAACAGTAAATGGGGTCACAAAGAACAATATTAACCTACCTTCCATATGTTTCAACTATCACCCCAAAATGCCAGATTAAGAAAGATAAGAGGTAATACACTTCAGCAGCTAGATGTTAGTAGTAAGATGAAGATTTTGAGACACAAAAATTACATAGTTCTCCGAGGAAGAGCCTGACAAGGATGTAGATTGTCTGACTGCAGAGCTCATGCTCTTACTTTCTGCCCAGGCTAACTCTGTATCACGGACCTGTAATATGAACAATGAATCGGCTAAGTTGAAAGGACTGAGATGAGGCACCTGGAATGCAGAACAATGGCAAAGTTCATTCAACACTAAAAAAAAGCAGGGGAGGAAAGAAAGATAAAAGAAATGGGGAGAGAAGAGAAAGAGTGAGGAGAAAAAGGGAGACAGAATAAGAAAATTTTTTGCTTATGCTTTTTTAAAAAATATATTATTTTAAGTTCTGGGATACATGTGCAGGACATGCAGCTTTGTTACATAGGTAAACGTCTGCCATGGCGGTTTTCTGCACCTACAAACCCATCACCTAGGTGTTAAGCCTGGCACTCATTAGCTATTTATCGTGATGCTCTCCCTCCCCCTACCCCTCAAGACAGGCTCTAGTGAGTGTTGTTCTCCTCCCTGTGTCCATGGGTCCTTATTGTTCAGCTCCCACTTAGAAGTAAGAACATGCAGTGTTTGGTTTTCTGTTCCTCATTAGTTTGCTGAATATAATGGCTTTAAACTCCATCCATGTCCCCGCAAAGAACATCTCGTTCCTTTTTATGGCTGCATAGTATTCCACGGTATATACATGTACCGCATTTGCTTTATCCAGTCTATCACTGCTGGGCATTTGGGTTGATTCCATGCCTTTGCTACTGTAAACAGTGCTACATTTGTGTGCATATATCTTTATAATAGAATGATTTATATTCCTTTGGGTATATACCCAGTAATGGGATTGCTGAGTCAAATGGTATTTCTGGTTCTACGTCTTTGAGGAATCACAACATTGTCTTTCCACAATGGTTGAACTAATTTACATTCCCACCAACAGTGTAAAAACATTCCTATTTCTTCACAGCCTCACCAGCATCGGTTGTTTCTTGACTTTTTAATAATCATCATTCTGACTGGCAATGAGGTGGTATCTCATTGTGGTTTTGATTTGCATTTCTCTAGTAATCAGTGATGTTGAGTTTTTTTCATATGCTTTTTGGCTGCATAAGTATCTTCTTTTGAGAAGTGTCTGTTCATGTCCTTTGCTAACTTTTTAATGGGGATGTTTTTCTCTTATAAATTTGTTTCAGTTCATTGTAGATTCTGGATATCCACTGACCCCACAGAAATACAAACAACCATCAGAGAATACTATAAACACCTGCATTCAAATACACTAGAAAATCTAGAAGAAATTAATAAATTCTTAGACACACGCACCCTCCCAAGTTGAACCCCTGAGTAGACCAATAACAAGGCCTGAAATTGAGGCAGTAATAAATAGCCTACCAACAAAAATAAAATAGGCCCACGACCAGATGGATTTACTGAAACTATTCCAAACAATAGAGAAGGAGGGACTCCTCCCTACTTCACTTTATGAGGCCAGCATGATCCTAGTACCAAAACCTGGCGGAGATACAATAAAAAAAGGAAACTGCAGGCCAATATCTCTGATGAACATCCATGTGAATATCCTCAATAAAATACTGGCAAACTGAATCCAGCAGCACATCAAAAAGCTTATCCACCACGATCAAGTCAGCTTCAACTTGCAAGGCTGGTTCAACATACACAAATCAATAAACGTAATTCATCACATAAACAGAACTAAGGACAAAAACCAATTGATTATCTCAATAGACACCGAAAAGGGTTTTGATAAAACTCAACATCCCTTCATGTTAAAAATGCTCAATAAACTAGGTATTGGTAGAACACACCTCAAAATAGTAAGAGCCACTTATGAAAACCTCACAGCCATTATCACACTGAATGGGCAAAAGCTGGAAGCATTCCCCTTGAAAATCGGCACAAGACAAGAATGCCATCTCTCACCAATCCTAATCTACATAGTACTGGAAGTTCTGGCCAGGGAAATCAGGCAAGAGAAAGAAATAAAGCGTATCCTAATAGAAAGAGAGGAAGTCAAACTGTATCTATTTGGAGATGACATGATCCTATATCTAGAAAACCCCATCATCTCACCCCTAATGCTTCTTAAGCTGATAAGCAACTTCAGCAAAGTTTCAGGATACAAAATCAATGTGCAAAAATCACAAGCATTCCTACACAGAAACAGTAGACAAGCAGAGAGCCAAATCATGAGTGAACTCCCATTCACAATTGCTACAAAGAGAATAAAATACCAAGGAATAAAATACCAAAGGAATACAACTAACAAGGGAAGTTAACCTCTTCAAGGAGAACTACAAACCACTGTCCAAGGAAATCAAAGAGGACATAAACAAATGGAAGAACATTCCACGTTCATGGATATGAAGAATCAATATTGTGGAAATGGTCATCCTGCCTAATATAATTTATACATTCAGTGCTATTCTAATTAAACTACCATTGACATTCCTCCCAGAATTAGGAAAAAACTACTAAATTTATATGGAACCCAGAAAGAGCCCATATAGCCAAGACAATACTAAGGAAAAAAGAACAAATCTGGAGGCATCACACTACCAACTTCAAACTATACTACAAGGTTACAGTAACCAAAACAGCAGGGTACTGGTACAAAACAGACACATCGACCAATGGAACAGAATAGGCATTTCTGAAATAAAACTGCACATCTACAACCATCTGATCTTCGACAAACCTGACAAAAACAAGCAATGGGGAAAGGATTCCCTATGTAATATATAGCGCTAGGAGAATGGGCTAGCCATATGCAGAAAATTGAAACTAGACCCCTTCCTTACACCTTATACAAAAATCAACTCGAGATGGACTAAAGACTTATATGTAAAACCCCAAACTACAAAAACCCTAGAAGAAAATCTAGGCAATACCTTTTGGAACATAGGCATGGGCAAAGATCTCATGACAAAAACGTCAAAAGCAATTGCAACAAAAGCAAAAATTGACAAATGGGAGCTAATTAATCTAAAGAGCTTCTGCATAGCCAAAAAAAAAAAATACCTATCATCCAAGCCAACCTACAAAATGGAAGAAAATTTTTGTTTATGCTTTTAGGGTATGCTATAAAATATAAGAAGTGGACAAAAGGACAAAAGTGATCGACATTTTGCTGAATATACTCTGGACTAAAGGGCAGATAAAATAAAAGCATTCAAATTATATGTAAATTCATACTTAACACATTCAAGCATTACAACTGTCAATTACTTTTAATTCCAGAAGTAATTTTATAAAATACATTAAGAATATAATATCTTGATTGCCTGAGTTGGGTTACAACTCAGACAAGTACTGTGTCATGTATACCTCAAATCTTACCACATACTCATTACTAGCTCATGTCTGGGATTGCTGCTCTACCCTCTAATGCATATGTGTGCACTGAAGATGTCTGGATGAGGAGACTAATTCTAGAAGGCAGAGGTGCCTCAATAAATTAAGGCCTTCCCTAAGAACCCCGAGAAATATATAGATTTTGTCTTAAAAGTTTGTGTGAGATATTTGCTTTTCAGGCACAGATATATCAAGTTTTTTTTTATTTCTATGTTTTTATTGATATGCCTTCTACATAACAAAGAGGGGAAAAAGAGAAAGAAAAAGATTCAGAGCATAATTTGTTAAAAAGAATTGTATCACTCAACATAAGAAAATCAATTAATATGATATGCTACATTAATAGAATAAAGGATAAAAATCACGTGACTATCTTAATAGATGTAGAAAAAGCATTAGTCAAAATTCAGCACCCTTTCATGATAACTCTCTCAACAAACTAGGAATGGTAGGAAATTACCTTAAATTAATAAAAGCCTATATGTAATTCCCACAGATAATATCATATTCAGTGTGAAAATCAAAAAGGTTTTCCTATAAGGTCTGGAATATGGAAAGGATGCCTGCTTTCACCACTTCTTTTCAACACAGTACTGTTAGTCCCAGCCAGAGTAATTTGGCAAGAAAAAAGAATAGGAGGCATTAAAACTGGAAAGGAACTAGTGAAACTGTCCCCGTCTGCAGAACATATGATCTTATTTATAGTAAGCCCTAAAAACTCTATGAAAAAATACTTCAGGAAAATTGCAGGATACAAAATAAATGTACAAAAACCAGTCCTGTTTGTACTATTAACAACAAATTATCTAAAAAGAAAATTTGAAAAACCATCACATTTACAATAACACCAAAAAAATAAAATACCTGGGAATAAGCTTAACTACAGAAGCAAAAGGCTCATATACTAAAAACTACAAAACATTGGTGAAGGAGGTGAAACAGGACACAAACAAATGAAAAGACTCACATTTTATGGATTGGAAGACTTAATATTGTTAAAATGTCCATACTGCCCAAAGTGATCTACAGATTCAATGCAATCTTGTTTAATATTCCAATGGTATTTTTTACAGAAATAGAAAAAAATTCTAAAATTCATATGGAACCACAAAAACCACAAATAGCCAAATCAGTCTTGAGGATGGAGAACAAAGCAGGAGGTGGCACACTAGCTGCTTTCAAATTGTATTACAAAGCTATAGTAATCAAAACAGTAGAGCGCTGGCATAAAGACGGACAAATAGACAAATGGAGCAGAATAGAGAGCCCAGAAACCAATCCACAAATATATGTTTGACAAGCGGGTTAAGAAAACACAATGGGGAAAAGAGAGTCTCCCAGACAAAGACAAGAAGTGTTGGAAATAGTGGAAATCCATGTGCAAAAAAAATTTAAATCAGATCCCTAACTTATACGATACACCAAAAGCAACTCAAAATGGACTAAAGGCTTAAATATAAGACCTGATACCCGGGCGTGGTGGCGGGCGCCTGTAGTCCCAGCTACTCGGAGAGGCTGAGGCAGGAGAATGGCGTGAACCCGGGAGGCGGAGGTTGCAGCAAGCCGAGAGCACGCCACTGCACTCCAGCCTGGGCGACAGAGCACGCACTCATTATATATATAAATATATATATATATATATATATATAAGACCTGAAATTATAAAACTACTATAAGAAAACATAGAAGAAAAGATTCATTCCATTTATCTTGGGAATGATTTCATAGATATAACACAACAAGCATAGGAAACAACAACAAAAATAAACAAGCGGGACCACATCAAAAAAAAAAAGGTTCTGCAAAGAAAAAAAAAATAGAGTGAAAAGACAGCCTATTAAGTGGGAGGAAAAAAATGCAAACCATATATCCAATTGAGATTAATTTCAAAATATTTAAGGATATCCCAAAACTCAATAGCAAAAAGAAAACAAACAAAGAACAAATAACCTGATTCAAAAATGGGATAAAGATTTGAGCAGACATTCTCCAAAGAAGACACACAAATGGCTAAATATATGAACACATGCTCAGTGTTACAAATCATAAAGGAAATGCAAAACAAAATCACAGTAAGATACCAACTCACACCTGTCAGGATGACTACTACTTTTAAAGAAAGACAGTAAGTGTCAGCAAGGATGTGAAGAAATTGGAAGCTTTGTGCAATGCAAACTGGTGCAGCTGCAATGGAAAACAATATAGAGGTTCCTCAAAATATTAAAACTGTGTCTACCATACGACCCAGTAATCCTACTTCCAGGACTGCTTATTTTTCCAAAAGAAATGAAATCAGGATCTCAAAGACCTATTAGGATTCCTATATTCACTGCAGCTCTGTTCACTATAGTCAAGAGGTGCACACAACCTAAGTGTGCATCAACTGATAAATGAATACAGAAAATGTGGTATGTACATATAATATTATTTGGCCTTAAAAAATAAGCAAAGTCTGCAATATGTGACAAAATAGATGAGCCTTCAGAACATTATGCTAAGTGAAATGAGCCAGAAAGACAAATATTGCATGATTGCATTTATATAAGGTAGCTAAAGCAGAATCACAGATTCAGATAAAGTAGATTCATAGAATCATAGAATCAAAGGGTGGAAATGTGGCTATCAGGGGTTGAGTGAGGAGGGAAATGAGGAGTTACTAATCAACAGGCATAAAGTTTAAGTCACGCAAGAAGAATAAGCTCCAGAGATCCGTGGTACAACATTGTAATTATAGTCAACAATAATGTACTGTGCACTTAAAACTTTCGTAGCATATATTTCATGTTGACTTCTTACTGCAATTAATAAAATAAAATTTTAAAACCATGTTTTAAAAAATAAATGTGCCAAGGAGAGGGATTTAGTTCCAAGTTTTGCATGCAGTTAGAAGCCAATTTACTGAACTGAATTACAAGGCCATAAAAAAGTGTTTTACCTGAATAAAATGGCAATTTTAAACTACAGACCTCGTAGTAGGCGTCACTACTTATTGACTTACCATAAATACTTAATGCTGCTTAGTACTGCTATCACAGATCTAATTTCAACAAGAGCCAATTCAAGCCTAACTATTCAACGAGGTACATTTCTTATCAGGGATTTCAGACATCCAGAGCAGATAGTTGCCGTGTTCTAGGACAGTGCTGCTGCATGATAAAGGAGGTATTTATTTTTTGAATAAGATAATACTGTAATGGAATACATATAGAAGAACTAAATAGGTTACTACACAAAATGGAATATTGCTTAAGGAAATATTAAAAAGCAATAAAACCTTTTTAAACTATTTTTAAATGAAGCATAAAACATTGGATCACCTCTGAATTCACTTCCTCTCTGTCAATATTTTATTTCTCGAAGCTACTGAAAATACAGCTTTCAAATTCTACTTCTGGTATTTTCAATACAGATTGTGGTACCATCACATTTCTCTTTTTTATCTAATTAATGAGCTACTGAAATATCCTTGTAGAGCAAAAACAAAAAATACCATTTGTTTTCAAGATAGAATTATTTTATGTTTTCCAAGTTCTTAATGTCTATATGTATTGATCTGCCTATTTAACTCTCCGATGACTTGAAAGTTAGACCCATATTATATATGCTTTTTTTATTAAAAAACAAAACAAAACAAAAAAACAAGATCTCTCACCCTGTCGTTCAGTCTGGAGTGCAGTGGCGTGATCAGAGCTCACTGCAGCCTGGACTTGGCAGGCTCCAGTGACTCTCCTGCCTCAGCCTCCCAAGTAGCTGGGATTACAGGCATGCACCACCACATCTGGATACTTTTTAAATTTTTTTTTCATAGAAATGATGTCTCACTATATTGCCCAGGCTGGTCTCAAACTCTTGGCCTTCAGCAATCCTCCTGCCTCTGCCTCCCAAAGCAGAGATTGGGATTACAGGTGTAAGCCACCATTGTCCAGCCTACATATTTTTTTTTTTTTTTTTTTTTTTTTTTTGAGACGGAGTCTTGCTCTGTCGCCCAGGCTGGAGTGCAGTGGCGCGAACTCGGCTCACTGCAAGCTCCGCCTCCTGGGTTCACGCCATTCTCCTGCCTCAGCCTCCCGAGTATCTGGGACTACAGGCACTCGCCACCACACTGGCTAATTTTTTGTATTTTTAGGAGTGACGGGGTTTCACCGTGTTAGCCAGGATGGTCTCAATCTCCTGGCCTCGTGATCCGCCCGCCTCAGCCTCCCAAAGTGCTAGGATTACAGGCATGAGCCACCAGGCCAGGCCCTACGTATTCTTTAACTGTGGATCTGTACGCATACAATAATGCTTTATTAAACTTGTATTCATATCTAACATTTTGCTTAAACACACAATGTTTAGTGTGCAGACCATGCATATTCACTGAATATTCCAGTTCCTTAAAATGTAATATAATATCTCTGTACAGCTCACAGTATCATAATTTTATATGGCTATCACATCAGATTGCTTTTTACTGATGATTCCAAAATGAAAAAACAAAGCCACAAGCATTACGGCTTTCTTCACATTGAACTAAGTTTAAATTTGAAAGACAATATGCAGTAAGACAGGACTTTATTAAGTATTCCTGATCAAGGGAATTAGAAAAACATATTAAGAATAGAAGAAATGTAGTCTCTTTTCCTCCTTTTTCCCCTTCAAGACAATTGTCTTTGTATATTAAATCCCAGATAAATAAAGAACCCATACTACCTGTTGCTTTTCCAATAGTTTTGTTTATGTCTTTCCTGTGGTGCCTAATATTTTCTCTCTTCACTTTGGACATAGGTATTTTAATTTGCACTTAATATGTGACAATCATTTTGAAGGATTCTCATCTACTGTTGCCTGTTAAATCAAGCTGTATAAAATTACCTCTATTTGGTCATTTCAGAACTACAAACATTTGCCAGCAAAACAAAGAAAATTGGTATTGAAGAATTTTCTAAAAAGACCCAACTCTACTGCCCAGTAACGCTTCAACGGGAAGACTACAAATCCTACTTTTTCCTTGGTTGAGTACAATGTCATAATGCCAAATCAAAGTAAAAAACTTTAAGAGTAGCTTCTTAAAGTAAAAATGTAAAGAGTAACTTCAATTGTCACACCTGTTTGTGACCAAAATCCAAGACCTTGTTTCTTGATTATTTCCATGCTTGTGAAACCAAGGCAATAGGTCCCCAGTACATGAGGGCAAGGTTCCAATAAAAAAAATTCCTATGACACAGGGTGCCTATCAAAAATCAATACTGCTGACTAACTGCAGATTTATTGGATAGAATGTGATTGAAAATGCAATCCATAAATGATTATACAGTAGAATACAGCAACTAAAGCAGAATGACTAAAAGGAGGTAGAAGGAAGAAATACCTTTGAAATATGAACTAAAGCATATTACTAAACAACTAGACATACCTATTTTCTTCAGCAACAGGAGCTGCAAGAAGAGTATGTTGTTATAAAGAGAAAAATAAATATAAAGGTGGCTCTTAGAAGGCACTTTGCAGAAGCTGGAAATTGAGGGAACAGCTGAAATTACTGTGATGCTTTGGAAATAGTTGCCACAACTGCAGACAAAAAGTACATGCTGCATCCAGATGTACAGTTAAAGGTTGATGCTAATATATCCCTGATACTCGGCCTGTTCACTATTTTCCAGCGTACCAATCTTCTCTCCTGTTAGTCCCCATAACAATGGACTGGATACACAATCTCTGCAATATGGACTACCACATAGAGTCATTTTTTCCTGATCTAATTAAAAGCTCCACATAAACCAATGTGGATGTTTTAAATCATGCCTAGTTGTGGTACACATGCCTCTGTAATATTAACAGTGGCCCCAAGGCTAAATTTAGCTACACCACATTATTAAATCCTATGACTGTAGCTAACATCAGAAAATGTTTTGAAAGCATAAACATTTTAGCATGAAGATTTAACAAAAATGTATTTCATCATATCAGAATATCGGGGGAAAAACTCACTCATTTATGACTGAGCCAAAGGACAGCTGTTTGCATTTTGCCTTGTCTATAACTTGGAGATGTATCCTGTAAGTGTTCTTTGGTGAGATAAAAAACACTTTCTACTTTCCTACTAAAATATTTTTAAAAATTGCATTTACCTGGCACTGATTAGTATGCTTGGCCTTCAGACACAACAAGAGCATGTTTAGGTTTCTTCATTAAGAAAGTAAATATACAATATTCCAAAAAGGCTTTAGAAAATTCAGCAGAACTAATGTAATAAACATAAACATGCATAATAGTCATATAATGTACATTAAATGGATATACAATATTTTATATTTACTTATTTTGCCAACTACTTACAAAATTTTGGGATTTAGCTATGATTTAATATTACTTCTGAAACATATATATTAGTAGATAGATTCTACTTTTTACTAAATAAGAAAGAAAATGGAAAATTGATGAGCCAGATGATATTTTAGAAAGCCTCTTTGCTTTCTTCACAAAGGATATTTTCAGTACACCCACTACCACCACCATAACTAAAAGCCTACTATTTGCCAGGCACTATAAACAAATAATTTAATTTTATCTTCACAATATCTGTAGTGAGATACGAACCTGGGGAAACTAGTACTATAAATGCCTTACAGCTTGGAGAAAAACAGTGGCTGGGTATGCATCTTCTCTTAAGTTAGGATAAAATCTTCCTGACAGTGACTTTTTCTACCAGAAATATTGATAGCACAAATATTTTCAAAGATTCATTCAAATATGTGCATTAGGTCCAGAAATAACCTGTCAGTTAATTTTTAAGAAATAATCATGTAAGACCCATGTATAAAAGGATAATAGCACAATCAGGTATTAATCTTCTCAAATTCTGTACGCCTGAACTTTGCTCCATGGACCTTGGGGCTCAAGGGCAGCTGTGTACTTAACGGGCTGCATCTACTCCTTTGTCACAACCTCATTTCCTCTGTGTTTTGTTATTGTTGTTATTGTCATTATTTTGCTAAATTAATGTGAAATCTTATTGTGAGCATTCTCTTCCCATCATTATGTTACCTACCCTAAAACACCTCATAAACATGATTTAGCAGAAAGCAAATTCACAGAGTTGAAGGAATTGATCATACTACTCTACTGTAGAGAGAACCAGAATCCACACACAGCTCTTGTTCAATAATGCTTCTTTAGGTAGAGTTGTTTAAGGTTCCATATGCACCGACATTAAGACTTGAATATTAAATGGAGGTAGGCTGGATAGTGGATTAGTTCACTGAGTGACCAATGGTTTTGTTTTGGGGGGACTATTGGGTTTCCCAGAATGTGGGACTTCCACTGAGTCCAAGGCAAATTGGGATGGTTGCCCTGCCTAAACATGACATTTTGACATAATCTTTCCTAGTATTTGGAGTGAATAAGTAATCTGACCGGCTACATGAACTTAAGAAAATAATATTTTGTATTTTATTGTATCTCCTTTGTTAGAGCCAGTAACCTATAAAAGCAAATTGTCAGTAAATGATCATGGAGCTATTCTAAGCCACAAGTTATATGTGGCTAGCTCAAAAACCATGAAGAAATTGTAAAATGCATTTCTACCAACTGAATTCTTGCCTATGATAATGCAATTCTTAGTATTTCACTAGACCAGTAAAACTCTGAAAAGAACCAAGTTGTGGTCTACAAATCCATAATCTAGCCACAGTTTGAAAATTAAAAATTAATTGTTCTTAGGAGTATAAAAAATTCTATTACTTTATTTTAGCATATCCTTGACCCAATATACTGAAACAAATATAAAATACATGGTCTGAACTTTTGCAAGATTTTCTAATGAATATTTTAAATTTTTCAATTATAATTATAATCTAACAGCATATTAAAAATAATACATACTTAAAGTTAGAAAAATATAATCAATGAATATCCTAGATGTTTGCTAAAACACAGATTATTTGATATGGTCCGAAGTATTTGTATTGTGAGATGGCTTTTAGTGTTGCCTTTCATTTGACTAAGGCTATTTATTGTATCTGGATTATGATATCTTCTGGGAGAGTTACTAGTTTATGGGGTATATTTATGTTAAGAACCCATAGTCTCAAGATACATTTGAATAAAGAAATAGAAAAATTTCATTGCTGGGACAACAAAATGCACAGATGTAGGGAGATCCCAGCAACATGCCAACTTCCTTTTACGACAGTAATAGAATTTTTAAAAATCTGGGTCATCTAATTGCTCTAGATACTGCGTTAGGAAAACCGAAGTTCAAACCTCTTAATGACCATTGCTTCTGTTCAAGATTTGCTGCCTTGTCATCATCTATATTTTTACATTTCTGAAGAAACATTAGTGAAAATAGGTCTATATGTGCTTGATTACCTTAGGAAATGACAGAGCACTGAAATGAAGAATCTCCTGAATGTCAGCAACCTTGCAAGTTTCTTCTATTTGCTAACAAACCATTATCAATTTCATAAAAAATATTTTGTATTTATGTTAAACACTTGTTTCCTAATAGGATATAAACATACCTAGAATATGAATCATTTCTATAGATTTTAGTGGGAAATACTAATATCTAACATATGCAGTGACAAAAGTCATCCATAAAATGATCATGAACTTATTTCAAGATTAATCATCCATGATTGAAGCTATACGCTGTAGGCAGAATAATGCTCTCCCCAAAAGATGCCCATGTGTTATTATTTTTCAAAACAAAAATGTTTTCTTCATTTTTAAGAAGGCGAAAAATAAGTTTAGAGAAGCTAACTATTAGTAACATCATAAAAGATTTCGGAACCAAAACTTAAACCTTAGACTTTTGAAGAAGTTAAAACTTATGCAAAAGAGTTATAGGGAACATCTTATTCTCTATATCTACAATATTCTAATAACATTTGTTCTGTTCCATTATTGGCTGTAGTAGTAAACACTGTTGTTCAGATAACCTGGATTGTTATCTATGATAAAAATTATAGGGCCGGGCGCGGTGGCTCACGCTTGTAATCCCAGCACTTTGGGAGGCCGAGGCGGGCGGATCACGAGGTCAGGAGATCGAGACCACGGTGAAACCCCGTCTCTACTAAAAATACAAAAAATTAGCCGGGCGTGGTGGTGGGCGCCTGTAGTCCCAGCTACTCGGAGAGGCTGAGGCAGGAGAATGGCGTGAACCCGGGAGGCGGAGCTTGCAGTGAGCCGAGATCGCGCCACTGCACTCCAGCCTGGGCGACAGAGCGAGACTCCGTCTCCAAAAAAAAAAAAAAAATATTAAAGCACCCATATTTCCAATATTTTAGAGCATGAAAGGTGAAAAGTCCAATGTTTTTTCTTCCATTTCACATATTAGCTTTGCCCTCAGTGAAGAAGAAACTCAGAAAAAAAAAAAAAATCCAAGAATAATGCACAAGTTCACTGACTTATCATTTATGTCCCTGCTGTAATCTTTTGACCATGCTTTTAAAAATTCATGATGTATTACAGGAGTGACATCTGTCTCGCCCTAAAATTTCGTCTTACCTTCTTCCTTTAGAGTTGCGTTCTTTTTATTTCCCCAAAGCTAAGAACACAGGGCCATAAATGCTCTCAATAGAGTCACTTATTTAATTTGAGTTCCCAGGGAAGAATAGGCTCTTTAATACATCTGACTCATTTTCTTGCATTGATTTAGCATATATTATAAACTTATGTCTGAAATTTTAAGGAAAAGCAATCCTAAATATAAAGTCCACATTCAGTAACTTGGGAGTATTATAGACTGAATTGTGTCTTTCCCTCCAAATTCATATCCTGAATCCTGTCTCCCAGTGTGACTGTATTTGGAGATAGGGCTTTTACAGAGAGGTAACCAAGGGTAAATGAGGTCCTAAGGATGAGACTCTAATCAAATATGGCTAGTGTCCATATTTGGGACACTAGAGGAAGGGACACTAGAGCTTTCTCTCTTTCCTTCCATGAACCCACAGAGGAAAAGTTATATAAAGACACAGCAAGAAAACAGCCATCTTCAAGCCAAGAAGAGAGCCTTCACCAGAAACCAACCCTGATGGCACCTTGATCTTAAACCTGTAGCCTCTAGACCTATGAGAATATAAATTTCTACTGTATCAGTCACTCAGTCTGTGGTGCTCTGCTATGGCAGCCCAAGGTGACTAACATAGGACATCATCATACATATAACATCTATTTTCACAAACCTAAATAGTCCTTAGAAACTGTTATCGATGGTTAACTAGCATATCTAGATTCTAATAAATGATTCTCTTGATTATCTAGATGCTATGAAGATCATCTAAACACAAGAGGCTAGAGAAATTCATATGGCTAAGGAAAATGGCTGATGTTAGTACTAAGGTGCAGGTTACAGCAAAATCTTTACTGCTACTTCCTCTTGCACTTACACTGGCTGTCTATGACCATAGGTGTGGCATATCACAAGAGAAATTGTTTTTGTATTTTGTTTCATGCCCACAGCTATCAAAATTTATATAACTAAAATATTTTCTTTTCCATAAGGCTTAAGTAAGTTAGTTAAATTCCTCTAAACATAAAGAGAACTATCATAAATAGATAACAGTATACAAAAGGTTTTTTTTTTTTTTGAGACGGAGTCTCGCTCTGTTGCCCAGGCTGGAGTGCAGTGGCGCAATCTCTGCTCACTGCAAGCTCCGCCTCCCGGGTTCACACCATTCTCCTGCCTCAGCCTCTCCGAGTAGCTGGGACTACAGGCGCCCGCCACCACGCCCGGCTAATTTTTTGTATTTTTAGTAGAGACGGGGTTTCACCGTGGTCTCGATCTCCTGACCTCGTGATCCGCCCGCCTCGGCCTCCCAAAGTGCTGGGATTACAAGCGTGAGCCACCGCGCCCGGCAAAAGGTTTTATACTGAAATTCACAACAATTGCTGGACATTTATATTGTAACTTTCCTAAGAGCTACATAAAATAATAAAAAGAGATAATAGTTGCCTAACATAGGAAACAAAGACGTTTCTTGACCTCTATCTTCTTCCATGAAAATTTATTGAGACAAAAAGAAAAAAAAAAAAAAAAAACAGAGAAGAGAAAGGAAAAAAAATTGAAGAACAAATGAGAGAGGGAGGGAGGAGAAAGATATATATTTTCCCTCTATTTCTATAGCCAGTAATACTTTTATGGCTTGGTTCCTTGAATTAAATCCCATTTAAAGATGATCTCTTAATTAGATAATGTTTATAAATGCTAAAGTAGAGCAGACTAAATCAAGGGACTTACATAATTAGGCCAAATGAGCCACACCTATCCCTTTTTTGTACACTTCATAACCTCTCAAGCAGGTAAAAAATATGTTTTTCATCCTAACATAGATAACCCACTTAATTCTTATTTGCCTTTGAAGTTGTGAGATATCAAGTCATAAGCGCTTGAAATTCATTAAAATAAATAAAATTTGTTTTATCATAATTTCTATGTGTCCTAGTGTTGGTAACACACATAATATGAGAAATTTAAAATAATTTATACTCAGTTATCCTAATTATGATAATTTCAAAATACACCTATATTGCCATCTAAACTGATAAATTTTAACAGGCTTATTTTAATAAACTATGAGAAATACAGCTACGTTAAGAATTTATCAGTCAAGGAGTATATATTCATGGCAATTTGAATTTATGCTCCCAGGTTAAATATATACATAAATTTAAAAAATAATTTACCAATCAAGAGGTGAGTCCCCTTTTTATCCAAATACGAATAGGGAAACAACCAAAACAACTTCTACACCCTCCTAAGCACTGTGTCAATTGGTCAGGGTGCATGACAATAAATAAATAAATAAGTCACTTTATCTTTTATAAAATTCTATGAACTATCTTGATAAATTTTAAGACAGCTAGATTAGGTGTGATACATAATGACACTTCTGTGGCAGGAGGCATTTTCATAGCATGCCAAACAAGAAATTGGAGTCAACAAATTAATTAACACTTTCTCTGGCTGACATACAATTACGAGTTCCACCACAATACTGTTTCATAGTAGGAAAGTTAAGAAACCACATCATTGGAATTCTACAGATGACATTGACTTTATCATGACACCTAGACACTGCCTTTCGAAGCAGTTCTAGAAAATTAATTTCTATTCACAAAATGGAATGGGCTCATGGAAACAGTAGGATAACAAGGACTACATATTATTATCAACCAAAGTAATTATTTAAACTTGTTTAAAGTGTATACATTGCCAGGCCATCTGCCAGAAAGTCTAATTTAGCAGGTATGGGATGGAGCCAGAAAACTTACTCCATGGTGTAACTGTTCTGCAGTAAGAACGTTTTAGACATTTTTACTTCTAGTATACGTTGTTTCCATCTTTACATCCTGTATCATTTGGGCATTGTGCAAATCAGGTCCATAGACTGATTGCAATTAAAAAGTTGATGTGATTGTGGAGATGTTCCAGTGGCATTTTGTCTCTACCAAAAGTTCATTGATTAGCCAATTATTTGACATTCATTGCAAGAAGAATTTCTAAAGTAAGACTTTCATAAACACATTGGTTTACAGAGAAGATTAACCAAACATATTACAATATTTATAATTTTCTCTTCTCAATAAGGTACACATTTTCCTTGACATTTTTGCAAACCAACAGTTTAAAATACAGTAATTTTACATACATCACGTAGAGATTCAAAACAGTAAGAATCACTAGGAGCAACTGACTTTCACATTGATTACAGCAATAGTAACTTATGTTCCTCTTCCACTATTAAAAGAGCAATGAAATATCTTGCATGCAATTATTCGTAGTTTACAGACTTATTTGCATGAGGATGTTCTAAGCTTAATTTATACCCTGTGTACTTTGAAAGCTACCTCAATTATTTCACCTATTTGAAATTCACAAATCCTTCCAACTATGAGCACCACCAGATGGAAAAATTTCTGAAGTGAACCCAGTTTGAATGTGTAAAGTATGAGGCATATGACATGTCTGATTACAGTTACTGAAGAGTTGAATAGGTACTAGCTTATATTTTTTAACTCACTATAATTCTAATACTCATTTTGCAGTGAACATCAATCAAAAATTTTGTGAGATAATTTATAAAGGTGAATAATAGGTTTTTATGTTTGCCCAGTCTAGATACATATTAGCTGAAACATAAAAAATGCCAACATAAAGCTGACAGGTTAAATAAAATATCTCTAGTTATAGCACTCCTGTGCCCTCCATAGAACAGATATTCAAAGACTGTTTTCTAAGCCAAATTTTTTTTTAATAATCACAGAAATAAAGTCATCCAGTTACTTTAAAAGATCTCAGGAATTCTATCACTTTTCCTAGTAATCTTCCCCTTTTGGCTTTAAGGTATGAAGTCCTTATTTATTCCTAACAAAACATTCTGGCTGAGATTTAAGTTCATTTTCTCCACCTCTATGAAAACTAAGAAGAGCTGTCCGTCTCCTATTTAGAATAACTCTTCAACCACTGGAGTCAGTCTAGTCCCCGTTTCTTATGAGTTGTGGGACCTTGTAAAATGATAAAAATCACATCTACAACTAAAAATATTAAATATAATTTTATTGGTTATCTTTGTCTTTAAAGAATTTTTGCACATGTCAATTTAGTTCATTCTCAAAACAGTCCAGTGAGGATGCTTTAATTGCTGCAGGACAGTTCATTACGTGTCAGATGACAGAAAAAGACATGACAAGAAAAATCTACCTGTTTATGTTCCTATAGTTATAAAAATAAACTGAGACAAAAAACACTAAAGATATTAAAAATTAATAAGGCACTGCTAAAGTGCAAGGTGGTAACTTAAGTAATAATATATCCCGTTATTTTCTTCCTCATTCCATAGTAATGCTTTTATTCATCCCATAGGCCATACTTGCATTTTATTTTTAATTTTCTCTGTATCTATATATTTCAAAAAAATTAAAGAAGCTAAGAAAAACAAAATTAGTTATAAGGCACAATACATTTCATGCCACAAAGAATAACGTAATTATAACCACTTCTTATAAGTTAACCTGTTTATTCTTGTTTCTCAATATCCAATTTCCCATTTTTTAAGTCAGATGAGATTAACTTTTATAAGTGCTAAGTCCACTAAGATTTTATATTTCTATTTTTTTCCGCAACATAATTTCCATCAACTTTTTTTTTTTTTTTTAAAGACACTCTCTCACTGTCGCCCAGGCTGGAGTGCAGTGGCGCTATCTCAGCTCGCTGCAACCTCCGCCTCCTGAGTTCACGCCATTTTCCTGCCTCAGCCTCCCGAGTAGCTGGGACTACAGGTGGCTGCCACCATGCCCGGCTAATGTTTTGTATTTTGAGACGAAGTTTCACTGTGTTAGCCAGGATGGTCTCAATCTCCTAACTTCGTGATCCACCCACCTCGGCCTCCCAAAGTGCTGGGATTACAGGCGTGAGCCACCGCGCCCGGCCTCCATCAACTATTTCTTATGATTATTGATAAAATTTAATTTTCTCTCATGTTCTTGTACTTTAATGACTTTTAACTATATGAAATAGAGCGTTCTCTAGTTTAAGACAATTTAAATCTTAGCCAAAATCAGTGTTCCTATCACTGCTGAACCATAGGAGGGTATGTTATACATGCAAACATATTACATGGCGTATGTTACAATGACATTTTACTGTGTCCATGTATGAAGCTTTTCAGATATCCCAGGATTTTTTGGGAATAAAGGTGCTTATTCCTACATACACCATAGAAATCATTACTTCTTTAAAAAAGTTAAAGAGAGTTTTTAAAGATTAGTTGTAGATAAGATACATGTAACATACAGAGATAATTCCATACCTGTTTTATTGGACAGTCTAAATGACACCATCTTATCAGGAATATTACATACATTCCTCACCGAAGCAATGCAACTATAATTAGCATAGTCCTGAGGTCGAAGATTCTTCAGTTTTAAGATCTTTGTTTCACCCTGAAAATGTAAAAAAATTTTAAAAAGTCATTAGAAAAAGCCAACACAACCAGAATGAATGAAACATCACGTTACATTGTATTAAATCATATTATTATCAGAATATGACAGACTGTCTTTTTTTAAAGGAAATGCCCTATCTTTAAAGTAAGTTATAAATGAACTAACTTAAAATAACACTGCCTTTTAAAATAATACTGTAATATTAAGTATGCCTGGAGATAAAAGCTAACAGACTACAATGAAAATTCATAACATTTTCTTTGCAAACTAGCTTCCTCAGGGGAAAAGTCTATTTCTGGTTGTAGTTATGCAAATTATTATGCAAAGATCAGAACAGTGTACTTAATAATGGAGCGCATTCAACAAACACTGCAATCTATTCAGACATCGACGTGAGAAGACAAAAGAATCTGAAGAAGAGCCAACAAATGAAATATGGTTGTTAGAACAAAGTTAATTAAATCTAATGATAGATAATTAAATTTACAGACATAAATATTTTGTATATGGAGCAATGACAGGTGACATATCTAAAACTGAAGGAAAGAAGCATTCATGAGTGTTTCTATATTATTATTGTTCTTGTTATTTCATGCTCAAGAGTTTAAGGGCTAACTCTCCAGGTAAATCTGCACAAATGTAGATAGATACAAATGAAGCAAGTGGCCAGAAGTATCTAACAAACTCTTGATGAACCAAGAAAGATTTTGTAAAAACACTGGATTGAAATTGTTGAAAGGAAAAAAAGAACAAACAACAAAATTTAGTCTCCTGCCCAATTCAAATTAGGTCCCCTGGGCTTTCTTTGCCTTCTAAAGTCATTAATGCATCATCTCGAAATAGTTCTTCTTGTCAATAACTTACTTATTTTGATAACAAAACAGTGTCGCAATGATTTTATAGTATTAGGAATACTATAAAAATTCAAAATGTTTATTTTTTCCAGATAACGTGTGTATGGAACAATGTGTTTCATCACTTTACCAGGATAACATTTGTCGAGTTCTAAAACTTGCAATACTTTCATATGTTATCGAGGAGGACTCGAATACTTAGTGACTTACTACATAAAAACACTGCTGTTTATTTGCAAGAAAGCTTACCCAGAAATAGGCACACAGTTTTGCAAATGTGTCAAACGAATCTCTATTCTAGTGTGCATGGAATTGTGGCCATAAGTACTTTCATTAACTGTCCAAATTCAATCTTAAATCAGTCACCCCTTTAGCATTTTCCTCAGTGGTATAAAAAAAAATCTACCTTTTAATTTTTGTTTAGAAGAAACACTGAATTTTTAACATACAAGAAAATATAAATGTATCGATACAAATATACACAGAAATCTATGTTTCTTGAGTTCATATATAAAACTATTCGTTTGTGTTACAGAACTCCCATACATGATATAAAATGCCTAGAAAGTGTGCTTAGCTAGAAAGAACAGCTGAAAGAAAATATGCTAGAATTAGTCAACTCAGATAATTTTTAAATCAAGTGATACATCTTACCTCTCCTAACTTTGTCACACTTATTGCTCAAATTTCTTTGCTTTTCTTTCTCCTCTCAATACAACTAGTGTTATTCCATGGAATTCTACTTGTTCCATAGTTAACCGCACTTTATAACATTTCATTAGGTGGCATTATCCTTGCTGATGAATTTCTACTACAAGCTCTATTTTCTTGCCTCACTCCCAAGTCTAAGCCCCATTTCCAGAATTCTCTCTTAAGTTTCAGATACACATAACAAATGTTTGTCAATATGTCCATTCTGATGCTTCAGACACATCTGAACTCAACATATCCTAAATTGAACTTCAAATATATTCCTTTAAGTCTACTCCTCCTTCTATAATAATGGGAATTTACATCCAATTATAACTTCTTATTCATAAATTCAGTATCTCTCTCTCTCAGCTAGATCCTTTTATTGATCTTTACTCATGTTCAACCCCAATTATTCTTTGTTTCTATTTTTAATCATAATGCTCTAAACCCTACAATCAACTAAAAAACTCATGATTGTACTTAGTATACCTTAAGAATGCAAGCAAGCCACAATGATTTACACTTTAACCAATATTTTTTTCAGCTTTATTGAAGTATAATGGACAAAATAATTGTATACATTTAAGGTATACAACTGTGTTTTGATATACATTGTAAAATAATCACCACATTTGAGCTAATTAACATATACATAACCTCACATGATTATTTTTATTCACTTGTTAAATATATGAAATCTAATTATGCCTTCTCCTTGCCAGACTTCTCCCCTTACCAGTAAGTACCCAGACAGTAGAGATGATGTCTGTCTTGCTCTCAGCATTATATTCTGGGCACCTGACACAGGGCTTAGCAGAGAGGAGACAATTTTTAAGTTAATACTTTTTCAGTTAATAGTACTGTAACTACCCAAGGTTTGCTTTATATATATTTATTTCTCCAGAATTTACTATTTATTTGGCAATGTTACAAACTCAATATAATAAGTAAAATATAATCACAGCTTAAATACACAGAGAAAAATTCGCTTACATTATTACACATAATCAATAGACATTTGTGCACATTGTAAAAGAGAAAGCGGGTCTGTTACTCTAGTAACGATTTATCTAGATTACGCTTTTAGGTTTGGAAGGAAATTTGAACTGAAGACAAATTAATCAGGACAAAACTCAAGACAAAACTTGAGCCATATCAAAAGAAATAAAACTTAAATGAAAATCAGTAGAATTACAACTGAAAAAACACATGGATATAGATACTGATGATATATAGGTACAAATACACGGAGTTACATAAATATGATAAAATAATGAAACAATATATAATACATGCAATTACATATTTATGTGTGTATATATTCACACGCACACTATATATATGTGTATATATATACATGTATATATATACGTATATATACCTATATATGTGTGTGTATATATGTGTGTATATATATATATATATATATATATATAT
>NW_026652291.1:83153322-83288682 GCF_009828535.3 Hylobates moloch
ATTTAATAATAAAGTCTCTTTACGTACATAGAGTTAATTATACTGTCAGCACTTCTTGTTTCTGTTTCCACTGACAAATTCTTTTTCAGTTTGCATTTTCTGAATAATACTTTTCCAACATTCCACTGAAATAGTATCTAGTAATTTCACTAATGATGATGATCTCTTGTTAAAATTTAATAAACCTTTCTTTTGTATGCTTCCATACTTCTCTGCTTATTTCTAACACTTTAGATTACCTTTACTACTGTGACAGCCCCTCATAGATAGGCAATTAATTACAGATATAATAATTTAGTCATTTCTTGGTTGTTTTACCATTGAATATTCTAGTTACTGAAGTCTGCAACCTTTCACTAATATATTCCTAGTGAAATCTGATCCATTATCATGGTTCCAATGAGCACTTATGTATAGATAACTGACAAATCTCTAGACAAAAAGAAAAAAAGCAAACTTACTAAAAATTACCAATAGTATTATAATTAATAAATTCTAGATTATCCTAATTTTTCTTGTCCTTGGAGTTGCAATGTTTGCTAGCATACATTATAGGATATACTTAAATTTTGGTCTATCCCACTCAACATTTTCCCCAAGAAGAAATGTAGTCTCTTATCCTTTTGGATCTCTTAAGATAATCTATCCTGTATTTCTCATTCTCTTTTCTTTTTTTTCAGGGGGTGGGCAGGATCAAGGTTTAAGGTCTAGAAAACCTTAAATTGTTCCCCTTCACTGAAAGGTCATTTCAAAAACCCTTAGTTTGTCATTTGAGACTCTATGCACTCTAAACAAAACACTTTTTCCTTATTCCTCACACAAACTCTTCATTCTCATCAAATTAGTTATGTCACTATCTTGAGGTATCTCTTTATGATTTCCTAATGCTCCCCATTCCTTGCTATGAGTCATTTTTTGTTCCTATCTGAACTGATGTGTACTTCAAAAAATATATTGTGACTGGAGTGCAGCACAACAAAGAGAGCATAAAATGAGATAAGATTTCAAAGCTTGGAAAAGGTCACATTAGATGGGCTATGATCGCACATTTGTATTTATTCTAAAGTTACTTATTCTGTGTTTAATGCTACTAATCTCTTTCTAATTTTTTTCACCAAGGTTTGCTTTCTCCTCTTGGAAGATACCTTAAACTTGATTTCCACCAACCCTAATTATCCATTTCACCAAACAACTCTACTCTCCAGTCTTTTTGAAAGTTATCTGACAGCCATTATTTCAAGAAAGTGTTTTCTTTTTCTTTTTTTTTTTTTTTTTTTTTTTTTTGAGACATAGTTTAGCTCTGTCACCCAGGCTGGAGTGCAGTGGCGTGACCTCGGCTCGCTGAAACTCTGCCTCCAGGTTCAAGCGATTCTCATGCTTCAGCCTCCCAAGTAGCTGGGATTATAGGCACATGCCATCACACTGGGATAATTTTTGTATTTTTAGTGTAGATGGGATTTCACCATATTGACCAGGCTGGTCTGGAACTCCTGGCCTCAAGTGATCTGCCTGCCTTGGCCTCCCAAAGTGCTGGGATTACAGGCATGAGCCACTGCACCAGCCTCAATATAAAGATATTTCAACCTAAAAGCTCTTCCTTCTGATCCATCCTCTAAAAGTGTATTCTTTCTATATGTATTCTCCTTTACTTTTTGAGTTAATGCTTTTTGTCTATTTGTATCAATCACATTTGTGTATATATTTATATATGTTTTTATCGTTTACACTATGTCTTGTATTGATCCTGCCTTTCCATTTAATGAGATCACTTCAAATCCTCTTCCCTACCATTTGGGCAGTGTTTTGCCTGTTGTCAACTCAGAAAAGATTGCTGACTAGAAAGGAAAAGAGCCAGCTCATCATATCGCACACAGTAAGTTTTTAGTAAGCTTCCTGAACCGTGTTGACTCTAACGGTAGTAACAGGAATTTTAAAAATCTTTACATTAGGGCAGCCTGCAAGATAGATTTATGAAGCTGCATGTGGGGCCACCCACAGGAGAGCTGAACACTCAATTATGGAAAAGAGAATGTAAAATAAAGGTAAGCCCCAAGGGAAATATATACAAAAATCAAGTACAGAGAACCAACATCAATGCAGCTCTGGCCATTAAAATGCAGAGGTGGCTTTTGTAAAGGATGCCTTCTTAAAATATTTTGTATACCTGAATTTTTATGGTCAGGGACACTGCTGGTATTTATGTTACCTAAAGGTGAAAAATATGAATTTGGTGGTAATATTGATATTACAAAAGCGAATTTGTGTGACTGTTTGAGATTATTTCCATTCTTGAAAGACCTACAAGGGTGGCCCTATAAATACAATGGTACGCACATCCATATCCTAGTGAATTCTTATTCAGAACACAGCAACAAAGTGGGCATATGAGAAGGTGCTACAGTTTGAATGTTTGTCCCTAATCTTCACGTTGAAATTTAATCCCAATGTTGGAGGGAGGGCCTAATGAAAGGTATCTGGGTCATGCGGGCAGACCCCTCGTGAGTAGATTAATGACCTAAGGGAGGCTGTGAGTGAGTTCTAACTCTATTAGTTTCCTTGACAGCTGGTTGTTAAAAAGAAATCTGATACCTCCCCCCTCTCTCTCTTGCTTCCTCTGTCATCTCTGCACACACCAGCTCCCCTTTGCCTTTTGCCATGAGTGAAAGCAGCATGAAGCCCTCACCAGACGCAGATGCCATATCATGCTTCCTGTACAGTCTGTAAAACTGAGAACCAAATAAATCTCTTTTCTTTATACATTACCTAATCTCAGGTGTTCCTTTATGGCAACACAAAACACAGAACACAGTAACAAAATGGACTGTAAAGAATAGACAAAAAGGAAAGAAAAGCCTCTAGATTCATGATTTCTCAATGGTTCAGCTATCATGGGATTGGAGAGTTGTTCTGGGTGAGCTAAAATGATTTCCTGCAGTCAGAAAACAAGATACCAAGATATGTGAACCTAGAGGGCCCAGGTAACATTGTCTCTAAGTTAATATGAAAGATTAATGTATATACCATGCCAATGGGAGAGTGGGTAATACAGATGAAGTCTGTTAATGGAATATTTTTTTAAATAACAGAATTATGGAAAATTTTGAGCCTTACCTTAATTCATGACAGTCAGGATATAATAAAAATACTTTAAAACAATACAGCAGAATGTATAATAAAGCAGAGAATATATGCACACACAGATTAATGTTATCAAATGGCATATATGTATACATGTGATAATGAGTATAATTTAGGCTTTACTATTTATAACTACTTTAACATTAATTTTATTTTGTTGATCATTTGAATTTGATATGTTGGGTGTTGGGAGGCTTTTTGCATGTGAATTTTCATGATTTGTAAAAAGGGATTTTGAGTTGATTATTGTCTAATTGTATAATTAGTCTAATTAGACTAATTATAACTAATTAGGTAATTGATGTAAATATGTTCAGTCTTGTAATTAGATGGTATAATTACAATACACAAGATGATGTCATGAACATCTTTACAAAAGTTCTGGACAAATGGAAAGTGAATTTTCAATTTGTAAGATTTAAGCAATTGTTTAACATTTCTTAAACAATTACAAAATTATCTGCAACACATATATTTAAATTTGACTTTTTTTTTTAACAAAAGAAATAAAAGAAAGACATACAATGTATACTAGTTAGTGGCCCTTACCAATGTTGACATTGCTCTAATGAAGCAGCCTCAAGCAGTACTTCCATATGACTTATAAAATAAACTGGAACTTTAAAAAAATTATATTCATTCATTTTGATACTTAGATATCAGTAAAAACTAAAGTCTGTCAATTTAGACTCATTTTATGAAGCTCTAATGACTAATTTATTACATAAATAGAAAATGACATATGCTAGCCTATGTCTTTTAGTAGTAAGTCAGTAGAAGGACAAAAAGCATAATTATTCCTCTTAGAAATACTGCATTATGTGCTTATGAATTCATATCAGCTTTAGGAACACAGACCAATTTTTTTCTGGAAACACTGTCTATAAAAAGGTATAAACAAGATTTTTGTCACTCAACAGAATTCAGGAATAAATATTCAATTCAAATTGCTATATTTATTAGCATATTATGAATGGTTATACAAAATAGATATATCTCATTATCTCAGAAATTCTATTTTATTAAAAACAAGACATTATTATTAAATAACATTATTATTGAAAACATATCTTCAAAAGAAGTTTCATTTTCTAACATTAAAACTTAAGTAGACATATGATCTATTAACTGAACCCTTCCACCATATATTCCCAGTATGACTTCCCAGCTTCACAGTTCCCTGTTCTCCACACATACTGATTACTGTGCTAACTAACCAGAGATACAGATACTCTTTGCAGACACTGTCTTTCTTCTGCATTACTTGCACGTGCTAATGTCTCCACCTTCAATGCTCCCGCCATAGCAGTGTTGTGTACCTCTATTTTGACAATGATTTTTATTTTACATCATAATTATTGATCACCTTAAGTTTTCCTTTATATATCAACACACATTAGAGGAGGAGCCTTGCCTAGTGACCTCTGTGTCTCTGGCAAAGGTATGCCCATATCTTGAATATACTAGATCTTATTTTAACTGCATCTTATTTACGTCATGAAGCCACAAAGGCCAATGACTATCAAACTAAGGAGATAAATTTAAAAATTAAAATATTATTTAAGTGCTCCAATACAAACAATAGTAACATAAAAGTTTTTTTCATTATAGAGTACACATGGAAGTATGGGATACAGTAGTTCAAGAAATCAATAACATCTAAGAAGTATATATGTATATGTTTATATAAAGTTATATATACATATATACACACAAACATATATATATATGGAGAGAGAGAGAGAGAGAGAGAGGCATAAAAACACTAGCACAATAAGCAACAGATAAAATAAACAGGGAAAGAGTAATCCAATATGGAAGTATGAAAAGGAGGAAATGAGACATCGTATCAGCTTTTCAGAGATGGCTTCTCTGAGATGATGAGCCCTCAGTGTTAAGAAGGCCTCTGCCCTACTATCTAACTAAAGAATACCTAGAAATAAATTTAACCAAGGAGGGGAAAGATTGATGCAGTGCAAACCATCAAACATCGATGAGAAAAACTGACGAGGATACAATTAAATTGGAAGATATCACAGGTTAATGGATTGGACGAATTAACATTGTTAAAATGTCTGTACTATCCAAAGTGATCCACAGATTCAATCCAATCTTGTTAAAATACCAATGAAATTCTTCACAGATATAGGAAAACACAATCCAAAATTTGTATGAAACCACAAAAGATCCCGAACAGCCAAAGCAATTTTGAGCAAAAACAACAAAGTTGGCATCATACTATCTGACTTCAAAATATTCTACAATACTGTAGTAACCAAATCAGCATAGTACTGACATAAAAATAGACATATAGACCAATGGAATGGAATAGACAGCACATAACCAAATCAGCACACTTACAGCCAATGAATTTTCAACAAAAGTGCTAAAATCTCACATTAGGGAACGGACAATGTGTCTTCAGGAGATAGTGCTGGGAAGCTTGAACACTCACATGCAGAAAAGTAAAGCTAGACTTCTATCTCTCCTCATATACAAACATCAACTCAAAATGAATTCAAGACTTAAATGTAAGACCTGAGATAACACAACTACTAGAAGAAAACACAGGGGAAATGCTTCATGACATTGGTCTGGAGACAGGCAACTGAAACAGAAATAGAGAAATAGAATTATATTGAACTAAAAAGCTTGGGCATAGGAATGGAAACAATCAACGCAGTGAAGAAACAACTTACAGAATGGGAGAAAACATTTGCACACTATGCATTTGATAAGAGGTTAATATCTAGAAAATGCACAGAACTCAACTCAATAGCAAAAAAAATCTCATTTTAAAATGGGCAAAAGATGTAAATAGACATTACTCAAAAGAATACATACAAATGACCAACAGCTATGTGAAAAAATGCTCAACATCACTAATTATTAGGGACATGCAAAACAAAAGCACAGTGAGCTATCACCTCCCTCCCATTGGAATGGCTATTATCAAAAGGACAAAAAATAACAAATTCTGGTGTGGATGCAGAAAAAGAGGAACACTTAAACACTGTTGGCGGGAATGCAAATTAGTATAGCCATTATGGAAAACAGTATAGAGTTCCTCAAAAAATTAAAAATAGAGCTATAATACGATCCAGCAATCCTACTGTTGGATAGATCCAAAAGAAATTAAGACAGTATGTCGAGGAGATACATGCACCTCCATATTTATTACAGGACTATTTACAATAGACAAAATATGGAATAAACCCAAGTGTCCATCAACAGATGAATGGATAAAGAAAATGTGGAATATGTACATAATGGAATACTATTCAGCTATGAAATGAATGCAGCTATAAAATAATGAATGTTTATTTTACCTAATATAATGTCCTCCAGACCCATCCACATTGCTGCAAATGATGGGTCAGTCCCAGAGCCAGCAACATGGATGGATCTGGAGGACATTATGTTAAGTAAAATCATTAAGGTACAGAAAGACAAATACTATATTATCTACTCAATGTGTGGAATCTAAAGAAGTTGACCTCACAGAATTAGGGAGCACAATAATCATTAGCAGTGGTTAGAGAGAGGGAGGTAGAAGGGAGAATAGAGAGATTGGTTAATAGGTGTAACCACTTTGGAGGAATAAATTCTAGTGTTCTATTGCAAAATAAGTTGACTATTTAACAATATTGTATTGCATGTTTCAATACAGCTAGAAGAGAGTGTTTTGAGTGTTCTCACCATGAAGAAATGATAAATGTATCAGGTAATGGATATGCTAAATACCCTGATTTGATTATGATACAATGTGTAGACATGTATCAAAACATCACACCATATCAGATAAATATGGACAATTACAATGTATCAATTTTTTAAAAGTTTCTGCTTGTTTAATAAATTTAAAATAAATTCCTAAATACTTTGATAGTATGAAAGATTTTCCAAAATCTGGCCAAGGCCCATGTGTTCATTTCCAAGTGATTAGACCCATTTGCAAGTTAGAAATAGCCATATAGCCAGGCATGGTGGCTCACACCTGAAATCCCAGCACATTGGGAGGCCAAGGCAGGTGGATTGCTTGAGGTCAGGAGCTTGAGATCAGCCTGGCCAACATGGTGAAACCCCACCTCTACTAAAAATACAAAAATTAGCCCAGTGTGGTGGCAGGTGCCTGTAATCCCAGCTACTCAGGAGGCTGAGGCATGAGAAACGCTTAAACCCTGAGGCGGAAGTTGCAGTGAGCAGAGATCATGCCACTGCACTCCAGCCCAGGTGACAGAGCAAGGCTCCATCTCAAAAACAAACAAACAAACAAACAAAAAGAAATAGCCATATAGAGAAAAGATGCTCAGAATTACCTCATTATCTATAAAATGTTATCACGTTTTACAAGATTCTAGAGGAAAACATGTTTTCTAAATCTTAATAATGTCCATATTTTAAAAATAAATTGACAATAGAAAAATAAAATATGTAATAGATGATCATTTATCTGGATAATATTTTAAACTAAAAAAATCATTTTAGTAATAACTGAAGAATGCATTAAAGTATTGCGGAATGTATGGGGGAAAATTCAGTCCTGCCTGCTGGCAGAGAACACTTAGTGTCATAGTGGCCTAAATCAAGAGACAATCAGATTAGAACAGGCTTCATTTCAGTATTACGTCATGGTGAACTGACTAGTAATACATGTGCGATGCTGATTTTCAGAGATTTATATTTTGGCAAGTTAAAACTGTTCTATGCCTTTTAAAAAATAAAGAATACATATTTTTATTTACCATCTCTTTGCAAAACAGGAATATATATGATGTGTGCAGATGTTATCATATAATCACTGCATTATTCCACAGTTAATGTCTAAATATTGGCAATTATATTAATCTGAAGGAGCTCAGGCCTTCGTTTACCATATAAAGAAATATATTCAATGGTGAAAAATGGGATGCTGGGGTATTTACAAAGTCAAAATAACCTTATGTTATTAGAGTTTAGATATGAAAGCTGTATGAATCTTTAAAACTGTGAAGTAAAATATTTATAATAATTAAAGATTAGTTATACATTTCCCTAGTTAGGGATATATAGATATCTGAAATGTATGTACGATGTGTCAAATTCCTGCCTATCTTTTAGGCAGGATCTATTTGATTTCTTCTTTTTTTTTTTTTTTGACAGAGTCTCACTCTCTTGCCAGGCTGGAGTGCAGTGGCGCGATATCAGCTCACTGCAACCTCTGCCTCCTGGGTTCAGGTGATTTTCCTGCCTCAGCCTCCTGAGTAGCTGGGATTACAGGCACGTGCCACCATGCCCAGCTAATTTTTGTATTTTCAGTAGAGATGGGGTTTCACCACGTTGGCCAGGATCATCTCAATCTCTTGACCTCATCTCAGCCTCAGCCTCCCAAAATGCTGAGATTACAGGCATGAGCCACCACGCCCAGCCAATTTATATAATTTTAAAAATTATTTTTCATTGTCACAATACTTTTGAACATTTGTCCAAATATTTTATTTAAAATTTTTTCATTGTTAATTTAGGTTTATGCTTTCTTCATCAAAAAACGTTTATAATAACAACATGCAAATATTCCCACAAATTTCAATATCTTCCTCAAGACTTATTAATTCCTTACTCTTTGTGTATTACACAAGAATATTTCATATTACATTCACTCTATGTAAAATTAATTCAACTTTTATTAAATACATTTTTAATGACTCATTAAATATTTTCATTTTTAGCATAATTAAAGCTCTGTTTCTAAACCTAGTCAAAAACAAACACGACTAAAGGAAATTAAAGACGTATCTTTCCTAAAACTAAAGCCAAATAAATTTCAAACAAGTTTCTTCATTTTTTTTTAATAGTTATTCACTATTTGCAAATGGGGAAATCAAAATCTCTCCTTTTGAGAAATACTCTTCACGAAACCCAAATCAGCTACCAAATGTATAACTATGTACATTATAGCGAAACACAGGAAAATTTATAGATTAAAAAAATATGTTAGGACATAGTAAGTTAAAAAAATGGTTTCAAAAGTTAACATTTTAAATTTAACTAACCACATAAAAATAAGTTGTCCTTTATATTTAAGTTCTCTAATCTTTAAGTCAAGCACACATTGGTTTTTGAAAGGCCAGAATAGAGAAACTATCTTTTCAAAGAGCTATGAATTCATGCTGCCTGAATCAGGAAAGTATCCTAGCAAAGTAGGGTGGAAATACTGTACCTTAATTCATACCTGGGTAAAGAATGGTTCATAAATCTCAACTCCTTTATCAGATCCTTGCAGCAAGACCTCCTGGCCACGTCTCCAGCTATACCGAACAGGAGGATTGGAATTGGCAACACACCGGAGGAACACTGTTCTCTCATAGTAAAATTGTTCTTTAGCTTCGCCTATACTTTGATGAACAGTTACTACTGGATCATCCAAATCTAGAGGAAATAAAAACAACCAAATGGCAATGTTATGAGATAGATGACTTTTAAAGTATTGTGCTTATATAACGCAACCAAAAATGCATATTCCTCATTGATTGTATTACTTACCACTAGGTACTTTTTTTTTCACTCAGCTTATTGAATTCATTTACAAAGATGTTTCCAATGACAAGCAGTAAAGTATATTAGTATCTCTATCTGTTGATATAGTAAAATTAATCTTGTATATTTCCAACTCTTTGTCAATAGCCACATAAAACAGAGTTCCATGAGAGAGAGAAAAATTTGAAACACTCAAATTCAAGAGCTTAGCCAAAACAATGAACCTCAGTGACAAAAAAAAGTTAATATCAAGTTGCTTGACTTACTCTTTCTCTTTGTTCTTTTTTTAAGACAGGGTCTTGCTCTGTCAACCAGGCTGAAGTCCAGTGGCACAATCAGAGCTTACTGCAGCCTCAACCTCCTGAACCCAAGCCATCCCCCTACCTCAGTCTCCTGAGTAGCTGAGACTACAAGTATGTGCTACCATGCCCGGCTAATTTTTTTTTTTTTTTTTTTTGTACAGGGACTGGCTGTGTTGTCCAGGCTGGTGTTAAACTCCTGGCTTCAAGCGATCCTCCCACCTCAGTCTCCCAAAGTGCTAGATTACAGGCCTGAACTACTATACTAGACCTCTTTGTCTTAATATACTTCTTTTTCCAATTATTTATAAGTGACACAATAAAAATAATTTAAAAATTATCTTTACAAATTATTAGAATATGCATAGTAGCAAAATATGATCTTGCACAGGACTAAATGTTATCTCAAATTTTATATTCCAGATTATATTTGTTAATTTGAAGAGTGCTAAAAGGCATTATTAAAAGGCACTCCTGTTTCTATTGCTGGATATTGGAACTAATTATGTGTCATTTTGCATGTATCCTAAAGAAAGACTGTGCAGCAGAGGCTCAGCATTTTCTGAAAAAGGTCAATTCACAAACACCTTGGGCTTTGTGGTTCAAATGATTGTTTCAACTACCCATCTCTACCATCGCAGTGTGAAAGCAGCCAAACACAATAGGTAAATTAATAATGAATGTTCCTGAATTCCAATAAAACTTTATTTATAAATAGAGACACTCCTCAACCAGCTTTGGCTAATGGGCCATAATTTGCCAACCGCTGATATGCCATATTCCAGGTTCTTTTCTTAAGCGAAAAATAAATTTTAAAAGTGTACTCGCCTTAAAGCAGTAAGCTTTTAGTTCCATGTGCTAGTATAACTTAGTATATACTTTAAGTATGATGGAAAACCTGCTGTGTTCATTACCACCTTCACCCAGCTTTACCCCTTTTAATTATAACCAAGAAAGGTTACTTCACTTTGGGGTCTTCAATTTCCTTGTCAGCAGATCGGAATAATAATGATACCATATTATTTAGGCTGTTGAAGGATTAAATGAGATAGTCCAAAAAGCCCTGGACACATAGTATTAAGTTGGTGCAAGAGTAATTTCAGTTTTTGACATTACTTTTAACGAATGCTTAATAAAAGTTAGCTATTACTATTATTAATAATAATATTATTACTATCATTATTGGAGTCTCATTTAAACTCCTGATTCTATGCTGTTTTCTTGTTTTTATTTCACCAATTCATGATACATTCAACTCTTATTATAAATAGGTAATATACCACTTGCCCATTGTCCAGACTATCAAATGCTTCTACACGACAAAAACTTTAACAAAGGCCTGGAAAAAACCTACAGTATTTATATGGACATAAGAAGAGTGAAGCGTGTGAGCATATGCTACCCTGAATATTTAAAAGACATTGCTCCTTAGAAAAGCTTTTCTCTGATGTGTTCACATAATAAAATGCCAACCAAAGTAGTGAAGTAATAGATACCCGAGAATCAAAGACCAGAATCCAAAATTTCTCCGTTTTTTAAAAAGTTTTTTCCAAATGTGATTCGCTTGACAGCCCTACTTTAATTTCTAGTTTTGCAACATTCTGAAGGCTTTTTTTTTTCCTCCAACATCAGAATATTTTCACAGCTACCTCAAAGGCTTCTAATTTTAGTAGTGTAAATTTACAGAACAACTGCTGCTTTTTGGTAAAGCTTAAAGGAACTTTCCATTTAAATTCAATCTATTAGCTGTGCAGCGATATATGCTGTCTGGTTTTATTAAGCTCGGATATTTAGGGATACCAGCATCATTATCATAAAATGTTTTGAGATTTTTAAAACCTATCAAATATTCATTAATTTGGTGATTAGCCTTTCATATACATCATATATATTAATTGAATTTAGCCTTAGTGACTTGATAAAAGATACTCTAATTCAATTGTAAACAATTTATTTTTTTTCTTGTTCAAAACATAATCTCTTTAGTCACAGGCTTATTTTTAGAAGTTATGAACTGTATATGTTGTAAAAATTAAATTCTGAATTCAGAAAGCTCAGGAACAAAACAGAATTGGACGGTAAACAGTGTAACAATGATGACTTCCAAACAGTTAATAGGTTTGTACTTTCCAACACCCATTTCTTGATGTATCCCCAGCTCTTTTCTTGTTGGGTGGTGGTGTCAACAGACTCAGTCAGGAATAGACCAAACCTGTTCTTCCCTGGTCTGGATGATCTTTGGGTCAGTGGACTTCAAGATTCTCATTTTGTGAAAATGGCTTATAGTATTGGCTAGGTTATCTGTTGAATTCACTCATGTTTAGAAATTTCTAAGTGTTTTTTCCATTTCAGATTTAAAAACAATATGCCAAAACAAGATTTGTTTAAGACAAGTGAAATGATAGCACAGCTAAAAATACACAATTTTAAGGGAGATTATATATGTATGTTTGTGCCCACATGTATGCACATGTGTAGATATACATAATTATATATACTATATAATGTAAGTAATTTATATACACATATCACTTAAATCTATTTTAATATATCTTTATATTACTAAATACATATTGAATATTTGTATTTGATTTAAGACAGGTTTCTGAGAAAACAGATTCAGAGATGTGTGTGCAGAAATGGCTCTGGAAGTATCTTATAGATCAACACATGTGAGAGAATGAAAGAAGTAGGACTGATCAAGTGGAGGGTTGAACTACAAAAGGCCTCAGTAGCTTTGCAGAACTTTCTGAGCTGTGATATCCCCTCAAAGCTGCCCTGTCCTGAGGCAAAGGGGCTAAGCCTTTATACACCCACCCCCTCCCCTATCAACAGGTCATTCAATTTGTGGTACTCCTCGCTAGGAGACATAACCTTGGGAGGGCCTGCTCTGTTTGGCTTATTTCTTGAGAGGGCAATTTTAGCTGATAGCAATCATCTGCTAATACTCTCAGCAGCGGGAGGAATGAGTGCTTCAGTCCTGAGGAAGGCATCTGACTGGTGCACTGCAGCATCTAGTCAGATCTACTTGCTAGGTGTGATAAATCTATCTGGGAAAAGCCACTCCAAGACTCTGGCTAGTCTCTTCCCGGGAAAACTTTCAAAAGGAACTAGAGTAGGACTATATCCATCATCTCCTTCTACTATTGCCATTCTAGATTCCTCTCACCCTGGGCTAGTACATTTTTTCGTGTAGGTAGCTTACCTAGTTGCATTACCAGAATTTTGTCAGATTTGAGCCCTTGATCATTACATCTTCTCAAACCAAGGCTGATGTACTTGTCTGTTTATGACCAAAACTGAACAAGAGAATACCAAGAAATGACTCACTGCATTAACTCGGTATCAAACATATTGTTTCCGGCCTCACTATGTGACAACAGTCCTACCAACAGCCTTATATAGGCTGGTCACTCCCACCAGGATAGTGACTCCTCTTATCTGCTGCTTCCTGACACAGAAGCCTAAAGTAACTGAGTTGATGCCATCGCTTAAAGATTAATGGGACTCTTGCTAAGTCACTTAATAGAAGCTTTTTCCCTTTCTGGGAACTAGGACCTCTAAACTAGCAGAGTCCAGAGTTGCGGGAAGGAAAGCAATCCCCCAGTAGGTCACTGGATGTGATGATAGTGAGGTCACTTCTTGGTTCTTGAACCTGTGTATTCTATGAGGAGAAAAAGCAGCATATAATAACGGTCATTTAGAATTTAACTGCATTCTAGAGGGTAGCACCCACTCCTTACTGAATATTTTCTCTGTAAGACTCAATTGCCCTCTCTAAAAGGCCATTCTATCACTCTATTAAGTTGGCATTTTTAGTTGATGTAGTACGTGATATGACCAGATAATCCATGGCAATGTGCCCACTCCGGAATCCTGATATCCAGGTCAATTTGGATCCTGTGTATGACATTTCTCAAAGTATCTCAGGAGTCCATTTTCCCTAGTATACGATTATTCAAGTAAATGGATGTAGGTTTTTTGTAGAAAGAACTGAGAGAATAATTACCATATACATTTGCTATAGTGTTTTGGGGTTCTTTCTGGTGATTCAGCTGAAGTCTTCGGTCAACGAGCTCTAAGTCTGAAAATTGCCTCAGGTACAGAAATTGGACAAGGAGCATGGCTTTTTATTAGGCAGCCATATGCAGGCTCTTATTCACCCACTTTTAACTTATTTTAATTGTGTAGATTGTGCAATAGTTTGTTGGCTAGCCGCTTATTTTCCCCTAGAGATGCTGTGATCTGTTAACTATCTCCATAGCTCTCTGTGATTCTGGAGTCTTAGATATATTTGAATAAGTGTGCCTGGCTGGGCACAGTGGATCATAACTGTAATCCCAGCACTTTGGGAGGCCGAGTTTGGGTGGATCATTTGAGGTCAGGGGTTCGAGACAAGCCTGGCCAACATGGTTAAACCCATCTCTACCAAAAATACAAAAATTAGCCAGGCATGGTGACAGACACCTGTACTCCCAGCTAGTTGGGAGACTGAGGCAGCAGAATTGCTTGAACCCGGGAGGTAGAGGTTGTAGTGAGCCGAAATTGTGCCACTGTACTCCAGCCTGGGTGATAGAGCAAGACTCTGTCACAAAAAAAAAAAAAAAAGGACTATCAGTGGCTACCCGCCAACAGCAATGGGGCCCTCACTACAGCCAGTTAGTTGGCTGCTGAGTGATCCATCTCTAAAATTCCATTTTAAAGTTATCTTCCTCAGATCACCTAGAATGGGTTCTCTGGAAATCTTATTCTTTGAGGAAGACATGCATTTTGGAAGTTTATTGGAGAGTGCCCTCAGAATCAACTCATGTGGTAGTGTTTTAAAAAAAGAGGGATTAGGCAGTGGAATGAGTTCACCTGTGATGCATTACTTCCAAATAGGTCAGATGGAGCTGTTGCGTTGAGAAGGCCTTTCAGAGTCACCCTGCAGTTTTCCTACAAAGGATGTGGATGCTTCACTGCATTAGCATTTCCCACAGTGAGGTGGCTCTTGCCAGCTGAGGACAATTCCGTTACAAGGGCTGACTTGAGAGCACTTTTTCTTTCTTCCCGGAAGAAAAAGCACCTGCTACACAGTTTTATCATAAGAACTTGAAGTTACTGGTCATAATTTTCTCTAGCTTTTAAATGTAGTTCCGGGAGCATAAAATCTGTCTCTATATTTATTCGTCAATTTTCATACTTTATGACCCTGATACATAACCACACTGAACTCTTTTCTGTTTATTTATATTTATTCTCTTTAAAGTAAATTTAATTTTATAGGCTAAATGTGTGAATTCAAATATCTAGATATTAAATAATTACAAAATGTTATTTTAAGAGGGTATGATTTTTAAACTGGGGCCAAAATTCTTCACATATATACAGTAAGGTAAATAATTGAGTATCTTCTTTGATATATGAATATTTATTTTAAATATATTTCAATAACATCATATGGTTTCCTTTAAAATACATTTCTATGTGTATAGGACTCATAACATATTTATATTCTTAAAAACCAATATAATAGGCATACTCAATAATAATCTATTAATATAAAGGAAGAGTAATCTGTCATGAATATAGTCAATGTCAGTTTACAGCAAGGAAACTAATATATATCATAATAATCATCTAAGAAAAATTTGTTTTTTCATTTAAATGCAGTAGCTACCCCTTTATAACTAAACTAATTTTCTTGAAACTTTTTTTCTGGCTGATTCAATGTGCCAAACACTAGTAGATTAAAGTCAGTTAAAGAAAACTAAGGTAAAGTATGCTGTTTTCCTCAACTCTAGAAATAACTGTCTCCCAATTGTCTCCCAAAAGAATTTGTGGTATGAAAACATTTGACATAGGTTTTGTTGTAATGGTAAGAGAAATGTTCCATGACAATCGGAACTTTTCCACAGTTTTTCTTTGTATACCTATAAGAATTATCTACTTGCCCAGTTTTACTTTGCAATATTTTTCTGAGTTTCTATTAATCTCAACATGTAGGTGTTCAGGACATGGTGTACAAATAATCAACTAATGAGTGATGTACCTAATATTTATTGAATACCTATTTTGGGCCAGGTTGTTTTGGAAGAAACTTTACATATGCCAACTAATTTCATTTTTATAGAAACCTCATCTCTTTTAATGTCCTGGGACTCAAGTTTCAGAGAGATGAAGTAATTTGCCATTATATATGTAACACGATGAGTATTATCAAATATGTCTTAATCCAAAAGGTTTATGTTCATTATTTTCATGCATATTTTACATGTCTACTATATGCTAAGCATTATATAAATAACTCAGTTTACAAGTAGCCTACAGTTCATGAGTCAAAAAAAGGAAAATAAATGAATAAGATGAAAAAAAAAACACAACAGAATTAAATAAATGATCCTATAGAGATGTAAGCCAAACACGGACAACTATTTCTTTCTGGAAAGAATAGTAAAGGCTTCCTGAAAAGACGATGCCTGAAATAAATCCTAAATTATGAAGAGAGTATGCCAGATAATATATTAAATAATTACAAAATGTTATTTTAAGAGCATATGATTTTTATTATTCAACAGCGGCCAAAATTCTTCACAAGTATACAGTAATGTACACATGTGAAGAGTAGGAAGTAACACACATAAAGTTCTCAGATATCAGAGCCAATATCAGATATCCAGCAAAGCTAGAAAAGACTGCTGGGTATTGAGGAATAGTAATTTGGTATGACGTTTGAGAGACAAAAATGGACCAAATCATTAGTGGCACCGTCTATGCTAAAGAAAATGCATTCCATTACTTTTTTAGCCAGACTTTCGCTTTAGAAAGATCATCCTAGCTCCTTCTGGAGAAGAGATTTGGAGGCGGCAAAAAGAGTGGTAAGGAGATCAGTAAGAAGGTTGTGGTAACAACTGAGATGAACAATGACAGGGGCTTTGAAATAAGGGTGACAATGGGCATGGAGAGGAGGCTTAACTGAACTGAACTACGTGAGTGATTAGAAACCGGGCTGGGAAAAATGTGGGAGTTAAAAAAAAGGTCTCTAAGGATATGGATTTGGCAGTTGGGTAGACAGTGCACTAACTAAAACATGCAATGTAAGAGAGAACTTTACCTGGCTGTGGGTGGAGTGGGATGGGAGTTGTAAAAGGTAAGAAAGTTGAGTTCTGTTTGGTTCACGCAGCTCCTCCAGTTGCAAAGTACACGACCTAGAGCCAGAATAAGTCTGGGCTCCAGATATGGATTTGGGAGTCATCAGTATGCTGTGGAGGGTAATGGACAACTCGAGGAGTATGCAGAATGGAAAAAGGAAAGGACCAGTGACAGAGGCCTGGACAGCACTAACTACAGGCAAAAAAAGAAAAGAAATTAAATAAAATAAAAAAATTGAAAAAAAGTTGGGCGGGAGGGCTTTGTAAAAGACTAAGGACAAAGTGATAAAGAAGAAGACAGGTAGAGTCAAAACAAATCAATAGTAAATAAAATAGCACTTCCACAGCCATAGAGAGGTTGGAGAGCAGAATAAGTGGTGAAAAGACAACAGAACGGGAAAGTGACTTTAAATTTGGCAAGTAATAGATCACTGGTGACCTTTGCCAGAGTTGTGTCAGTGGAATGATGGGTCTAGCATTTTCCTGTACTTCACAGAGTGAAAGTCAACTAAAAACATGGAGAGATTAAAGGGTATAATCCTTTCAAGACACTTGGCTCTAACAACAAAATAAAACAGAGTAGTTAGGGGAGCAGAGGACAACATGTGATCAAGAGAATCTTGTTTTGTTTTGTTCCTGTTTTGTTTTTCCTTAAGCAGAGAGAGTTTGTTTTTCCTTAAGCTGCCTGCATTTAAATTCCTAACATAAAATAAAACACAAGGAGCATGAGGAAAATGCCCAATGTTTGAAATAGCTATTTTTTTAGTAAATAATTATTATTTTAGTGTTATACTTTGATGGTAGCAGTGGCCCCATTTGGAGTGGCTGCTGCAAAGACGACGACCGCAGTGGGGGAGACGCAGCTAGGGCTGTGCATTCCATGGAAACTGCGGGAGCCGGAAACAGGCAGGATTCCTGCCCCCTTCGAAGTTGGTGGGATGGGAGCCCTGTGATCCCAGGTGCAGCTGCAGCCACCCAGCCGCAGCAGTGGACCCGGACATCCCTGTGCTCTTGGGCCCGTGAAGCCTACCTGCCCCTGCATGCTTGGAAGTGCCTGCTCCCACTGCCTGCCTCTCCTGGCTCCCAGCACCCGCTCCAATTTTGGAGCAAAGCTGTGGTCCAGCCCAAGCGCTGTCATGACCAGGCCTGGTGTGTGTGCGCTAGGGTTGGCACTGACACACCAGCCTCTTACTGCCTCACCCACCTCCGGACTTTAGGTGGTGACAAGTATAGCAGAGAGGCCAAGATGGGGCTGAGGGCCACTGGGCACCAGCTTGCAAGCACCCCCTAGCATGAACAGCCAGGGCGCCATGAAGAGGGCAGGAGGCAGGTAGGCTCCTGGGCGGAAAGGTGCAGGACCCCTGTGAAATCCCACCTTCAAACCACGGACTCTGTAGCATGGGACCCAGGCTGCCAGTTCCCTCTACCAAGGTGAGAGCTTATGGTGCTTTTTCCAGGGTTGCCCATGGCTGCCCATGGACCAATCAGCACGCACTTCCTCCCCTCTAAAGCCCATTAAAATCTCAGACTCAGCCAGACTGCGACAGACAACGGGATGACCTGCCTAGGGAAAAGATCTACACACTGTGGGTCTCCTCTCCACTGAGAGCTGTACACTCATCATGACAACCTGCCTGCACATAGGAGCTACCGGCTCTGAGTCTCCTCTCTGCTGAGGGCCGCAAAGATGCTGCGATGACCTGCCTGCGAAAAGAGCTACCCACTTCAGGTCTCCTGAGACTTCTACTACTGCTCAGTAAAGCTCCTCTTCTCCTTCCTCACGCCTGTAGTTGTCCTTGTACCTCATGCTTCCTGGATGCGGGACAAGAACTCGGGACCTTCTGAATGGCAGGACTGAAACATGCCCCCCTGCTCGCCACATTGCGGGTGATGAGAAGAAGAGAAGGCAGAAACAGAGAAGAGCCATGGTCCTTCGGGAAACCCAGACCTAGGAGCTCCCCAAGCCAGAGCTGTGACACTCTCTTTGGAATTCTGCAGTTCCTCGCGTCTCCAAGATTCTGGGCACCACCACGTTCCCCAGGGTCTGCAGTGAAAGCCGCTTGTAGTACACCTGCTCCAGCTTCGGCCTAGCAGGGAGCCAACGCCCATGCCGGGAGTTGCCCACCCCGCCACACTGGCATGCTTGGCTGTACACAGTGGCCAGACCCTGTGGCTGCTCACACAGCCCTCACCGTTCCATGCCTGGCTCACCCTTGACAGGTAAGAGATCTAGGCCGGTAGTGCAAGCTGAGCACAGCCTAACAGGTCGAGTGGGCAAAACAAACCCAGTGAACCTGAGCAAAACTTGGGCAAAGGTGCCGCTGGCCACAGAGGTTTCTGGCTGGCAGAGCAACACCTCAAGTGTCTTGAGACATGTTTTATATGAATTTCTTACTTTTTTTTTTTTTTTTTTGAGACAGTCTCTCTCTGTTGCCCAGGCTGGAGAGCAGTGGTGCGATCTCAGCTCACTGCAACCTCCGCCTCCAAGGTTAAGCGATTCTCGTGCCTCAGCCGCCGGTGTAGCTGGGATTACAAGTGCGTGCCACTACCCCGGCTAATTTTTGTATCTTTAGTAGAGGCAGGGTTTCACCATGCTTGCCAGGCTGGTCACAAACACCTAACCTCAAGTGATCTGCCCACCTCAGCCTCCCAAAGTGTGGCATTATAGGCATGAGCCATCACACCTGGCCAAGATTTATTTTATCAGTTGTGTGTCCCTATTTTTCAGAAGCTTTTCATTTAAGCTTCTAGGATTCTAGGCTAGAAAACTTAAAATTATTTTTGACCCCTCCATGTATTTACATCAAGGCATACACTTTCTTAACCTTAAAAACTCCAGTTAGTTATTATACACTAAATAGCTTTTGAGTTCAGTTCACTAAATTATGGAAGCACTTGTTTAAGTCCACTCTCCACTACCACTCGAGTTTCTCTAGCGACATAAACAAGCTAACTCACCTCCCAACATGCACTGGTGCAATTAATCCACAGGCTTATGATTAATCAGTTATTAACTGCGACTGAAGTCACAGGATGTAGTCACAAGTTAAAAAATCAATTAATCTAAAAAATATTCACAGCAGAAGCATGTTTTCCACAGGAGTTTATTCCACCATTTGGTCCAATTTTTCTGTCTTTAATCTTTGAATTAAACCAAATTAACCTGAAAACCCAGATGGAAAGGCACACTAAAAACTATATTGGATGTCATCTTTCTCTCTGGAAAGTTCCAGAAATCTTAAAAATCCTATACAGAAGATATATAAATGTCGTTTCTTAAGGAAAATAACTGCTCAATATACTTGGAGGCATTAAAGCTAGAAAAGCACATTTTCACTTTATGAACAAGAATTTATATTACTAATACAACTATAGTATGAATGCACTATATGAGCGATGGCTGATAACAATAGAGAATGCTAATTATACGCATATGTCTGTGAATGACCAAAACTTAACTAAAATGGTTACTGTGAAGCTATACAAAAGAGAAATTAAATCATTGTTAGACATCAATAATTAAGAACAAAGCATCAATGTAAATTGTAGTTCTGCAGATATCAATTCAAAAGCACTGTTTTCTTTGATAAATCGATGGGAAATTTGGTTCAAATATTGATGACAGGAAATGTTTCATATCTTTCCTACATAGCAATTTTTGAATAATGGGTAATCTTATTTGATCATTCATAATAAAAGACAAAATGAATACTTACAGCCAACTTTCTCAAACGGGACAGTTCTCAGAATGAGGCTATGTATAAAACTTAGGTTCATTCATTCTCATGTGAAATTTTGCTTTTACTCATTGACTCACACAACTTAGAATCCGTTGCATCTTCAACAGTGTTTTAAAATATATGCAACTACATGTTTTATATATCTTTGCTAATATTATCCTGATGGGTTTGCATATCATTCTAGAGAAAGAGTTTTTGAACCTTGATATGTCCTGAAAAACTGTCCCAGGATTTTTCTTTTACCTCTCCTCACTCAGTTTCTATCAAACTCCTGAAAAATGAAAATATCAAAGGATATAAATTTTTAAACTATGTATATATATATGTGTGTGTGTGTGTGTGTGTGTATCTGATATGGTTTGGTTGTGACCCCACCCAAATCTCATCCTGAATTGTAGTTCCCACAATCACCATGTGTGGTGGGAGGGACCCAGTGGGATGTAACTGAATCATGGGGACAGTGCCCCCCATGCTATTCTCGTGATAGTAACTTCTCACAAGATCTCGTGGTTTTATAAGGGCTTCCCCCGTCACTCAGCTCTCCTGCTGCCCTGTGAAGAAATGCCTTTAACCATGATTTTAAGTTTCTGGAGGCCTCCCCAGCCATGCAGAACTGTGAGTCAATTACATGTCATTTTTTCTAAATTATTGTCTTGGGTATTTCTTCATAGCAGTGTGGAACAGACTAATACAGTATCTATACACACACACACAGTATACATACAGTCATGTGCTGCATAACCATGTTTCGGTCACAACAGACTGCATATAAAATGGTGGTTTCACAAGGTATAATACCGCATTTTTATTGTAGTTTTTCTATGTTTTGGTACACAAATATATATCACTGTGTTACGGCTGCTTACAGTATTCAGTATAGTAACATGCTGTAGAGGTTTGCGGTCTAGGGACAACAGGCTATACCATATCACCTAGGTGTGTAGTAGGCTATACCATCTAGGTTTGTGTAAGTATGCTCTACAATGTTCATACAATGATGAAATCATTTCAGGGCACATTTCTCAGAACATATCCGTGGTGTGTGTGTGTGTGTGCATGTGCACATATAATGTATACAGATTTTTGTCTTTTTGTAAAAATTAAATCATGTAATGCTTTTTTGATATAGTTTTTTTTTTTTTTTTGAGATGGAGTCTAACTCTGCCACTCAGGTTGGAGTACAGTGGCGCGATCTCGACTCACTACAACCTCTGCCTCCTGTTCAAGTGATTCTCCTGCCTCAACCTCCCGAACAGCTGCCTGGCTAATTTTTGTATTTTTAGTAGAGACAGGGTTTCACCATGTTGGTCAGGCTGGTCTCAAACTCCTCACCTCAGGTGATCAGCCTGCCTCGGCCTCCGAAAGTGCTGGGATTACAGGTGTGAGCGACGCCCAGCCAGCAGCTTTATTTCTAATTGCCAAAACTTGGAGACAACTAAGATGTCCTTCATGGCGGTAAACTGATAAATAAAAGGTAGTACATACAGACAGTGGAATATTATTCAGTGCTGAAAAGAAGTGAGCTCTCAAGCCATGAATACACATGGAGGAATCTTAAATGCGTATCAGTAGGTGAAATAAACCAAACTGTAAAGGCAACATGACATGATTCCAAATATATGACATTCTGGAAAAGGCAAGCAAAGGAGACAGTAAAAAGGCCAGTGGTTGCCAAAAGTTTGTAGGGAAGGAGGGATAAATAGGCAGAGCACAGACGATTTTTAGGGCAGTGGAACTACTCTGTGTGATACACTAAAATGGTGGATATGTGTCATGATACATTGTCCAAACCTATAGAATTTACAACACTAAGAGCGAAGCCTAATGTAAACTATAGACTTGGGTGATAATGATGTGTCAATGCAGGTTCATCAATTGTAATCAGCCACTCTGGTACTGGAAGTTGGTAGTGGGAGGGGTTCTGCATGCATGGAGGAAGAAGTACATGGGAATTTTAATGTAACACTTAAAAAAAATCTTACTTTTCTCACACAAACTACTTCATGGAAATTCCTCCAAGGTAAAGCTCTAATCCTCCCCAACCTTTTAAAAATAGTTGTATAATATCCCTGGTCATGAATGTTTTCTAATTTAGTCAATCGTTCCCATGAATTGTCTCTAAACACGTATCTTCAAACTGGTGGCTTTATTTTGATAGAAATTCTTGTAAGGAACCTGGTTTGTAACTAGTTGTATCGAATTTTGCCTGATTGCTTTCCAAAAGCAATGTACATTTCACCACAAACATGAGTATTCTTCTTCCTGAATTTCAGCCATAACAGGCTTTTTTGCTCTTCTAAATTTTTGTGCACTCTGATTGTGTGAAGCGATAGCTCACTGTTACTTGATATTTGTACTTCGCTGATGACTGGTGAACTTGATTGGGCATTCATTTGATGATTTTCTAGATTTTTGCTTCCTTGAACTGTCTACTTAGATCCTTTGTCTATTTTTATCCTGGGTTATCTTTTTCTTTAAAAATTTAAAAAAATCTTTGTATATTATGGGTAGTCTTTTGGTTATTTTTCTATTAATTTTGTTCAGCAAATATCATTTCATAGACATATAACTTAATTTTTATATAGTAAGATATGACTGTCTTTTCTCGCATAGCCTTGGTTGGCAAAGTGTAATAAAGCATGGCTAGTTTTCCCCTAGATTGCAGATGAAGTCTTTACTCCATCCACAACTGAATTTTGAATGTTGTGTCACTTCGAGGTCTAATTTTATTTTCTTTTGATGGAGATATAGTAGCCACACCACCATTGAATACTCATTCTACCACAACGAGTTGAACCCCAAATTTACCATATATTAAAGTTTCACATGTTAGGATCTAATTCTGGCTTATCTACTCTGTTATAAGAATTTATTTTTCTTTTCTTGTGCAAAACCATAGTAACGTGACATAGAAGTTTTTAGCTTCTGAACTCTACTAATAAAACTTCACCCTGTCCCAGTCCCTTCCGGCTATTCTATTTCAGCCTTTTTCGGTTATTCTCAGGCATCTATCTTGCAGTTAATGTCCAGACTATTTTCTTTTAGAAACAACAACAACAAAAAAGCAGCTGAGAAGTGGCTCATGCCTATAATCCCAGCACTTTGGCCAGGATATCAACACCAGCCTGAGCAACATAGCAAAACCCCGCCTCTACAAAAACTAAAAATTAGCTGCGCATGGTGCATCCTATAATCCTTGCTACTCAGGAGGCTGAGGCAAGAGAATCACTTAAGCCCAGGAGGTTGAGGCTGCAGTTGTGAGCCGTAACTGCATGCCACTCCACTCCATTCTGGAGCACAGAACGAGACCCTGTCTCTAAAATAAATGGATAAATAGACACACACACAGACAAACATAAAACTCTGCTGGGATTGTTCATTGAGAATCAATTAAATACACATATAAATTTTAATTTTAGGTAAGTGAAAACTCAGATATCCATCTGACCTGGTGCCATCAACCAAATACAGATACTTTATCACATTTCTAATACTAACTTTAAAAGTGTATTTTTTGATTGGCACTGCTCTTTGGACAATATTTAACAATTTAAATTTTGCTAGAAAATAATCAATTTCCTTAAGAACTGCACGAAGCATCTCTTAATTTTGTGGTCTCTCCTTTATCTAAGGTTATGTCTCTTTCCTCATTCCAAATCAGGAATATTTTTACTTCCTTTCTTCCCTATTTTATTAGAATTAGAAGACATTTCTCACATTTTTTTTTCTTTTAAAATAACCAGACTTGCATTTTTAAAAATTTCTAGCTGTATTTGCTTTTGCTGTTATGCTATTTTCAGCTTTTACTTTACTAATGCTGTATTAACGTACTTAATTTAAGTACATTTTTGTGATTCATTAGGATGAGAATTTCTGGTGTTCCATTACTTTTTTAAAAAATAACTACGGCATTTTGAGCAGATTTTCCACTGAATTTAGCATTTGTTATGTTCGAAGTTTTTACTATCAATTATCTGTTTAACTGCCTTCTGAATGGTATATAGTTTGCCTATTGATTTTCCTTTGATACAACGATTATCAAGGTATGTTTAAAATGTCCAAGAAGAAATAATTTAACAATCATCATTTTATTACTTATTTCTATTATGATTAGAACTTATGCCATACAAATATTTACCTATTAGAATTTAAGGTTCTCTCTCTCTCTCTCTCTCTCTCTCTCTCTATATATATATATATAGTCAAATACAAAAATTTTTGAGAGAATACCCAAGAAGAGGTAATTTTGTTTCATTTCCAAGGTGATTAATTTCTCCCTTTTCCCCTCATTTCAATAAAGGAAAAATTTTAGATGCCCTTCAGGGCACACTCTGCCCCCACTCTGCTGCCCACATCCTTGCCCCTGATAAGGAACCTTAGAACACTTTTTCTTTTCTCTCCTGCCAACCTCAACTCTTATATTTTGTTTTTGTTAATTTTAGATTACCCTTAAACTCATAGCTTTCAGTTTTAAGAATCTAATTGGGTTCTTATTCCACACACTGCAGACTGTTTATTCATATCCGTTAGATTTAAACACCCCACTTCCCTTTTTTTTTTTTTTTTTTTAGGAGTCTCGCTCTGTTGTCCAGACTGGGGTGCAACCTCCGCCTCCCGGGTTCAAGTGATTCTCCTGACTTAGCCTCCGAGTAGCTGGAACTACAGGTGCGTGCCACGACGCCCAGCTAGTTTTTTGTTGTTTTAGTAGAAGCAGGGTTTCACCATGTCAGCCAGGCTGGTCTGATCTCCTGACCTCGTGTTCTGCATACCTCGGCCTCCCAAAGTGCTGGGATTACAGGCATAAGCTACTGCGCCTGCCCAACTGACATTCTTGACCCATTTGAGGTCACTATTTTTTTCCTTCAATCTTTTCTAGAGTACGTATCTTAGACTGTAAAATATAAAGGAATCCTCACTGGATTCCTGTACAACAATATTTTCCCCTTATGGTCAATGACATGGTCACTGGCTACAGGATTCATGAGTTGCTGTGTTCTTCTTTAATAACCTATAGATATTATTCTGCTGCCTTTTATCTTTTGACATCAAATATAAGAACTCTGATATAAATCCTTTTTTAAAATTTGTCCTTTTTTGCTTTGTGATTTCCTCTTTCTCCTCGGATTTCATATTTTTTTTTTGTATTAGCTCAAGCGGTTATCTTTTCTCCTGATTCAGTGTCAGTTCAGGATTTTCAGTAAGCACAGCTACAAATTCAAGCCTTTTCAAATTAATTTAATTATTTTTCTAAAATTTCCAGTATTTGCATATTACTTCCATAGGGTATATCCTCCAAGTCTTTCTCCCTCTTTCCCTTCCTCGTGATTTATCTATCTTCATATTTTGTGCTTGATATTTTGAGGTATTTCTAGCACTTCCTGTCCTAGGCCACTAATTTGATCCCCATTTTCAATTTATTTACTGAACTATTTAGTTAAGAAATTATGATTTTTAGAATCACCAAATCTAGTACGCATATGTGTATGTACGTGCACATGCACTCAAATGAATGTACCTGGCAAATAAATCTCTTTAAATATTACCCTACTTTTTATTTACTTTTATTTATTAACATTTGGGCTGTTCTATGTTTCACTGGGTATATGTTCCATTTAATTTTTACTAACCTTTGCTTCTGACACAGGACACTGTTGATAGGTTATTTTTCTTTGTCACATCTTTGGGGCTCTAATCTGGTTGCTGATGAACCCAATCAGTAGGCGATATCAAAAGTGTGGGAAGACAAAGTCATCCCTGCTCCATGGAGCAGTGGTGAAGAGGCAGGCTAGCCTCTTCTGAAGCACTGGAAACTATCTCCCTGCCTTCTTTTTGTCGCTATAGTCTTTCAGCCTCAGGACAGAGAACACTTTCCCAAACTATCTCTACTATGGGCATGATATGATTTGGCTCTGTTTCCCCACCCAAATTTCATCTTGTAGCTCACACAATTCCCACAGGTTATCTGAGGGACCTGGTGGGAATCATGACTGAATCATGGTGGTGGGTTGTGGGGGTGGGGGGCCTTTCTCATGCTGTTCTGGTGACAGTGAATGGGTCTTGTGAGATCTGGTGGTTTTAAAAACGGGAGTTTCTTTGCACAGGCTTTCTTTTTGCCTGCTGCCATCCACGTTAGATAGGACGTGCTCCTCCTTGCCTTCTACCGTGATCGTGAGGCCTCCCCAGCCACGTGGAACTGCAAGTCCAATAAACCTCCTTCTTTTGTAAATTGCCCTGTCTCGGGCATATCTTTATCAGCAGCATGAAAACGGACTAATACGGTGCACTTCTGTGTTTCAGAATGAGGAGGAAAACACATAGCCAACCTTGCACTCAGACACATCTAGTCCCCCCAATATTCTGTTGGTGAAGAACTGGAAGGACCCATTCCAGTGGCATATAGTGGGAGTAGTGACAACAATGTCGTATCCTGGGAAGCAGAAGCAATTGTGCTAATTATAGCACCCTGAATTTATTATGAGCAACAACAGTACACATAGAGAAATTCAGCAAACACTGCAATAGAGGCAGCCATGTCCTCACTGGCTTGTGAAGGGATTGAGGGCTGTGCTTCTCCACGTCACCTAGCTCACAGACTGTTTTCCAAATTTCATTCTGTGACCGTAAAGCAATTCTATAAAGTTCACTTTTACTTATTTGTTTAGTTAGTAGGTGAGTCGGTAAGTTAGTTGGTTAATTTAAAACAGCCAATTTTGAAATCTGCTACTTGCATGGAACAGTTTATTAAATGAGTATTAATAGATATAGCTATAAATTAACTCCATTCCCTCTCCCACTGGCCCTGAAAGCCTATGTGATAGGCTATTTCTTATCCTGCTATCGGATGAAATTTTAGGCACATTCCACAGCTTTCCCAGTTCCCTGAGTCAATCACAATAACAGTCCCATTTCTGGAGAAAATTTTTGCAATCTACTCATCTGACAAAGGGCTAATATCCAGAATCTACAATGAACTCCAACAAATTTACAAGAAAAAAAACAAACAACCCCATCAAAAAGTGGGCGAAGGATATGAACAGACACTTCTCAAAAGAAGACATTTATGCAGCCGACAGACACATGAAACAATGCTCATCATCACTGGCCATCAGAGAAATGCCAATCAAAACCACAATGAGATAGCATCTCACACCAGTTACAATGGCCATCATTAGAAAGTCAGGAAACAACAGGTGCTGGACAGGATGTGGAGAAACAGGAACAGTTTTACACTGTTGGTGGGACTGTCAACTAGTTCAACCATTGCCGAACTCAGTGTGGCGATTCCTCAAGGATCTAGAATTAGAAATATCATTTGACCCAGCCATCCCATTACTGGGTATATACCCAAAGGATTATAAATCATGCTGCTATAAAGACACATGCACACGTATGTTTATTGCGGCACTATTCACAATAGCAAAGACTGGGAACCAAGCCAAATGTCCAACACTGATAGACTGGATTAAGAAAATGTGGCAGATATACACCATGGAATACTATGCAGCCATAAAAAAGGATGAGTTCATGTCCTTTGTAGGGACATGGATGAAGTCGGAAACCACCATTCTCAGCAAACTATCGCAAGGATGAAAAACCAAATGCCACATGTTCTCACTCATAGGTGGGAATTGAACAATGAGAACACCTGGACACAGGAAGGGGAACATCACACACCGGGGCCTGTTGTGGGGTGGGAGGAGCGGGGAGGGATAGCATTAGGAGATATACCTAATGTAAATGATGAGTTAATTGGTGCAGCACACAAACATGGCACATGTAAACATATGTAACAAACCTGCACATTGTGCACATGTACCCAAGAACTTAAAGTATAATAAATATATAAAAAAAGAACAGTCCCATTTCCGTAATTAAAATGTCCAGTTCAATAACTTTGTAAAAGACCTGTGAAGTTTCTGATTTAAAATTTCTCTATTCCTCCCAGCTGTCTTCGAGTTCAGGTGTGATATCCTGAAAGTTTGAGGGGGAAAAGACTGCAAGTGGTGTTACTTAGCCTTTCTTCCCTCTTTACCTACTTTGTTCTTTGACCCTTCCATTTTCACTAGCCATATGGTATAACTCCTTCAGGACTGTAGAGGTGATGACAGAAGGAGGGGAGGTAAGCGATAAAGGTACCCCATCCTTTGTAGAGGAAACAGTCTACAGATTTTAGGATGGAACTCTTGAAGGACCCCTCAATTGCTTCCATTTCTAGGTTCCACTCTCAGCTGCTTATATAAACCAAAGTGGAAGGGTCTGCAGTGCTGGTATGGATGGTCTTTTAAAATGATTGCACTTTTCAGGCCTTTGCCAAAACTGATATACAAAGAAACTCAGTTAAAAATGATATTTTCAGAACAAATTGGTAGTAATAATGGAACTATAAGTCCTCATACATAGAAATTTTTGGCTCTTGTAATAAACCCTTGTCCCAAACTAATCTTTTATATAGCAATAGGCAGAATAAAAACACACATTTTTATTCTACTTTGATTTGCATAAGTAAAGAATTGGGGGCTAAATACGAGATAATTCCATTTTTTTGAAGGCTCATATACACATATACACATTTTTCTCTGTTTTGATTTATCCCATTTTATAAGCAGCACTGTTAACTTTTTTTTTTTTTTTTTTGACAGAGTCTCGCTCTGTTGCCCAGGCTGGACTGCAACAGGGTGATCTTGACCCACTGCAACCTCCATCTCCCAGGTTCAAACGATTCTCCTGCCTCAGCCTTCCTAGTAGCTGGGACTACAGGTGCACGCCACCACGCCCGGCTAATTTTTGTATTTTTAGTAGAGATAGGGTTTTACCGTGTTAGCCAGGATGGTATTGATCTCTTGACCTCGTGATCTGCCTGCCTCGGCCTCCCAAAGTGCTGGGATTACAGGCGTGAGCCACGGCGCCCCACCACTGTTTACTGTTTTAACCTTTAATTCATTCTTAAACACTTTCAAAAGATTTAATACCAATAACATATATAGAATTTATTTCATCAGTTCAAAAAATATTTATAGATACGTAATTTCCTGTATTTTCTATCTACTCAAAGGAAACATAATTGCATTTCTTTAACAACAGTGCCTCTCTCATCCACAATGCAGTCATCAGCATTGTCTGGTCTTAGGCAAGATATCTTTATTAGCACCTCTTCTAAGAATAGGTCTTTAGAATAGTCCTCAAAAGAGATACAACGAAGAGAGAAGAACTTTATCTCCAGCTCTAGACTTCTAGCCTACAAAGCTTGAAGGAATAGGAGGAATAAAACTTGAAATAAACGATTAACAAAATGAAAAACAAAAGCCAAAACAAAAATATGAACTGTCACAACAAAAACTTCACCTGATGTAAGAACATATTATGCATGACTTGAGTTGTAGCCTGACAGTACTAAGAGCATAACCAAACTTTATTCCTTCCACTGATTACCAAATGCTCCTCACTCTAATTATTAATTTTAAAACTGATCAACAGGGCCTCCAGGCTGACAAGACAGTGTGTGTCAGCTAGAATAATCAGACAATCCAGCCAAGTATCCAGCACGTAGGATTCTACTCTCAGTTGCCATCTCTGGTCGGGGCTTAGCTCTCAGAAAATTGGGAAAAATTAACAATACTCTCAAATGTAGACTCTGACCAGTCACCACTGGTGTGTCTAACTTAGGAGAATCTACCGACTCTCTATATATATACTTTTAACGCTGCTCTAGGATTAGCTTTCCAGATGCAGATGTGACCATCCGTCTTTTTTTTTTTTTTTTTTGGCCAGACTATTATTGCTGAAGTTGATACATATTTTTTTAAAGTAACTGGATAAAACAAATTCTCATTAAAGTTGAGTAAGAATTGGTTTATCATACTGGTTACAAGGTGAACTAAGTAATCACCAAGATATTTGCTCTTCTCATAAAACTAATATTACAATTTAAGGCAACATACTTAACCTCTCTGTGTACTCATGTCTTCTCTTTATAAAGGCTCTGCTGTGGGAAGCACTTCCAAGCCAGTTGATTGTGAAAAACATAAAGCACGTTCTGACTGAGTGCACAGGCAGAAAGGCAATAGAGATTTTTCAGGAAGAAAAAATCATTAGCAGTAAGTATTCTTCTCACAAGAGACAAAGTTACAGAGGCCAAAAGGAGCAGAAGGGAGGCAAGAATAGCAAAAGCGAAGGACTTCCAAGCATCAAGGAGTGCTCTGATTGACACTCCTCTCAGGCATATTAGATTACAAGAGTTAAAGCACATTCCAGCTACACACGGAAAACATCTCAGGGAGTTATTGGAAATATTCAGGAAGGTCAACCCTAGAAAAATATTTCAATTTCTTATTTGACAAGTGAGGGGTTATATGAACAAAATGATATTTTACTCTAAATACAATTACTTCATTTATAGTCTCAATCAGGTAAAACTTGAGAATCTTGGTAGACTAGCCTTGCAATAACGAGTGACTGCTGCCTGTGTAATGTCCCAAGCATATAACTTAATTGCATTTCAACCCAAGCTGCATCTCTTTTATTGCATATTTCCATTTGAAAAAATGTACAACTCCATTGCATTTGGCCATAGACGCATTGTTTATGGATAAATATCTCTATTTCCCCATTTTAAACTGACCATTGTCAACGTATTAGACATCTGTTACAGAAAACCTGTCTATCTGTAACTGGCCTGGATGCAATGGGAGTAGGTCTACATCTCTTTATTTGACAACTGCCTTCCCTTCTCTGCCACGAGCGAGTTTGCTTTTCCTCTTATGGAGTTTCTAAGAATACTTTTTAAAAAAGAAAAAAAGCCTAAAAGCAATCACTTGCTCCTTCTCTCTCTCTCTCTCTCCATAGTGACAAGGTGAGACTCCATCTCAAAAAAGAAAACAAAAAACAAAAAAAAAACTTAACATGTTGACCACAATTAAATGCCAGTTTAATTTTCTTTTCAATCATATCTATACTCTACATAATTTTTCATAACTTTACCATAATTTCATTACCATAATTTGAATAAAATGCTGCTCTCTCTACATATATAGTTCATATATAAACAATATATAGAAATCTCAATCAAAATAATGGGAATTTCAGCAAGAATATCATACATAAGAGAAAAGTATCACCGGCTGGGGGGGACCTCATGTCAGTGTCTTGCTTTATGACATATCATCTGCTGTGTGATTGTCTTTGAATCCAGCATTCAAACCTCCCCCAGACCACCACCACAAAAAGCAAAGAAAAGGGAGTCAGGAACTGGTTTCCTGCTGTTGAGAACGCTAAAACATTCTAAGGTTTGTGACAAGAACCCACATAATTTATTTGGGTCAGATTTATCGTTTCTGCAGAACTAGGGGCTCTCAATCAAAATGATCAATGGCCACTTATTCATGATTGTCAAAATGTGCTAGGATTCCTCCACACTAGTTTCTAAATAAATTTCTAGCATGCGAGCAACAGTAAGGTCAGCTATTGCCTGGACTTCAGGTAACAATGAGATATCTGAAATTCAGTACCTTCACTTTCAACACTGAGTGGCATCATCAAAAGCAGACATAGAAGGTAAGGCCTTAAGTTCCAAAAAAAAAAAAAATCTCTTTTTTTAGAGACATTTTACAAAATTCCTTCAGATTAGAAACCAGAGCCATGATTCCATGATTCTGCTTAAAAACGCAAGATGGACATGCTTAAGTTATCAGATGAAATTGTCAAGCTTGTCCATGTGCAGGTTTGTGAAGGAAATCTTATAGTCCACCCATTATATTACGTTAGCAAAAAGTTTCACCATAAAAGCTTAACATTGGGCTGGGCACGGTGGCTCACACCTGTAATCCCAGCACTTTGGGAGGATGAGGCGCGTGGATCACGAGGTCAGAAGTTTGAGACCACCCTGGCCAACATGGTGAAACCCCATCTCTACTAAAAATACAAAAATTAGCTGGGCGTGGGGGCGTGCACCTGTAATCCCAGCTACTCGGGAGGCTGAGGCAGGAGAATTGCTTGAACCCGGGAGGCAGAGGTTGCAGTGAGCCGAGATCATGCCATTGCACTCCAGCCTGGGTGATAGGGTGAGACTCCATCTCAAAAAAAAAAAAAAAAAAAAAGCTTAACATCTTGACAACTAAATGTCAATTTAATTTTGTTTTCAATAAAGTCTATACTCCATATAATTTTTCATCATAACTTTAACATGATTTCATTACCATAATTTGAGTAAAATGCTGCTAAATCAATACACAACTCTTCAGATTCTTTTAAGTTGCGTATTCTCAACTGATATAAGCTATTGTTTTTCTTTTGCTCGAGTTCTTTTCCCCTAACTACCTGTGTCTCATTGGACAATTGATGAAAAGTTATTACTAAAGAGAGTGTTAAAACTAATAATATTTTACATAATTCAGAATCTAGAGCAGTTAAATGGAATGTACTGAGTTCTAGAAACAAAGATAAGCTGAATAAACGTGTGCTAAGTTTTATATTCTGATATTGAGCTATCAACCAAGTTCATTTTAAGAAACTGCCTCAAACTCAAATTAATTCACCTTAAATTACATTTATATGTTAAATTAAAGAAGCTGAAATTGCATGGCAAAGTAATAAAATGCTAATAAGACTAATGGAAGAAATTCTGCCTTCAAGACACTAATTCAATGATTTTTCTTTTGACTGGGAACTGAATCACCTCAAGTATGTCAATCTGTTAAACCTTAGCAACATTTAGACCTGATATTTCTGGGTATAAGTAAAATAACATGAGACATTAAATAGTACTCTTTTATTGTCTCATTATTGATAAAATTAAGTGGCTAATTCATATATCTATACATAGATAGATAGAAATTTAATTAATTAGTTTTATTTATTTAGTAGGTCCTTCTCAGGCATTAAGGAGTTTCATATGAACTTACCAAAATTCCCCTTCCAAATGGGCATGGTAAGGTGACAGGAAACAAAAGCCACTTTGCTTTATTTACATACATCCTTCAACACAGGCATGCTGAGTATACTGAATCTCAGCTTACTTATGAGCTCAATATGACCAAATATAACATTTCACAACTTTAATAACTGATTTCCTTTCAGAATATTTTCTTTCATTTCTTGTTCTTAAAATATTCATAGGTGTTTCTATAAGTAATTAATTATACAAGGAGTTGTAAGCCAATGGCTTATATGATGTTACTTTTTCATATATATATATATATATACATAAATTTGAATTAAGTTGTATGCATGAAGCCAATATCTAGTGTGTCAATCAGATATAACTGTACCCATAACTTTTCAAAATATATCATGTTGCCTTCACTTATCTATAGATACTAATAAAAAGATTTATATTTATTGGTAACCAGTAATTTGGCTAAGAATTTCCAAAAATTGTCAACATGGAAATAAACTACTACTTAGATATGACAAAAAGTTTAATACTAAGGCATGAATTTATGGATCTAATTAGAACAAAAGTAAGCCTGCCATTAGATAAAAAACTGAGATTTTTATATTTACTAATAATACATAATCAATTTTTCTACTTGACAGTTATGATAAAATAACAATGGTATAATAGACAAAATTTTCTGTAGTTTATTAAAACTGAAAATTTCTGTAGTTTTGTTTCTCAGCTTATTAACTAGATACTACTCGATTAAAGGTTTTTAAATAATTTCCTCTAAAATATAAGTCAAATATATTTAAATGAGAAAACTCATCCAGAAATTGCAAAAAATTACATATATTGTTAAAGAAACACTCTACCCTCCTTCTACATTCACAACATTCCAGTCAGGCCAAGACAATACGATGAATTACTAAGTAAATACAAAACGTCAAATATAACATTGCAACAATCAGGAGTTAATCTCCTTATACTGTCAATCACCAGAATAAATACTGGAGTTCATACATGAACACAGAGCTCTTCCGACTAGACAAAAAGAAGTTCACGCCCTTTAATTCCAGGGGTTGGCACCTTGCCTTTGGCTTCTAGTCTCATTCCAAGATTTTAGATACATTAATAAATTACTTCTTGATTTAATTGCTCAACTCTCAGTTAACCAGAAGCAAATGAGAAGAGAGAAAGTAAGAAACTGCAATAAGAAATTGTCTGAAATTTTGAAACACTTATTTGAAACAATTGACAATGAGGAAATAAAGCGCAATAATAATACTAAATTATTTGTTATCATTTGTCAGAGCCAACTATGTGTCTGAAACTGTACAGGAATTTGACATTTCACACACCTTTTACACGAATGCTTTGACAAAGGTGCTATCATTGTCATTTTATAGGTGAGAAACTACCCACCTGCTAATTTCTCAGAGATGTTAACTGACTTCAGAAGTTAAGCAAAGATTCAAGGACTAGTCTATTCAACCTCAAAGCTCTTTCTGCAAGAATTAAGACGTTGAGTCACTATGAACATTTTGTTTAGGGGGAAACAGCTCTATATATTTCATTAGAACTTTAATGCATTATTACAAGTTTATACAAAACAATTAGATACAGAGTTATCATATTAAAATGACAAAAGGATAAAACATGCCAGGAAGTTTCCTATAAAAACTTCTGACAAGTCTACATAAGAAACATATTTCTATAGACTAATTTCAAAGCCAGTTTTGATTCAGTTCTATTTTCATTTTTCCTAGATGAAAGGTGACTAACCTAAAGAAAAATATTTTTTAAGTTAACGATGTGAACAAAAGGATGTGATTTTTTAATTGTCATAAACTTAAAATGTTTCACTTTGTGGTTTGAGCATCTTCACATATACTTAAATTAAAATATCAAAAGATAGGATGTCTGACACATTAGATATTGCCTTAATATAGGCTAATTCAAATATACATTTGAAAAAGTAAAATTGGCCAGGAGCGGTGGCTCACGCTTGTACTCCCAGCACTTTGGGAGGCCGAGGCGGGCGGATCACGAGGTCAGGAGATCGAGACCACGGTGAAACCTGGTCTCTACTAAACATACAAAAAATTAGCCGGGCGTGGTGGCGGGCGCCTGTAGTCCCAGCTACTTGGAGAGGCTGAGGCAGGAGAATGGCGTGAACCCGGGAGGCGGAGCTTGCAGTGAGCCGAGATGGCGCCACTGCACTCCAGCCTGGGCGACAGAGCGAGACTCCGTCTCAAAAAAAAAAAAAAAAAAAAAGAAAAAGAAAAAGTAAAATCATATACTTATAAGCCATTGGCTCAGAACTCCAAGTAAAATTAAGGCTATTTTCTAAAAATCATAATGTTTTAAAATATTGCTTATTTTTATTAGAAATATTATCTTTTTATACTCCAGAAAGCCATCATCTCTGAAGAGATTGTGGAAAACGTACTGAAGTTTCTAGATACGGAATGTACAATGAGAGAATTCTAAGTGTACATAATACAAAGTAGTTTTCTTGCTTTAATAATACTAAGACCCAAACATAATGAATATTTTATAAATTTTTAACTGAATACACTATAAAAACAAGTAAAAATAATACAAAATATCAAACAATTTCACATTGCTACTTTTGAGAGAATTGAGAAGCTCCTTCGGATTAACTGGAAGGAAAACTAAGCAAGGAAGAGGCAATTTATATGAAAAGTGTAACTACTTTTCTAAGATTCTCCTCAATTATTCATTACTGACAAATGACACAGATCAATGTAGGTGATTTCTTATTGTTCTAAAGGAAGTAGTTTCTTTACTGAAAATACACATTTTGAATGCATGCTGCTAATCATTTCAGAAGGTAGTCTACTTTAGAAATTTTATGTCAATTTATTATACGTATGTGGTGTGTGTGTATACACATATATATATTGAACCTGTTGTACTAGTTTTGCATTTGTGAATTGTTGAGGAACAAAGGTTAATAGAAATGCTTAGAGGATTAACTGCAAATATATATCGTAATATATCATCATAATCAATTCTGTTCCATGGCTAATAGTATCACAAAGAAGATTCCCCTTAGAGTGCATCCCAGGGATATAGTACTTAATATACACATCGAGGGGGTTGGGTGTTGTAGATTCATAATCCAAAAGTATACTCAAGCACAGCTCCATTTTGATCGAAATAAATGTTAAAGGCATTAAGTAATATTAAAATTCATTTGACAAGTACCGTGGTGTTTTAAAGTAACTGACATGGCACTGTCATTTTCTGGTTTAAAACAAGAAATGCACATTTGGCAACTCATTAAATTCCCAAGCCTCTTCTAGGGCCATTGTTTCTTTCCATATGTCAAAAGCTTTCAAAAGCATCTCTAGTTGGTAGAGAGCCACGAGGCTGACATCAATGTTTTTTCACTATTCATAATAGATATTTAAAGCTGGGACTATGCCTGGAAACCTTTGACTATATTGCCTTTTATTTGTTTCTAACTTTGGGCTCTTGGAGATACAAAATACCTTTTTCCCAGTCTATTTTAAGTTTTACAAAACGCATTGTTCAGTTAATTCACTTATTATACAAAAGTGTTTCATGTTTACCATTTATGTACCAGGCACTGACCTAGGTATAAGAATAAATAAATAAAAGAACATTTCTACTTTGGAATAACTCACAATTCAATGAGGCAGAAAGAAAGAGAAATATAAGCCATCATCATCTTGTGTCGTGGTGCCATGGGAACTATCAGAAACAATTATGTTACAGAAATGTGATTAACTACACAACCTATCCAAATGTATATAGAGACTCAGCCAGAAATAGCAACAAATTCTGCCTGAAGGAATGTAGAGAAGGATACTTTACCTGAGTTTAGAGAGTACTGTTTCAGGTAGAGGGAACAATATACTGCTGTATACAGTATACAAGTACCTTATACTTGTAGGTATAAGAGAACAAGGTATATTCAGGAAACTGCAAGAGCTATCAGAGTGACATATGGGAGTATTGGTCTTAAAAGTATTGAAAATCCACCAGGGACTTTGGTAGATAACAGGTCTATATATTATTAGAATGTTAACTTGTTTGGTAAACAATTTTAGTTGACAACCTACTGTGCCTAGCCTTTTGTTAGAAGCCAAACAATTGATTGTGACCAAAACTCAGTGATTGTCCTCACGGGGAAGACAAATGTTAAACAAATAATAATAATTACATGTGTACAATATTATATGGGGAGCTCAATCAATAGCACTCGTAATAAAGTTTTCATATGTAATAAAAATATTTATACTTGTGTTTTCTACTTTTGATAGAATCATTACTTGAGACTTTTACTATTTTTTTTCTATTTATATCTACACTACATAGTTCTTTCTACTGTAGCTTAATATTTGAGGTCAAACATCCTCATTTTTTCATAACTCTTTGACTTAAATATTTTTATTATTGTAAGTAAACTATTATATATTTGTGAAGACCTGACATATCCATACTATTCAACTCCTAAAATCATGTTCACAACACATCCCTGTATTAATTCAAGTCACATTTACACATAATTAAAGGTTTGGGGTTTTCTTTATAAAATAATTTTTATCATATATTTTAATAGGCTACTGTGATATTAGAGATTTAATTATATACACATCACATAAAAGTATTTAAAGCACAGAATTATAAGGTTCTATGGTTCAGACGTAGGTGAAGAATGTTAAACTAACAATTATAATCAATTAATTATCAAATTGAAATATTTCAAACTCAAATAGTTCTTCTCACCAAAATATTCTATTGGAGTAGTTACTCACAGATTCATGATACTGAATTATTCTATTTTGTATTCTATCTTAACCAGATTATCTTTTTTAGAACTAAATTTGGGTATTTCCTTAATTTGCCAATATCTTCTTAGTGACTATCTTGGGATTGTTAGACATACTTTTATTAGTTATGTTAATATATTTTAATGTGTTCTAATAAACTTGACTTATTTATTCATTATTTTATTCTTATTCTATTCCTTAACTTTTATTTTAAACTTTTCAGTTCAGGAGCACAGGTGCAGCTTTGTCACACAGGTAAAAGTGCGTCATGGGGGTTTGTTGTACAGATTATTGCATCACCCAGGTATACTGAGCCTAGCACCCATTAGTTATTTTTCTTGATCCTCTCCTTCCTCCCACCCTCTGGCCTCTGATAAGCCCCAATGTATGTTGTTCCCCTCTATGCATCCATGCGTTCTCATCATTTAGCTCCCACTTATAAGTAAAAGGACATAGGCACAAGCAAAGATTTCATGACAGAGACACCAAAAGCAATTGCATCAAAAGCAAAAATTGACGAATGGGATTTCATTAAACTAAGGGGCTTCTGCACAGCAAAAGAAACTATCAACAGAGGAAACAACCTACAAGATGAGAGAAATTTTTTGCAAACTATGCATCTGACAAAGGTGTACTATCTAGCATCTATAAGGAACCTAAACAAATTTGCAAGAGAAAAACAACCCCATAAAAAGTGGACAAAGGACATGAATAGAAAATTTTCAAAAGACGACATACATGCAGCCAAAAAGTACACGAAAAAAAGCTCAACATCACTGATCACTAGAGAAATGCAAATCAAAATTACAATGAAATACTATCTCACAGCAGTCAGAATGGCTATTACTAAACTCAGGCCTGTAATCCAGCCCTTTGGGAGGCCAGTGGATCATGAGGTCGGGAATTCAAGACCACCCTGGCCAACATACTGAAACCCCGTCTCTACTAAAAATACAAAAATTAGCTGGACATGATGGCACGTGCCTGTAGTCCCAGAAACTAGGGAGGATGAGGTAGAAGAATCGCTTGAACTCAGGAGACAAAGGTTGCAGTGAGCCGAGATCACGCCACTGCACTCCAGCTTGGGCGACAGAGCGAGACTTCCACTCAAAACAAACAAAAACAAAAAACAAGAAAACAAAAACAAAACACAGATGCTGGCGAGGCTGCAGAGGAAAAGGATCATTTATATACGTGGTAGTAGTGTAAATAAGTTCAACCATTGTAGAAGACAGCGTAGTGATTCCTCTATTTCTTTAAAATCTTTATTTTACTTTAAATTCCAGGATATATGTGCAGAATGTGCAGGTTTGTTACATAGGTATACATGAGCCATCGTGGTTCGCTGTACCTAGTCATACAGGTTTTAAGTCCTGGATGCATTAGGTATTTGTCCTAATGCTCTCCCTTCCCCTTGTCCCCCACCTCCCAATAGGCCCTGGTGTGTGATGTTCCCCTCCCTGTGTCCATGTGTTCTCATTGTTCAACTCCCATTTATGAGTGAGAACATGTGGTGTTTGGTTTTCTGTTGTGTTTTATTGCAGCATTGGAACCAACCTAAATGCCCATCAATGATAGCCTGGATAAAGAAAATGTGGTACATATACACCATGGAATACTATGCAGTCATAAAAACAAATGAGATCATGTCCTTTGCAGGGACATGGATGAGGCTGGAAGCCATCATCATCAGCAAATTATTCTGTATTGAATCCTTTCATTTGTGTCACTATGCTTTTACTTAATCACAAATACATTAATATAACCTTAACTTGTGACTTTTTTTTAGAAACAAAGGTTTACTACTTTCACTCCACATTCATAGATGAAAGTCCATTTTAGGTGAAATCTAGTTTTATCTTTTCAATTATTTAATTTTTTCCTATTAAATAAGTGAACATCACTTCTCTTGATCTTTTTTCTCTCCTGATTTCTATTTTCATGTTTTGCTTTGCAAGTCACATTATACTGTTTTTCCTGCAAACCAATATACATCATGAGCTAGTGTGGGTGAAATAAAAATTAAAAAGGCTATGTCCTAAACACAATTTTTCCATTAAATAACTATATGACATTTTAAAAGTATTTAGACTGATCTTTAATTTTATTCATATTTATATTAAAAAGTTGAAACTGAATTATTTCTTTGTTCCTATAAACTTCTAATTGTCTACATTTATTTGCTGATGAACTAATCAAATAGTAACTTTTTCACCTAGTGTTCATTCAAAACTTGATAGTTTAACATGTTAATCTATGCTACGAGTTGTTCCAAGTATGTGTGGGAGCAGGCACCCTTAATATTTGATTCTTCTGTTTATCTATGATATCAGGATAATTATTATCTCTTTATATAGAATACTCTTAAGGGCTAGATTTTTTTCTTGTAATATTTATTTCATTGAGGCAGTTTTAATCCTATGGCAGATTAGAATTTTAAACTTATTTTGATATTGTAACTCTTACAGACTAAGTAATGTACCCCACACCCAAATTAATATGTTGAAGCCCTAACCCCTAATGCGGCTATATTTGGAAACAGGGCCTTTAAGGATGTAATTAAAGTTAAATAAGGTCAAAGGTGGGGTCTTAATCCAATAGGACTGGGGTCCTCATAAGAAGAGGAAGAGACACTAGGAGTGCGTGCACACAGTGGCAAGGCCAGCAGAAGAGGACACAGAAGGAAGCCAGCCATCTGCAAGCCAGGAAGAGAGGTTCACTGGAAACCCACAGGGCAGATACTTTAATCTTGAACTTCCCATCTCTAGAACTGGGAGATGACAAATTTCTATTGTTTATACCCAGGCTGCAGTATTGTTTAGCAGACTGAGCAGACTAAGATGGCAACCAAAGACGCATACTTCAAGGCAAAATTGGTCTTTGTAGTTGACATTATGAATTAGTTGAAAATAACACCAACACAGTACAAGAACTATAACTCATACAGTTTTATATTTTCCGCTTTCCTAATGAAATTCACATACAAATCTGCTCTCAAACAAATTAGACTGCTTTTTTGGATTTCTTTGGGAACCTTTTTATTCCATTTGATATTTAAATATGGTTGGGTGTTTCTCAGGTGTGTTCTCACTCTTTACAGAACCGCAATTCAATTTAATTCACTTCATTATTTTAGCTTTAGTCTAAATGTTGAGAATGTCTAATTATTTTTAGTTGACATGTCTCCTAAACTGAAATCCAGCTCAAAAAACTGCTTGCTTAGACACATAAATTTGGTTTTCTGAACATTTATATGTATACATGTTCAAAATTAGACTCATTATCTTCCTCTGCATATGGGCTCATCCCTCTGTTTTTCCAGGGAACTGTATCATCATCTATCTAATTTACTACATTTGGGACACCTTCATCAGCCTTGATTTATTCTGGTTCAACCGCTGGATCTAATAACTAAGACCAGCACAGCTGAACCTTTAAGTATCTCTCCAATTTTGTCACTCTCTACTGCATCTACCACAATTTAGGCCCATCATCTCTTATGTTACAAGCATTTCTCTTTCCGGTTTCATTCCACCTGCCCCTACATTCATTCATCACAGTATAGCAAGAAAGAGCTTTCTATATTCCAATTTTGACATTTCAATAGATCCCTACTGCCACAATGTTTATGTGTTTTAATAAGGTTGATAAGATGGTTCATGATCTGCCCTAGCTTACCTTTTCCTCCTACTTTAATTCTTACTACTCTTTCATTTTAGGTGTACTCAAATTATGTTGAAATAATTCCAGCATCTTAAATAAGCAACAGTAATAATTACGGCAAACACTGCAACAGTAATTATAATAGTATATTGCTCACTTTGGGCTAGGAATTGCACAAAACATACACACACACATATATATGCATAGCAAATCTCTAAAACATAAAATCGAGATGGATATTATTGTTAAAGATTATACAAGTATTTGAAATAAAATGACTTCTACAAAATAGTTCAGCACCAGAATTCAAATCCAGGTCTTCCTGACATGAAAATCCCCTGGGTTCTCTTGCCTCTGTGCCTTATATATTATACTCTCCTCTACATGGAAATCTCCACGTCCCTTTTTGCATCCACAACTCTTACATAGTTCTTGAGGTCTCAACTTAGACATCAATTCCAGGAATATGCCTTCCATGATAATTCCTCCTGTTAAAACATACTGATTTAAATCCTCTTTCCATGCAATTTAGAGGAAAGACTCTATTTCCTCTATTATACATTCACTGTATCTAATAAATAAATTTTAAAATCTATGTGTGTGTATGTGTATATGTGTGTATGTATGAATGTGGAACAGAAACATTTATTTTCTTAAGTTTTATAATTGTTTACTGTTTAAACTTCACCCTGTTTTAATATTGTCTTATTGATTTAAACTCTTTTGCTTCAATATTCCTTAATGAAAATGTATTAGTGGTCAATATTTTCTTGAAAGCTAGTCAAGATGTATTTATTCATGACTAATTGCTTTGTAGATAATAGTAGGGTAAAACAATCAACCAGCTGCAAATTAGAACTCTATTGGGATGTTTTAGAACATTTTTTTATCCATGTAGTTAATTGGAAATCAACCCAGATAATGGCAAATTTTATAAATTGATAATGGTATAACTTTGGGTTATTTTATTAAATACCCATGTAGCCCAGATTCATTTCTATATTCTTTCTTTCTCTTCCCAAGTTCTTACGCTATTTCATAACCTATAAGACTAGCAACATTTACATTTTTCAAAGGGAGTTTTGCTATTTGATACCAATATGGCTATATAGAACAAATATTCTATGACACTTCTTTAAAAATACCACTAATTAGATGACACTTAAGGTGAAATAATTGTTTTACAAAAGCTGAGCATAATATTCTCTCTTTAATTTTCAGTAGTAACAATACTATATTAAACATTTTTAATTATACTAATAGACTTGAAGCACATAGAGGACCGAGTTGAATAAAGATATTTAAAACATATATCATGAAGGGAACTGAGACACTGATTAATGTTTAACATATAAGGTTGAATATGCATGCTAAAATTTTAGTTGTTAAAATATAAAAATAGCATGTGTCAATTTAAAACCCACTAAAAGAATAAATAAGACTAAAACATATAAACGGTATGAAAGAAAATGAAGCAAATAAACCATATAAAACAGAAATAAATGAGTAATATGCTAGGAATATCTCAAATATGTGTTTAACTTGATAAAAGATAAACATTTGCTTTTCAAAATGTCTAATCTTTTATGAGACATACATAAAATATGTTAACATAATTTTATAAAGTTTTTGAATTAAAAAGATGAATAGAATTTTAAATAAAAAAGATGAATAAGAAAAAGAAAATATTAACCAGAATAATATTATGGCAGCACCATTATTGCAGAAAAATAAGGCAATAGTGATAAAGTGTGTCATTACTTTATAATACAGAATAATTATTCTGGAAAAAATGAAAAACTATATGCCAGGCGGTGTTCTTTAGTCACTTAATATGTATTATCTTAATTAATCCTAAAAGCACCCCTATGCTTTAGGTACTATTAATATTCCCATTTTGTAGTTAATGAAGTTAAAGGTCAGAAAGTTTAAGCAATTTGCCTATTATTGCACATTATTATGTGATGGCAATATATATACTATACACATTTGTACACAGTATCAAAACTGACTCCGGAGGAAACAGACATGAATAGAATAACTCAATAAAATTAAATGAGAGTCAAAACTGTAAAAAGAAACATGTAGACAATTTACAGAGAATGCTTACCAAATTACCTAGGAAAGAAAAAATCAGTTTCATGTGGCTAAAATAATCCTAACCGTAAAACTGGTTAACACCAAAGGAGAAAGGACTTTTAGCTAATCTAATTTATCATTATAAATCTTATTTATAAACATATTCAAAAATCTTAAATATTAGCAAGCATCATTCTTAACTGTATTTATCACAGAAATATTGGTAAAATTTGATGTTTGGAAATTGAGTACTATATTTAGTCGCATTAAGATAAAAGATACAAAAAAACCCACAAATATAGATGACAAATCAATGCAGACAGAAAATAACATTCAAACATTTCAATACCTATTTATAATTAGGGCGGAAGGCTTGCTATATGCAAGCTTAATACATAAAAATCAGTAATATGTGTACATATGTTCATACCATCAATACTCATTTAGATAAAAAAGAAGAAGAAAATCCATTCACAAAACAAGATTCCATAAAAAATTTGGAGCCAAATTAAACAAAATAAATTCAAAACTATTAAGAAAAAAATAGAATTATTTTATTGACGTTCTTGAGAAAAATACCTAAATAATTGAAACAATTTCTGTGGTCACGGATAAAAATATTCACTATTGCAAAGCAAAAACTCCTATCCCATATCAATTTATAAATGTAATGCAATGATTACATAAAGATTATTTTATGGAATTCGGCTTATTTAATTAATTTTAAAATTCATATGAAAGAATAAATTGCCAAAATAATAGGACAAACTTGAAAAATGAGAAGGACTTGCCCTATTAAATATCAAATTTCTTATAAACTTATAGTACTAAATGATTTTCAAATAATCGGTAATCCACACATACATGCTTCACTTGTAAAAGCTAACATTTATAGGGTGCTTACTATAGCCTAATTACTTTCTACATGCTTTGTGAAAATTAACTCAATATTCAGAGAAATCCTATGAAGCATGTGGGGATTACAAGTAAGGAAACAGAACTGGAGTGTTTAGGAAATTGTCAAGATTCCATAGCTATTAAGTAATTGAGCTGATTTTCAAATCCAGACAGTCTAGCTCATGCTATTAACCAATGTGCCTTAAACACGATTTGACTTTTAACTGTCACTGAAATGTCTAGTAATTTAATCCTTCTCAAATTACTCGACATTTGTAAATCAACAGATGGAATCTGATCCTCTCTGAAGAAATTTATCTGCTGGATTTCTTCGATTTTCTAGGATTATTATGTATTGTTGATTATCATTATTACCACCCTCTTTTGACAATCTGTTCTCTTGTTTTGCTATGAGTTTATAATAATTTGTTTTATCTCATTCTGAATGTGGCTCTGTTTCTACAATGAGCCTGGGCCAATATTCCCATTTATTTCTGCTGCCAATAATGAAGAGTTAGAAAGATGCTATTTACACATGTTATTATTTAAAAGTAAATAGTTAGCCACAGCTGCTGCAATTTTCCCAATTATAAGAAAGTGAAATTAGGTGCGGAAATGGGGGCACAACTACACTATCAATTCTCTAGGCATTCAGAATAAAATATGAAAGAAAAAAAACGAGAAATAATAATTTGCTTCTAGGACACTAAACTTTGAATTGAATAAACCTATGTAAATCCCAGCTACACTTAATATATACAATAAGCATAATCATAAGATAGGCTTGGAATTAGTAATTAAAAGTCTACACTTTTCTAAGAGTCTTCAGAAATATTCTGTTTAATTTCCCCATATAAACAGTTGGCAAACCAAAAATACAAAGTGCAAGATGTAATTTCTTCAGGTTCAGGAAAGGTGACTTATATGCATTTTTGGCAAGTAACTTTGAACCACTTAAAAATTAGTTGAATAAAAATATGTATTAAACATATTTTCTTCAATTTAATGCTTGTGAGATGAATCCATGTTAATGTGACTCTAGTTCATTCATTTTCACTGTGCATAATATTCAACTTTATGAATACACCAAAATTTATATATCCATTCTGCTATTAATAGATATGTTGATTGTTTCCTCTTTAAAAGTTTCAGATTTTTTGGCTGTTATGAACTATGCACTTTCCAACAATCTTTAACATTGATTCATGGGAGCACATAAAGATACCATTAAAGTTTTAAAACAACAAAATAATAACACATTGTTAATAGTGCATATATCTAGCAAAATTACCAGTAAATGTATTGGAAGGAAAATCATCAAAGTCAGGATGTCAGCCATCCCTAGGAAAGGAAGGGTACATCGGGGTTTTAACTACATTGTTCATGTTTTATTATTAAAGTAGGTTGTATGTGCATGTGTTTGTGTGTCTTATTGCTCTACATTTTTTATGTTCCAAATACTCCATCAAATTACAAACAGTGTAGTAAAAACATGAATGTAAAAATAGTCTAAAGGAAAAAATATTTTCCCATTAGAGATGTTGTAAAAATGACTCAGGAAACTGTCTCTTTTTGTTTGCTTGGTTGCTAACATCGTTGGTTGCATGTCACTATTTGTCATAAGTAGCTCCTAAAACAAAAACCCAATGATTGCCTCTATCTGATAGTCATGTCTTTGTATAAGCTTTTCCCTTTGAATGTGGGCTGGATCTACTGACTCACTTCTAACAAACAGAATACAGCAGAAGTGATAGAATTTCACCTCAAAAAGCATGTCACAAAGGCAGTATGTGGCTTCCTTCTTGGGTGTCCACTATTGCTCTCTCGCTTGCTTGCTCTAAGAGAAGGTGGTTACTATGCTGTGTGCTGCCACATGGCAAGGAACTGATATTTCTGGCAAACAGGCTGTGAGGGAACAGCACTTGAAGCCCACCAACAATCATGTCAGTACGCTTGAAAGTGAATCTGCCCCGAGTCAAACTTCTCCCAGATGATACACTGATCACAGCCTTACGTGAGACTCTAAAGAGGAGACCTAGCTAAGCCACGAAAGGATTCCGGAAGCACATAAGCTGTGAGATAATAAATGTTGGCTATTTTAAGCCATAAAATTTTGGGGTAATTTATTCCACAGTAATAAATAAGATTCTTTTCTTAGGAAAATACTATAAACTGGGCTTTGAAACGTAAAAAATGTTTGTAGCAGTAAAATTACAAAGAACAAAAATGAAATAGTCTTGATATATTCAAAAAGATGATTGGAGGAGATTCATTTCTAGCATGTCAGAGCAAAGAGATCAAAAAAATCCTCAAATACTCTCCCCAAAAGAAAACCAACATTCCAATATGCTGAAGAATGACCGTGAACATACAACAAACTGTTTCGTGAACATGTATTCCCAATATTTACTGAACTTCAAGTAAAAGCATGAAAAATGTGTGGTGTTTATGCTTGTGGCTACTCCTCTACCCCCACCAGGTTCTGCCCGTATAATAGTCTAAGCAGTCCTTAGAAACAAGAAGCTTTGCTATTGCTGTTGGCGACAGCTCACTTAATTTGAGGTATTTTTCAGTTAAAGACAAGCAGACAGGAGAGCCAACAGCTCCGGTATCCTGAAATTGCAACCCGGATCTCACTCTATCCTGTGGCACACATTCTCTCTCTTCCCCTTACGCCTTTCTCACCCTACCATCCCCTCCCTCCCCCACCCACATATAGAAATACCCATACATACTCAGCCACGAACACACACTAAAGTATATGAACAATTTCATCAGTGCTGCTACAGCAATCCCTCATGATACAGGGACAATTTAGAGCCATCACGTTGCTCCTTTGTGAAAAGACTCCTCCCACAGTGACTTGACAAGAAACCACAGCGATTATTGCCCTACAGCCATGGAATATAGGAGGTTTAAGTATCTCTGCTTAAGAATCATAAGATAAAGGTGAAAAATATTATTTATGGCAACCACAGCTGCTGATCTCGAGTCAGCTGTCATTTCTATTCCTCCTTAAAAAAAAAAAATTGAGATATTTTAAATCCATTGGCTTTTCCTCCTCCCCATCACCTTTTAAACAAAAATGCTGTCATTGATTTGCAGTTTCATGATGATTGAAAGCAAGCTTTTGCTGTTAGACAATCATTATTTAAAAGTTTAATCCCATAATTGTTTCCTAGATCATAAAAACAAATCTTAAAATTCAATGTATATTTAAATTATTAATGTGATAGACATAACTTAGATACATGATTTGTGAAGAGTACAGACCTAAAGAGGTATTTAATCACTTTTTCAGGTAGGAGATAGACTTAATATATCTAAAATCATTTTTGGTGCTCTTTCTCACTGAGATGGTGGTAATTAACACCTAAAAGACTTCATGTAGCAATAAAAAGAAATAATGAGGCTGTGTTACAATGCCCTAGTAAAATGTCCCTCTTTTGATTACTTCTCCAGAATTTGTCTGCCAAATGCCGTCATTTTTCTCATTTATCTGTCACCTTAGCTGTAGGGTAGTGGTAGCATCTTACAGAAGGGCTCAGGTTCCTAGCTATTTACTAAACAAACCATGATAAATTCAAATCTGTCACTACACCCAAAATGAGGCTAGGGTTAATTTACTTGTGCAAATTGAAACATGCCAGATCTTCCATTTGTTTCCGTACAGTTCCTGGACATGGCCACTTTGCTGATCTAGGAGTTGGAACCTAATTACCCTTTGCAACGCTGCTGTGGTAAAATAGCATGAATGTGTAACCAGTCTCACTGACAGCAATGTACACAGCCTCCCAGGACAGCAAGCCAGATTAAAATCAATGATTTGGGTCAAAGGGCCTTCCTGTCCTTTGGGCTGAAATATTAGAAAGTCAGGACATGCTGTATTATATAAACACATCGACCTTCAATGTATGTGTCCTTTGGAATTTTTCTTATAATCTCCGGAGGAAATATAAAAACAGCAAATTCAATTAAGTTACTTCACAGATTGACTTGAACGTAAGGCCAAAGTTCCCAGAAATAGACCTGAAAACATTATCTTCGGCTATGTAAAAATAACAACAACAACAACAAAACAACAAAATAAAAGCAAAAGTGCATCTCTACAAGGTTGCCATACCTCTACAACATTATGTAACATTTAGTCTCATAATGTTCAGAAAATCATGATCCCATATGAACTATTGGGTATTTTTCTTTCCTCTCTTAATGAAATGAGTTTTATAAACAGAAAAATTTCCAGGAGGGGAAAAAAGAGAAAGTAGCTCACTATGGAACTATCTAAATCAATTTTCATTTCACATCCATAGTTGAATACAGCTATAACTGGCTGGGGTAATATAGTGGAAAATCCAATATGGAGACTTGTATGTGCACTGGATTTTCAATCTTATTACACTACCTTGTTTGAAACAATATAGTTAGAGGTCAGTTAGTGCAGCTTTTTTCTCTACATAAGCTCAGTTTTCCAGGAGACATTCATTCATTCAACTATTTGAAAATGCACCAAGTTGAGACTTGCCCTATGGTTCTTATATTAGATTTAGGTAAGGATAGTATTTCAACTGAACGTTAAATTGTTTTAAGTTCAAAACGTACTTGTAGCATCTGAATTTAGCCACTCTAACATATATATATACGTATCTGTGTGTGTGTGTGTGTGTGCGTGTGCGTGTGTGTGTGTGTGTGTGTGTGTATGCAAGTATGTGTCTATTTTCTCCCTTAGGACTACAATCTCATGCATATTAGCACTTCAAAAACTTGAAAACAATATGAAGACCCTAGAAACCTACCATAATGTTCTTACATATACTTCTTTTATATATCTATATTTTAAAGACTCAATAAAATTAACTAGTATCATTTCTTTCATTTTAAGAAAACAAAAATTTATTTCTACAAAATACATTTACTTCTGAATATATACATTTAGGAAATATATCTCATATATTCACACACACATATATGTATGTGTGAAAATTCTAGAAATATTATCACCAATTCTTACAGTAACCATTATTAGAAAAGGCCATCTTATGGTTATCTTTATATTCTCAAAAAGTTTCGGTTGTCACATCAGTTGTTTTAACATCTTGATGTGATTAGGCTGTTGATTAACTACTTTTTCAAACAAAATTGTTTACTAGAAAAATAACACTATGTCCACGAAAACAACAAGATTACCAAAGTAAGAATAATATGAATTTTCCCACTAATAATGAGTTGCTACTTTCCTTTTTTTTTTTTTTTGAGACGGAGTCTCGCTCTGTCGCCCAGGCTGGAGTGCAGTGGCGCGATCTCGGCTCACTGCAAGCTCCGCCTCCCGGGTTCACGCCATTCTCCTGCCTCAGCCTCTCCGAGTAGCTGGGACTACAGGCGCCCGCCACCACGCCCGGCTAATTTTTTGTATTTTTAGTAGAGACGGGGTTTCACCGTGGTCTCGATCTCCTGACCTCGTGATCCGCCCGCCTCGGCCTTCCAAAGTGCTGGGATTACAAGCGTGAGCCACCGCGCCCGGCCGAGTTGCTACTTTTCTACCCATTTTTTCATCGGCCGGCCAATCTTTGCAATTAATGGACACATCATAGTTAAATAATAAATCTCCTGATGTACCACAGTCAGAAAAGAGTAATATTGCATATCTACTTTTTAGCTTTTCTTCTCAGTCAGAAAAGAGTAAAATGAACCCACCCACGATGAGCACATAGGGAGGGAATACCCAGGCAGAGAAAACTGGATGCTAATCAAGTGCAGACTACTACAGCTCATGTAAATGAGAAAAACCATCCCAGATAATGAGTAACTGACTGCTTGCACCTTAGCGAGCATACTGCAGAAAACCACCACCCCAGCCAAGCAATTAATGAAGACCCAGCATTTCAAATCTAAACTGTGCTCAAGTACAGACGTTAAGAACTTTCTGCAATTAGTAGTTGATAATAAGGGCAAGGCAATGACAATTGCAGTGGAGATAACTGTGAGACGGACTAAGAAAAATTTGTGACACACAACAAGAGAAACAACTGCTTTTCTAATTATCTGAAAAGAGGTGTGAGGCCAAATGGGGTGGCTCATGCCTGTAAGCCCAGAAGGTGTAAGATGAACTAAGAGAAATTTGGGACAGACCAGAAGAAAAACAACTGCTTTTCTAATTCTTTGAAAAGAGGTATGGGGCCGAACGAGGTGACCCATGCCTGTAAGCCCAGAACTTGGGAGGCCAAGGTGGGCGGATCGCTTGAGCTCAGGAGTTGGAGACCAGCCTGGGCAACAGGGCAAAACCCCATCTCTACAAATACAAAAATTAGCCTGGTGTGGTGGCATGCAGCTGTAGTCCCAGCTACTTGGGAGGCTGAGGCATGGAAGTTGCTTGAACTTGGGAGGCACAGGCTGCAGTGAGCTGAGATCACCCCATTGCACTCCAGCCTGGGTGACAGAGGGAGACCCTGTCTTAAAAATAAAATAAATAAATATAAATAAATAAACAAGATATGGAAAAATAGTACATCTTCAGAATATATTGTTTAGAGTTTACTGTACAAAACTCTGTTGAATTTAGCTATAAAAACAAGTTATACAAAATTATTTTATAGAATGTGTTCAATCATTCTCAGTTAGCTACTAAATGTGTTAGCTAAATAGGCGAACCACGTATGCTTGTTAACTTCAGCAAGAGTGTCTTCTAACCAGTCATGCATAAAAACAGATTGATATTCACTGCTATAGACCTCCTTCCCCAAAACTCACCAGTGGTGCAGTCTTGCGTTCAAAGGCAGGTGCTATCAGTACAGTTTTCATGTAAACCTCCCATTAGAGCTATCTGAATCCCATTGGAAGCCTATCAGTGTATTGTTTAAAAATCCCAAGTTCAGGAAACCTTTTTATTCTTATTTGGTGAAATTCCTAATCATACTTTAACACTCATCTTAAATATTATCTTTCTTGGAAAACTTTCTCAGTCCTCTTCAAAAAGTAAGATTTCAGTAATTAAATGCAACCTTGTTTATCCTCTGTAATAACTAGATTCCAGCCCGGATCTGTCATAATAGCAACAGCAACAGCAGAAACAGCAACTAATATTGTTTGGCACTGAATGTAGCATCTTACCATATTATTTTGTTTAATACTTGTCATCACATTGTATGGTAGCTACCATACCACTATTAACTATTTTAATATCTGGAATCTTACCTATTGTCTCATAGATAGAGTAGATTAGGAATCAGACCCATTTGTCCCAGAGAGTCTGAGATCTTAACCATGTGACTATGTAATACTTCTTCATTATTCTGAATTTTTTTGCAGTAGCCTATGAAATTTCTGAAGATGTAGAATGTGTCATCCTGTTTATCTTTGATCTCTCAATGTGTAAGTTAGGACGGGGAAGTTGTGGTTCTCATGATAGAAAATGCACAAAAATAGAAAAATGCACCTAAAGGGCTTAGCATACTAGCTTTCTCATATTAGCAGAGAGAAAGCTCCTAATTAGTGTTTGTGAAGTCAGTGAATTCTGGCATTATTTAAGGTGTCCTAGCCTGGATTCACAGCACACCTAGAGCTCAGAGAATGATAAAATTGTACTCCTTCCTTCGGGTGCTTTTCAGAGGCTTCCTTCAGACAGCTGCTGAAAATGCCATTTGTCACTTGTCATTTATTATAAAATTACATTAGACATGCTATAACAATAAAGGACAGTAGGAAAAAGATTTCCTATAGTGGTCTTCAATTAATTTAGTCTTATGGTATAGTTATTAAATGGTCAGACTTACCTCTTTAGCCACTAAGATCAAAAGCAGAATAAATTTTCTGAAGTCTCTTTAGCACAAGTAACTCAAAAATCACTTCCACAGCACTGTAACTCAAAGAGGTGTTTAAGAAATGTTTCCACATATTTCCCGTAATTATATTTCTATTTCACTATACTGTATCCTGAATAGCAAAATCACATTCTGATAACAGTGTTGAAATTTAACTGAAAGAGATTTTCTAGACACAGCAACAATGCTCTTAAATACTTTGAGAGACAAGACTGATTTAATTAAATAATAACAGATTCAGAAAGTTCAGGCTTAAGTTCATCCAGAAGAATGTGAGTCATTCATTTCCCATTTTTCTTCTGCTGACTCACCAATAATAAAGGCTTTTTTCAAAAAGTATTTTCAAAGTAGCTTCATTTTAGATGCATATATAACAGATTTCATCATCAGTAGGTTTTCAATGAAGAATTGTAGTTAATTCACCCAATTTGATATATATATATATATATATTTTTTTTTTTTTTTACAGTATCCACAACTTCAAAGTTGTTGAGCCTTTTAAAAATAGGGGTTATCCCTTTGCTTAAGAGGAATAGTAAATAATCCTCATTCAACTAGGTTAACTGGACCCTTGGGCCCTCTCTAGGAAGCAGTTTCAAGATAAGCACTTGGATCTGACAAAATAAAGCCATCAGCTAATAATAAACCAGGAACCAATAATAAAACTATAGTATTGAACTGAAGATTCAGATAAAGGAATGTCACAGAGATATGATGCTTTAAGTTATCCTAGGAAGTTAGGTGAATCTCACTCTCGCTCTCTCTCTCTCTTTCTCTCTCACTCTCTCTTCCCCCATCACAACTTTGCAAGATTATTACTATTATACTAGTTTTTTAAAATAGGAAACCTGAGTTTAAAGATACTTCATGCCTTTCCCACTGCCATTTAGCTATAAAATATAGAGACAGCACCAAATGCATTGCTTGTGTTTTCTGTTACAATGTATCATTTTCTTACTTATTTTATATATTCTGGAATGATTGTAATATGAATGTGTTTGATATAAAACACAAGTTCTCACTTTTTCTCTCTTGTGCATTAAGGTACAATTCTCACATTTAGGCATAAAATTCAGTGTCTCTGTTAAATAATGATAGTACATATTCTATTTAAAACCAGTGGCATAAAAATTTTTCTTCATTCAACTTCAAATTATATTCTTTTCATGTGCACTTTACTTATATTTCAAGTTTCAATGATTGTATTTTGTTCTTTTAGTTTCCATCAAGGTTAGCAATAGTTTTTAGATTTATTTAACTGGCATGAAAAGCATCCTCTTTCAACAAAATTATTAATAATGTTGCTAATCTACTAGAAAAAAGAGAAAATATTCTCAAATCTCCAAGGAGCACTTTTAAGCTCTTAAATTATTTAAAATTTGAAAATACCTTTTATTAAAATGCAAAGACATTCAGGCCCACCAGCTACTACATCTCAATGCAGGGTGTGTTGGATGTGTTTGATGAACTGGTTTTATTGGGCCATGGGAAAATGATAATGAATACAGGCTTACATCTACAAAGTTTAATCATCTTCATATTAACGTTTCTTTTGATATTCAAATCAAGAAATAACCTGGTGATTTGAAAAAATGAAAACCATATAAAAAGAGATAAGTTCAAACAGTTCATTGACTTTTGTTGTGTATCTTAAATAGAAATTTAAAATGCTATTGCAACAGAGATTTAAAATTTGCTTAAGTCTGTAACTGACAACTCAAAGTCAGAAAGGCAGCTGAGGAATTTATAAACAGATTACATACTCCCTTCAATCTGTGGATAACATCTTAAGTGCCTGAGAAGTGCATTTATAGAAATTCATCCGAAAACCATGCCTAACAAAAATAATTAAAAGCCATGTTCTCACTCATAGGTGGGAATTGAACAATGAGAACACATGGACACAGGAAGGGGAACATCACTGTTGTGGGGTGGGGGGAGGGGGGAGGGACAGCATTAGGAGATATACCTAATGCTAAATGACGAGTTAATAGGTGCAGCACACCAACATGGCACATGAATACACATGTAACAAACCTGCACATTGTGCACATGTACCCTAAAACTTAAAGTATAATAATAATAATAAAGAAAAAAAAAGCCACGTTTGAAATAAAGTTAAAACCGACACAAAGAGAAAATGCAGCAAATTATGATTTTTGAGCATTCTAGTATTGGCTAATTTTAATTTAATTTACATTTTAAATATATCCTATTTTGGCACTTAGTCCAGGCATTTAGTCATATATACATATATATCACTAGTTAAATAGTAAGCTTGTAAGAAAGAGTTTTAAAAACAGAGACATTTATATAATGACTTTGTAATCTACTTAATTTCTAAAATATTGCAGTCATTTTTAAAAAGTTTTTTTTGCTTTTAGTTACTTGTTTTCAGGGAAAATGGAACTAGAATACCTTAAAATAAGCTAAATAATTTTCCCTTGAGTTGTAAAATTTATGTAAAGCACCATACACACCGTGTGAAATAATTGGTATGCATTAAACATATTATAGGAGAGTATAAGTAGCTGTAGTAGTAATAGTATACTATTACTAATATATACTAATACATACTAATTAGTATATATTAGTGTACTAAAACATACTAATTAGTATACTAATATATACTAATAGTTCTCAGTGACAAGAACCCTGGGATGAAGAAATCATTATTTCCATTTATTATTTAAGAGAATGATGCAGAGGTTTTAAATACTTTAAGATTAAACAACTTCTAAGCACTGGAGCCAGAATTTTAAGTACTAGCTCCTTCCTGAGCGTATACTTTTTGCAGTGATTTAACACCGCCCACAAACTTTATAGAACATCAGGTCTTACAAGCTACATTACAATATAAACAGATGACAGTGGCATAACCCTAAAAAGCTAGTTTATAAGAGCTTCACATTTTAAGAAGTTAAACATTATTTTCATTATTTAAAAGTATATTCTCAATTTAGGATTCATGTGTCGTTTACAAAATAGGCATTCTTTTCCTTATTTAGAGTTCATGTATCATCATTTACAACATAGGCATTATTAATTTTAGGTTCAAAGGAATATGTATAGGTTTGTTACGTGGGTAAATTATGTGTTGCTGAGGCTTGGTATATGAATGAGCCTGTCACCAAGGTAGTGAGCATAATACCCAATAGGTAGCCTTCCAATGCACACCCTCCTCCCCACTCTCTACCCTCAAGCAGTCCCCAGTCTATTGTTCCCTTCTTTGTGTCCATGTGTATTCAGTGGTTAGCTGCCACTTATAAGGGAAAATATGCAGTATTTGGTTTTCTGTTCCTGTGTTGGTTCACTTCAGATAATGGCCTCCAGCTGCATTCATGTTGATGCAAAGGACATGATTTCATTATTTTGTATGACGGCATAGTATTCCACGCTGTATGTGTACATTTTCCTTATCCAGTCCACCATTGATGGGTATCTAGGTTGATTCCATCTTTGATATTGGGAATAGTTCCATGATGAACACAAGAGTGCATGTGTCTATTTTAATAATACATAATACATATTTATAAGGGTTCACTGCTGCTATTGACTGAATGTTTATATTCCCTCAAAATTTATATGTTGAAATCTTAAACTCGAATGATATGGTATCTGGAGGTGGAGCCCTTGGTCAACAATTAGGTAATGAGGGTGGAAGCCTCATGAATGAGATTAGCATCCTTTTAAGAGATAGACCCTTGTTGTCACTCTCTGTTCTCCACCATGTGAAGACAAAGTAAGAAGACAGCCATCTGCAAAGCAGAAAGTGCTCCGTGGCTCACTAGATACCATATCTTCCAGCACCCTGATCTTGGACTTCCCAGCCTCCAGAACTACAAGAAATAAATGTATGATATTTAAGCTGCCCAGTCATCTACGGTATTGTTTGGTAACTTGATTAACTAAGACAACTGCCCTCAGGCATGTTTGTCAGAAATGTTCTTGTTGGTGTATCTGAAACAAGAAGATTAGAAAAAAGTACCATAGGCTGGGCGTGGTGGCTCATGCCTGTAATCCCAGCACTTTGGGAGGCCAAGGAGGGCGGATCATGAGGTCGGGGGTTCGAGACCAGCCTGACCAACATGGTGAAACCCCTTCTCTACTAAAAATACAAAAATTAGCTGGGCATGGTGGCATGCACCTGCAATCCCAGCTACTCAAGAGGCTGAGGCAGGAGAATCATGTGAAACCTGGGATGAGGAGGTTGCAGTAAGCCAAGATTGCGCCACTGCACTCCTGTCTGGGCGACGGAGCTAGACTCTGTCTCAAAAAAAAAAAAAAAAAAGGTACCATAACAGCCAAGAAAGCTTATATTATTTTAGCACTATGGAGTTATGGTAACATATTCAGTCCTTGACTTCCTGCAAAATGATACCATTCATATGCACTTTTGCAGCAATCCTGTTTAAGTAAAAAATGATCTATTCATAGCCATATATCTCTGGCTACAGATGAGCATATGAGCAACATGTGTATTGTCTTCATATATGTGCATTGAATTACTTTTGTGTAACCTAGTCCAAAACAAACTGGTCAAAACAGCAATTTGTTTAAAATAGATTAAATGGTTAGTCTTTACTTCTTAAACTTCGGCTAGTGGTATCTACTTTAACTTGTTTAAAAAAAAATTGAGGGCTGGAAGTGGTGGCTCACGCCTGTAATCCCAGCACTTTGGGAGGCCGAGGCGGGCAGATCATGAGGTCAGGAGATCAAGACCATCTTGGCTAACACAGTAAAACCCCGTCTCTACTAAAAATACAAAAAATTAACCAGGCATGGTGGTGGGCACCTGTAGTCCCAGCTACTTGGGAGGCTGAGGCACGAGAATGGCGTGAACCCAGGAGGCGGAGTTTGCAGTGAGCGGCAATCACACCACTGCACTCTAGCCTGGGTGACAGAGCAAGACTCCGTCTCAAAAAAAATTGATAAAATGATAGGATGAGTACTAGCTATAAATGAATACAATCACGATGAAAAGATTACAATGATGGTATGGATATTCTGTTAAATCTTTCAACAAGATTCATTTACTTTAGCAATGTTTTTAAACTTTTATTTTATATGTCTTTTATTTTAAAGAGAATTGATTAGACATTTGGATGAAGAATAAACTCTCAAAATAATTGAAAGAGATGTGATGAGTAATTTTATGTGTCAACTTGCCTAGGTTACGGTGCCCATTGGCCTAGTCAAACATTAGTACTTGGAAGTTATTGTTTAGATGTGACTAATATTTTAATCAATAAATGTTGAATGAAACATGTTATTCTTCATAATGTGAATAAGCTTAAAGTTTTCAGAAACCCTGGGGGAAGACTTTTGACGGAGTGTTAAAATGACACACCTAGTTATGATTCAAGAGATTTGGGCTTAGACCAAGAGTCTTCAAATGTTTTAAATCATTAAGAGATTAGGATATATAACCAGAGTTAAAACCTGCAATATGGTTTCAGAGCTATGAGAAGGAAACTTCTCCAAAAATACTTCCTGAGGATACACTCTAATTGCAACAGAGCAGATAGAAGTCTTTGGGGCCTTTAAGCAAGGTAAGAAAGGTGGTGAGATCTGACAGATGTCAATAAGAAAAATTAAGAGTTGGCACAGAATATTTAGAAAAGTACAAAGATGAAAAATTCAAACAGAATTAGAAATGAGCATATACACAGTGAACATTTTGAAAGGACTATACGATCTTAATTGAAAGGCTTGCTAATTAACTTTTTATGCATACTAAGACTGGAGTCATTCTACCCTGTTTTATCCAGCAGTTACAGTCAATATTACCATTCTTGTCTTAGAACAACACTACATGTTTAACTTACAAGAGAAGATATGTGGTAGACAAAGCTGAATGGAAATGGACTTACCATGGAGAGAAAATTAAGCAGCAACAATTTAGTAAATGATTTTATTATAAGGTTATGCAGAAAATGTGTAATTTATGCATATGTCTTTCAAGTAAAATAAAACACAAATTCAATGGGAAAGGAAATCCTGAAACAGAAGTGAAAAACTAAAATCTTCCCTGTCAAACGTTTAATGCACTTACTGAAAAACTATATAATAATCAGTTACTTCATTTTAGGTATATTTTGCATTATCTTCTAAGCTAGAGTACAGAAACTATATTCATGGGTTTTTAAAAATACATTATCTCATTCCTCTAATTCCCATTGGGTGCGACACCTTCTTCATACCTAGTATTATTCTATTAACAGTGGAACTTCAAAAAGGTGTGCTCACTGAATGAATTAGCTTGATGACAACAGTTTACAACAGTTCAGACTCATAGTGAACTTGTTATTCACTATGTTGTTAATAAAACATGTTATTTGCTAAATGACATGCTAAAAAGGAAAATGAGCTAGTTTTCTATTTCTAATGTAGAGTTCTTCTACTACCAACATTATATATTCTAAAACAATTCTATTATGTACCAATTGTGGGTACACACTTACAAGACTTAATTTCTAATTCCTATTTTTGCCAACAACATGCTGTGAAGATTTGAACAACCTGGTTAAACCGGAGTGGCCTAAGTCAAAAACGTAGAAAAGAGCGCTTGTATTGATTGCTTTCTCTCAGCCCCTTCATCATTCACACATATACTAGCAAATGTTTTTCAAATGACAAATGATACATATAGATACATAACATACATATATAGGTTGTTTCTGTAAGTGTATATATATTTGTGTGTGTATATATATGTGCATATGTGTGTGTGTATATATGTGCATATGTATGTAGCCACATTCTCCCTGTCAGAAAAGTATCTCCCTCTCACCTAGACTTGCTAAGTCAACTCTTTCTTGACAACTTCAACACTTCTTCGATCATGATGGTCTTTAGCGACTATTTATTCCCCTCAGCTTCTGTACTATTTCTTTCTTGTGCTTATGATCTTATGTCTATTCTTACTTCTCAAACAGTCTATAATTTATTATTGGGTAGATAATATGCTTTATACATTTTAATATCTCCAAGCCTAATGGGTATTCAGAAAATGTTTATTGGTATATTATTAAAATTATTCAGAACTGTTCTTAGAAAAAGAAAGTAAATATATGTTTAATAGGTCTATTTTTCCTTCCATACTACAAAACACACTCAAAAATCTTCATTCTAGATGATTTCTGCTTAATGTAAAATATCCTTTCAATAGAAAAAAAGTTCATAATTAAAGAATCTAAAACTTTTGCAGACGATTAAGGATGTTTCATCCAATTTTTTCATTTAGAAAGGAAAAAACAAGCTTAGACCTAGAAAAGTTAAGTAAGTCTCTTTGTTAAATTCACAATTTTGCAAGTCTGAGAGCTAACACAAGAAAAAAATGGAACCATGATTTTCTAATCTTAGCTTAGCATTTCAGCTACTACAACAATTATCTTAACTCTGCTATGCTGGATTCTACTCTCTCTGATGATATAACCATGCTGGTTCTGTTTACCACTGTGTTCCCAGCACTGAGTCACACAAAATCTGCGACACAGAAGTCATATGATAATGGTTTGTTGAATGAATACTGAATGCTTCACTATATATACTGGACCATATGAAGTAGAATTTTACTCCCACAAAGGGCACTATTCAAAAGCATTGTTTTGCAGATCTCAGTATCACATTGAAAATACTGCTGTTCATAGAAAAAACAAAGAACATAGTTAATTTCTAGCTCTGGGTTTTCCAACCAAAACATACCGACCCCTCACAGAACTGCCATTAAGATTATTAGTCACTTGCTGTCTTTTTCATAATATACATATGGACAAATGCCATCATGTCTTTGCCTGAATGCTTGCTTTGAGGAAATTTATAAGAACACAATGTGTAAGCAGTAAGTTATTGTTATCATTGAGAATGAGTCATCACAGACTTTAAAACATATAGAGAGGCCAGGCCTGGTGGCTCATGCCTGTAATCCCAGCACTCTGGGAGGCTAAGGCAGCACAATCTCTTGAGTCCAGGAGTTTGAGATAAGCCTGGTTAACAGAGTGAGACCTCGCTCGTCTGTACAGAAAGAAAAAAAAAAATAGCCTGGCATGTTGGCACCTGCCTGTAGTCCCAGCTACTCAAAAGGCTGGGCTGGGAAGATTGCTTGAGCCCAGGAGTTAAAGGTTGCAGTAAGTTAGGATCACTCCACCGCACTCTGGCTCTGTCTCAAAAATAAACATAAAATAAAATAAGTATATAGGTAGGGCTGGGTGCGGTGGTTCACACCTGTAATCCCAGCACTTTAGGACGCAGAGGCAGGAGGATTGCTTGAGGCCAGGAGTTCAAGACCAAACTGGGCAACATGGCAAGACTCAGTCTCTACAAAAAACTAGTAAATTAGCCAGCCATGGCACTGTGCACCTGGAGTCCTAGCTACTCAGGAGGCTGAGGTGAGAGGATCACTTGAGCCCAGAAGTTCGAGGATGCAGTGAGCTATTATTGCACCCCTGTACTCCAGCCTGGGCAACAGAGTGAGACCCTGGCCTAAAAACTGGAGAGATGATAGATAGATAGATGACTGACAGACTATTTCTTAGAATTCAGAGATAATGAAAGTCCACAAGTCTAAAGGATGAAGATAAAAATTCAAATACACATTTTAAAAGAGATAACATCAAACAGTTTGATTTTATCTCCAGTGCCCTTGAGTAATTAAGCAACACGTGTTTCTCATACCCTAAGTTTGTCACTGAGTTGTTCATTTGGACATAGTTACAGTAAACAATGACATAAGGTGACCTCTACTCTGTAGGAGTTTACAAGACCTTTGGGAGAACAAAATGTATCGCTATGAATATGGGGGTCAAGAAGCATGATAGAGGATGGGGAGCAGGGAGGCGAGGTCGAAGGATGTTGCTTTAGGAGGATGAGGAATTAAATTTCAACAGAACAGGAGAAAAAATAAGCAGAGCGGCTTGGATTTGTATTAATCAAAAACATAGAAAGAATGTAAATTTTTAGCGGCAAGTACTGTGATAAGCATTGAAGTTAAGGAAGATTGATATGGCAATAATCTGCAGAATAAATTTAAGGAGAGAACTGTTATTGAGGGAGAGGTCTGCTGGGAGGCCTTTTGCAGGAACCAGGTGTGAAGTGATGAGAGACTGGAATAAGATAGTGGAAGTGGGATTAAAAAATGGAATTTGTTCCCCTTTATTTTAGCTCATTCTGAAAACTGGAAAATATTTCTAAAAGCTTTTTTTCACATGTTCCCTTCTACATTTAGAATACACCGCTTAGGGATGCACACCTGAAAACGTTTGAAACAAACCCTTTCATTTACTTCATTCACAGCCATCTGGATGTCTTGATTGCATATCTGCCTCAGTGCTACCTCATGAAACAGGGATTTTTATATTCTAAGCCTGGTGACAAACTCAAGAGATCACGAATAAAAACACTGCAGTGCCCTCTGGGAGGGCGCAGAAATTTTCACTTCACTTTCAGTTTAAGAGATTGAAAGTAGACTGCTTTTCAGATACTTCAGTATTTCATGGATCAATCACACCAGTATGTTTCAGAAGCTAAGACATATTAAATTTTTCCCTCTATCAAAAGAGAACAGAGCTAAGTTTTTGAAAATATCAAGTATCGAAGCAAGGTCAGATGTACTCTCTGACACTCTTCTCAAGAATCATTTCCTTCAATTGTCAAAGGGAAAAAATAAACTCTTGTCTTAAAGTTGGAGGTAGAAATCATTTTAATTTTAAAGAGCTTCTTATTTTGTATGAATCTCGTGGCTTTTTTACTCTGAGAATCCTTCCACCTTCTCCTATAATACCAGTCAACAATGGATACTTCAAAGTACTTGACCCGACTCACGGTATACACCAAACAGCAAAAGCAAAGGTAGACAGGTTTTCTTGAAACTGTTATAAATTTAAAGTTGATAGTATAATGTATTCTGAATACATTCAGAGAAAGTATGGCCTCAAGTGCTAAATAATTAAGTAAGCAATAATTTACCTTTCAAACTTTTACTTTATCTCCTGTGTGACTCAGAATTTGCTGGACTTTAAAATACGTGGGGAAAAAATACATTAAACATCCTCCCTTTTTTATATTCAAACCATTTTATTAGCTCACTTTACTCATACAAATTATATTCCTTCTCCAAACATTTTTTTTTTTTTTTTATGAAATGTCTGTGCAATAGAGTTGATGGTAGCAGACTTTGCCCGCAGGGAGAAAGCCAGATTCAGAGGGCTCCATGAACTAACTGCCTGGAAATCAGAACGCTGGATGCCAGTGTCCATTCTCTGGCTGACTCAGCAGGAGCACCTGCCTGCCACTTAACCTTTGGCTAGCGACTCCCACTCAGACAATAGACTGGGTTCTTAAGAGCTTTTATTCAGTTTAACCATAGATTTACCTCTTTTAAATGACCAAATTTATAAATAATTTTTAGATGAAAGAGAATCTTTACGAAATTTAGATGCAAACATTTTAAAAGATCTCTTGGTAACAATAAGAGCAAAAGTATAAACACAGTCGCACATTCGAATAGCCTTCTATCTTCATGAAAAACACTACAAGCTTTCATTACAAATGTATTCCTGAGAATACGTTTGCTCAGGAATGGATAGTTTTTATAAGAGTAACAACCTAGAAATGAAACGCACACTGATATAATGATTATATCCATTTTTTTAAAATTCCTTAACATATTGAGAGAGCTTTCCAATGAATGTCACGCAACACTTTTCCCTTAGTACTTCTGATATGTAAACGGATTTTTTAGACTTACTCATCTAATTTTTAACCAAAATACTTTTATGCCTATTTTTCACGTCTCCAACTAATTATAAAGTTCTACAGGGCAAAAGCCTTGTATTGTTACCTCTCACCAGGAGTTCGAGTAGAGTGGTTTTCATATTGTAGGACGTCAGTTAACATTGCAAACTGACAGACTAATTGAAGTGGCCTTCCCACCCCTCCAACTCAGAAGGTTTATAGAATGCCTGAGATTTTCAGAATCAGGTTGAATGAGGCAACTAAAGGCAGTAGGAACCGGTGCAGAGAAACTAAGGGGACGCTGCCAGTTGCCATTCTGATTGTGTATTTGTGAGATTCCGGAAGACTCCAGTAGGTGCTCTGTGAATGCATCTTAAGAGGGTGCATTTGACCAGTAATGAATGGATAATAATTGAGATAGGACTAAACTGATTTAAAAGTAATTCTTCCCTAATGTCCTCTGAACATGAATCAGTAAACAGTTATGTAATAGGATTTTTGACAAAGCTCTTTTATTAGGAACTCTAATACTATTTGGAAATTAGATTGTTTGTATGTCCCACTCATAAGTAACACTGATAAGCAAGTACTCTTCATTGGTATAATTCAGAAAATTGCAAAATCCTGTCTCAAATTTTATTAATAGGGCAATTTGCATGACAGCAACTCATTTTAATAAGCATTGTAATTGCCACATCAAACATTATTAAGACCTTCCAAACCCAAGGCTGATGTTTTGGGAGGATGGGTGGTGAGTGAGAAAATTTTGCTTAATAGGATTTACATAAAGGATTGTTTTCTTTCCAGGATTTGTCATGTTTCCAGAATTCCCATTAGTCATTATTCTAGCCCTTTTCCTCAACTTTTCTGTCCAAAAATCATGTTGATGTTTCCAATAAAAATAAACTCATTATCATTATTATTATTTGCTGTAAAAACAGCAAAAAATATTTTGCTGTTTGGTTTATAATTCTAACACAGGTAAATTGTACTTGTAAAATAAACTGATAATATGTTATACTAATCTCCCAGGTGAAAATGTAATAAATCTATCAGACAAGGACCAAAAGTATCACTGCTTGTTCTGAACATAATGAAATGCAGCAATCTACCTAAGTGACGAGAAAGTAGGGGATATGCTTCAGAAATAAGAATGCTTACAACATGTTTAATGGATATTGGAAAAGATGTGTCTCAGGTGTGAAGTGTCTGCACACATAAAAACTTATTAAGCTAATGCCTCTCAGTCTAATTTCTTTTTGAATTAAAAATAAGTTTTAATCAAACCCTAACCTTTAACGTTATATGACCTCTATTACCCTATGTCATGGCTAAGTGAAAAAATTAGATGAACACACTCTTAGACAATTGTTTAAATGTCCTCAAGAATCTTAAGGCAACAAATATATTTGGGAATAAGCACATCAAAATTCTATGAAACCATTTTTTTTTTCCTACCTAGGATATGCTCAAAGATCGATTTTAGGGTTCTCAGTAAGTGGCCATTGCTTCTTAGGACAAATGAAGCAGTATCAGTATTAGAATGCTGACCCTCATCAGTAGTTCTGCAGCTATAAAATTACAATTGCAGGGGCTGGGCACAAGTGGCTCATGCCTGTAATCCCAACACTTTGGGAGGCTGAGGCTAGAGGACTGCTTGAGGCCAGGCATTTGAGACCAGCTTGAGCAACATATCAAGACCCCACTATGCATGCCTCTAGTCCTAGCTACTCAGGAGCCTGAGGCAGGAGGATCCCTTGAGCCCAACAGTCCAAGGTTACAGTGAGCTATGACTGCACTGCTGCACTGAAGCCTAGGTGACAGAGCAAACCCTGTCGCTAAAAAAAAAAAAAAAAAAAAAACGTAAAAAAATAAAGCTACAATTTATTTTGCATCTTACATAAATGGCAGATCACCATTCATATGGTAAAAACATTGGCAATAAAAGTTCAACATAATTATGACATAATTAACAGTCTATCTTTCAATTTAAGCTCTCATTTCTCCTCCAAACCCACCATCTTAACCACTAGTCCCTACACTGTGGGATTATTCTCCCTTCTTTTGTGCCTTTAATCAAATTTCTCACCCATTAAAAGATATCTTCGGCCTTCCTCACGACTCTGTTAAGAATGGGGAGGGGTCTGATATTTTCCCTACTTGCTGGCTAATACATTAGGCTGCCATAGCTTCATGGATGCTAACTGAAAACACAGGACTGCTGGGTCTGAGAGAAAAGACCTCATTACTGAAGCCTCAAAAGCATGCGCTTCCTGTTTTCATAGGTTTTCCCACCTTGATTTTCACAGGGACAATGAGTTGGGCAGCACAGGTGAATGCCATGCACACCATTGGTTTTTGACACAGCTAAGAAACCCTGAGCTCAGAAAGCTCCCCATCTTATAAAGGTCCTGCAAGAAAGCCTGATTAATTTTTGCCCCTGAGGTAAATATTATCTTTACTATCCTGGTCAGGAAACAAATCTGCCCTCTTCCCTAAAGGCAAACACTATCTCTATTGTCCAAGGCTGTTTGTTACACACTCTTGAAAAAAGGAGGTCCGAACGCAAGCTATCAAAAAACATGGAGAACTACCAGGGAGAATTCTTTCAAAACCCATCCTTAAAATTGCAATGTAAATCCTACTTCTTTCGTAAGAGGCCACAATAACCTTTTACTTCCAGCACTATATTTTCAGGGTCATTAGCATATCAGTCACTGCTGTGTGGCATAATTTATGTTATTAACTTTATTACTTAACATTTGTAAACCATTTATATGAATTAAATTGTCACTTTGTCTTCTTAAGTGGTTTAAACTCATTGAAGGTACAAATTATTAAGTTCCTTTTTAGCCCCACAAAATTCAGTGGAGCTATATTTTGAATAGCCACTCAACGAATGACACAAAAGTCAGTTATTTTTAAAAATATTTTATTCTAAACAACATGTAAGAAAATTGTAGTGGAAATTAACCTAAAGAGTTTTATTCTTAAAAAGTTTAGAAGAAAAATTAGTTATCAGAATGTCGTACCAACATTCCCTATGCTATTTGCCTATCTTTTATATAGGAGACATGTTTTTAGTTAACTTTATTTGGCGTCAAATACCAAGGAATACCAATTCTTATGAATAAATAAAGTGTGAGTATAAATCTAGTTTTAAGTTTTTGAATTAATAATGATCTGCTAAGATTTGGAATGAAATTGGTTTTGACTTCATGGAGCTTAACAACAAGAACCTCCAAGGTAAAAATCTTCAAATCTATACTTTATTAATGTTTTAAAAATCAAACCATGCAAACGCAGTTTTAAAAGCCCAATAATGATACATCAAACAACCTTAGGTATTTCCAATACCCAGAGGCAACGTTTTCTAATGCATCTCAACTATTTATAAATGGTTTTGCCTTCATGTTTGTAAGTGTTCAACTTCTATTTATAGACTTATTTTTCATTTTCACATTGTCTTACTGATTTCTTCTTACAGAAAGGAAGCATTTAACTCTTATACTAACCTGCTCTCATCCACTATATATTTATAGCATGCTTTTGGTTAAATCAAGTGTTGTTATTATGACTATGAAAGCAATCTTTACAGCTGAAACTTGTAGTATATTTGGATTACATTTCATTTCATACAGCTTTTTACATTCCCTTAATAACTCACATATTTTGTATGCTCAATTTTGTATCCATCTATCATTACCATATTATTAAGCTTTCCATGAGAATTTGTCTCTAAAATATCAGGTAAGCATCCATTATTCCAGCTTCAATCTGTCCTGGTTGCTTCTGAAGCTTAATGTATGACAAGCTTCTATTGTCGTGCTGTCCTGCTTCCTTATCATTCTGAGATTAACTTCAATATCTTCCTATACATAGCCTCTTACTTTGGGGATATTTCTCCCTTTTTTGTTTACTTTTTAGTTTTGGAGGAAAATAGATAAAAGTAGTATCCTCAGCAAGGGTGCATTAGCCAAAAAAAAATTGAAATCTTATAGGTCTAAAAATGTCTTCTTGACATTTGAAAAAATAGCCTGGCCATACAGAAGATTCTAGTTGAAATAATTTTCCTTCAGAATTTCAAAAGCTCTACTCAGCTGCCTTCTAGCCCCAGATTTCCATTGGGCAGACCTGTGCCATTTTGATTCCTAATTTTTTATATGTGAGCATTTTGGAAAAAAAAAACTCTTTGGACATTTTAAAGATCTTTGTTTTTTTTCCTAATATTTTGAAGTTGCATGCTATATGCATTGAAGATTTTATTTATTTCATTGTGTTAAGGATCCAGTGGTAGCCTTATAATTAGGAACACATGTCCAACTATGACGGGAAATTCTTAATTAAAAAACGTCACTTTCACTGTTTGGAACTCTTATTATTCAAATGTTTGATCTGCTAGATAAATACTCTAATTTTCTTATCTTCTTATGTAGTATCTACTTGATTGTAAAATTTTGTTTTACTGTTTATTTTCCAGCCCTTCTGCTGATTTTTATGTTACCACTTTTAATATTGTACGAGCTATTTTATATTCTCTGAAAGTCCCTTGTTGGTGTTTTCCTGTTCTTGTTACATGAATGCAGTATTTTCCTTTTCTTCTGAGAATACTATTAGTCCGTTTTCGTACTGCTATAAAAAACTCCCCAAGACTGTGAAACCCATGAAACAAAAAGGTTTGACTCACAATTCAGCACGGCGGGAGCGACTTCAGCAAACTTAACCACAGCGCAACGCAAAGACAAAGCCAGGAACGCTCTCCGCAAGGCTGCCGTCCTGAGCACGAAATGGAAACAACCGTTCTCTGACCAGTAACAGAATCCTTTTCCACAAGAAAAACCGCCCAGCGGACGGGTCAGCGTCTACGTAACGCTTCCTCATAAAACCATCAGATCTCCTGAAAATCCCGGGACTCTCACGAGAACAACACAAACAGAAACCACCTGCGAGCTTCAATTACCTCCACCTGGTCTCTCCCTTGACACGTGGAGATTACGGTGATTATAATTCCAGATGAGATTTGTGTGGGCATGGGGGCAACTATGTTCAGACACTCAGAAGACACTCAGAAGCGACTTTCCCCAACAACCACCACAACAACAACAATTGTAATTGGTTAGCTTTTGATCAGAAATATTTGCATAAATAACCAAATCAGATTCAGGAAAGAAATTCAAGTCACTGTGTGGTTATAAAATCTACCAGCCTATAAATGTATTTTCTCAATAAATTATATTTCCTAAAACTCTTGGAATGCTTTTACAATTCTTAAATGATAAAATTATAGGTCCTATAAATTGAGGAACATGATTATAATAATTTTTCAAACTGTATTCTTGATTAACATAGTAAAAAACATGCAGGCCGGGCGCGGTGGCTCATGCCTGTAATCCCAGCACTTTGGGAGGCCCAGGCGGGTGGATCACGAGGTCAGGAGATCAAGACCATCCTGGCTAACACGGTGAAACCCCGTCTCTACTAAAAATACAAAAAACGAGCCGGGCGTGGTGGCTGGCGCCTGTAGTCCCAGCTACTCGGAGAGGCTGAGGCAGGAGAATGGCGTGAACCCGGGAGGTGGAGTTTGCAGTGAGCTGAGATTGCGCCACTGCACTCCAGCCTGGGCGACAGCGAGACTCTGTCTCAAAAAAAAAAAAAAAAAAAATGCATGTGGTAGTTCCTTTATAAAATCTATATAGCTTAATACTTTCTACTAAATTAAATTTTAGAAAATTATATGGGAAAAAGTCGCCAATAAAGATACATAAACTTTCTCAAAGTGATCAAAATGTTAATATAGCTATTACAAAGATTTAAAAATATCCATCTAAAGAAAGTCATCTCATTTTATATTATTCACCATTGTGTCAAATTCCTTTCCTGAAACTACATTTCCTCATCAAAATAATGACTGGTTAGCACATAATTTTATTTTAGGAAGGTTTTAGCTCTAAAGGTAGAAACTTGTAGAACGTGGGATTTACTGAGAGATACCCATTTTCACTATTATAAAAACTCTCTAAGACTACTGATGCATTACATTAATATATACATTATGTGTTATTATATCAATAGATTATGGGGCAGATTTTAGAGACAATCTTTTACAGGAGATTCAAGAATAAATTCTAACATTATTAATTATTCTTTTTGTTAAATCCAAGTCATTGTCTGCCTCAGCTTGGTGTTGTAAAAATATTTTTTACTGCTGATTTTGCATGAGTGTATTTTGTTTTCATGCATATCCTGCTTCCAAGTTCTACTGATGGTGATGAAAGTTCCACATGTGAAATCAGTTTAGAAAAAGAAACAGAAACCTAAAATGCAGTGGATGATTTTAAAGGCATGATTCCAAACAGATAAAAACAGTCCTATTTTTTTTAGCATTTCCTAAAATAGTTAAAGCAAAAGTACCTGAAATAAGTCATTCACTTGCTTATAGTTTATATAAAGGAATATCTATTCAATTAAGCTGCCCAACATTCAATCAAAATTAGAGCACAAATAAATCTTAAGGATTATAATTCAGTTTTAGACACCAACATTGCCAGATTTAAACTTAACATGAATACACTAGTCATGTCTTTATCAACAATGATAAAGCATGTTTTAAATTATAGAAACTCAGGCAGAGAAAATGTACTTGAACCTAAAAACTCTGGTCTTCAATCAAGGTTCTATTTGGAGCACATGGACTCCTTAGCTAGGTCTAGTGTTCTCTATTGTTAAGTGTTCTTATCACTCAAAGCATGTTTCAAAATTTACTATCTGAAGGAATTCATCTATTCAAGCCCTCAAAAATAGGAATAACGACTTTAAATGTATGTCTATATCCGCATAGTAGAAAGATCACTGGCGCTAAAGGTAAGGCATTCTCTGGGAAACTTATATTAGAGAGATGTGATGTTTATTTATATAGAACTTAACATCATGTTATTTTCTCAAATGTATAATTTTAGACAGCTTGTTAATAAAGCCTAGCCACCAAACAAGTACTGAAAATAGTACTTCAACATGGTATGCATCACAGTGATATTTCACTGAAATAACATTCAATGTTATTGTATGTTATGTTAAGTCGAGGTTGCATGAGAAAACCCCAAAGGAAGTCAAAGAGGAGAAAGGTAACAAAATAAATGTCTCCAGGCATGGTTGAATGGAAGAGGAGTCAAACTTTAGAAGGCTAGCAGGGTTTGGGAAATCTGGAGAGAACAGTGCTATTATTTCCAGTAAGGTGTGCGATATGAATGAGATACTCAGGCACAATCCAGTCTGCACAGCAAGAGACATGAGCAGGTAGAAAGGAGAAGGGATACTGCAGACTAGCAATGAAAAAGTCTTTCTAGTAAAAGGAAAAGAGAAAAATATTTTTTAAGTCTAAAAATGTGAATTTCCCCCTTTGTATTTAACGTGTTAACCCAGCAATAAAATTTTTAAACTATCAGACCTATTGTTGCAGAAATGCAAGTCAAAAATCCCATACTCAAAACCTTTGGGGTATGTGTTTCAGAAATTTTCAGATTTTAGAAAGGTTATATAGTATATTTGCCATCTATTACATGACACACTTAGCTGGATATTTGGCTATATTGTGTAATCAAACACATTTCTTGGGCAAAACGTGATTATTCAAAGTCTGGTAAATAAAGAGTGTAAAGCTTTTTTCTATTTTTCTATTCAAGTCATTTCAGGTCAAATTTTGACACCACACTAGTTAATATCAAGTTTTGCTTATTAAAGTTACAAACAAAACATACCCACTGATTTTCAGAAGTTTTTAGATTTTACAGTTGTGTTTAAGGTATTGAAGAGGTGTATTTTAAAATTTCATGACCTAAACTACAATAACTAAAACAGAAGTATGTACTCTAGACTATTAGAAAAAGTATCCAATTCATGTAAATTAAACTTAACCTAATTTAAAATTGTATATGAATAAAAATACTGAAAATATTTAGTCAGGAAAATGGAAGCCAGGGGCTATATTATTTTGGGAAGTATACAGGTATGGTCAACCTGTGCACCCATAAAAATAAGGAAAGGGTGGTACAGGGGATGAAGGTTTCTAAATTATGCCAAGGGATGAGGGGCACGGTGCCTCAGGAAATAGAAGATACTATAGAGGATGAAACAAAGATTTCTCGCCCGTCCTTTCCAGAAGGAAAGCAGGTATCTGAATGTGGAAAGCAAATTACAAGTGCTGCTTTATCACCCACTTCTCAGTCATCTAAATAACTAAATGAGATTCAGCAGAGCATCTGACAAGTAGACCGTGTATAATTTCAAGCCCCTTGCTAACTATGTAACATCCTATCCTGCACTGAAAGAAAGGAAAGCGGAAAGAAAGGAAGATAGGCAGAAAAACAACATCTTCGCAGTTGTTGCTTATGCCTAAATTACTTTAAGAAAACAAAAATAATTATCTTACATTAGAGATTTAAAAATTAAAATGCAAATTCTTGTAAAAACATAATGAAGTGATAGAAAAACCTGGGCAAAAGACCAAATTAAATGTAGGCCTTTGCTTTGTTTCGGTGGGGAAATAAGTAAGGAGACCAAAAAGATTTAAAATATTATCATCAAGAGCAAAATGTAGGAAAATGAGACTAAGAACAAAAATAAATCAACAAACATTTTTCAGGTGGCACAGCACTGTCCAGGGTTGGTGCTGATTACTTTTAACAGAGTTGGACCAAAAGCAGACTATACGTAGAGATTTTTGGTCATTTAAAGGCCAATTCATAATGCTCTGTTTGTATGATGTACATTTAAAAAAAAATAGCTGTATTCACATGTAGGTAAAACAAACGTAAGTTAAAGAATATATAGCATGATCCTATTTTAATAAAAATATAAAAATGCATGTATATATTTATACATAAAGATAAAAAACGTATACATTAAAACCCTAGTTATTGGTGGGATTACCAGTGGTTATTGTCTTCTTGTTAATATTGTTCCTAAGTGTTCTATAATGAATATGTATTATATCATAGAAGTTATGAAAGTTTCTAGTGAAGATTCCTTTCTTCAGGAATGTTTTAAGGGAGTTATTATTTTGCACAGTTTTCATTCTCAACTAAACAGAACGCTACGGTTTTTGAGAAAACCATAGACTTGTGGGACAAAAGCAATCCGTGCTAGGCTGAATTCTAGTTCTCTGGAAAATGTACTTACAGTATACGTCCACTCTGATTGACTTTATCGCTGGAGACCCCAAGCCGTTCTCGGCTTTACAGTAATACCGGCCTCCTTGATGTCGCCGAATATTTGCAATCCTCAAAGTCTCATTGAAGACACTTGAGTCTTGGAATCTGTCAGAGGCACTTCCTGCTGTTTTGGTCCACCTGATCTGAGCAAGCATCAACAAAGATTGTTACTTTAGGTTGGTTTTCCCACAGAGAAATCAAATAGCAATCACTCATTTGCAGAGTTTGCATTTAGAGCTGCTACATTGCCTCTCTCATCAAATTATTGAAACACAATTAAGGTTTACAGACACGATTGAATTAAAAAATTTTCAACGTAATGTCATCATTGTACAGTGTGTAATTTGAATTCAATTGCATAGAATTCATCAATTGCCTAATCAGTGTGGAGGGCAATATAAATTATAACATAAAGGGAGTTAAATATCAGTAGTACATTGAAAATATGGATTAACTTTTCTTTTTGTTGGACATTTAAATTTGTTTTTCATATTTTCCAAACCTTGTAAGATAATTTTACTTATTTTGTCCAAGTAGATTCTCATTTTATTTTTGGACATGCCTCATTCTTTTATTTGAAATTTCCTATTTGATTTGAATAGTTTAGACATAATACCATAACGGCTTATTGAGATTATGTATAATTTTAAACACCTGGTTGTTTAAGAGTTTTTTTCTTTGATGGTTTTGCTGTAATAAGCCCACAAATGATTTGTCTATTTTGATCATTAGTATTCACTTTACATCAATAATTATTTTTTTAAAAATGTAAACTTTTCAAGGAGAACATTTCTACTAAACTGCCAAAACACTGTGAGTATCGAAAACATTTCATTATAAACAATACCATTCTTTTAAACACAGCTGTGTACAACAGACTTCGTTTTTGCTAGCAATAATGACTGGTATTCAACTCAACTTTTGTGTATTTTAGTGTATAAAACCTGAATAAAAGCCACATACTCATACTGTAAAGTGATACAAAATAGAAATTAAAAATAATTTGATTTTATTTCCCTTCGTGCCCTGCTATATATTTTAGTTTGTTTTTATTTTAAGGTTGAGAAACAGCTGATAGAAATCCTCTGTTCAAACACATATGCTGTGACATGGAAAATGAAACTAAATACTGAATCATCAAAACAGAAATCCTATAATATTGCCATTATATATACCTATTTTCATATGAAGTTAATTAAAATGTATGATCTAATGGCATAAAAAGTATCTTTAAAAAGTTATCCACATAATTAAAATATCTGTATAAATATAACCATGTTTGCCCTTAATTGTGAATAGAATAAATACGTTATTAAGAGATGAATCTTAAAAACCTGTAAATCGCAAAAAGAAATATCAAATATTTATTCAAAATCTTCTATATATATGGAATACACAAAGATGCAAATGGCATAATTTCTGATTTCCAGTAGTTTATAAATGTATTACTGACATACTCATAAGAAGAAAAGGAGAATTTTGTAAATTATGTCAAAAATGGAAGCATACTCACACTTTCACTTAGCAATTATCTGGTTAAAATTTACCTTACTAACATTTGCAAAATGATGCATAGAAATTAGCCCACTGTTTGTGTAAAAGTGTAACATTGGAAATGATATAAATGCTAAATCATAGAGAGGTGGTTATAAATTGACTCTAAAATTGAACTGAATACAGTCATTAGAAAAAAAAATACAAAATGTATTAAAACGAGGCAGGTTGATCACTTGAGGCTGGGAGTTCGAGACCAGCTTGGCCAACATGGCAAAACATATGAAAAATACAACAGACAGACCAACCAACCAACCCAGCGACAACAAAACACGTCTACCCTGGAGTCATACTCTAATTTTTTCTATTTTCCTCCCTTTCTGTCCCTTTATCCCACTTTCTTTTTCTTCCTCTCCCTTCTCCTTCTTCTTTGTCAAATAGAGGATTGAGTTGTTATCATTGATCCATACAAAGTCCCTCTCTCATTTATTTTCCTTAATTCCCACCCCCCATTTCTATTCCCCATCTTCCCATGTGCAACCTTCCTAATATGTTTGATATGCATCTTTTTGTTTGTATTTTTAGAAAATGTTTATTGTTTTGTGTGCAAAAAAAATTAATAAAATTCCTTCTAGTCCTAAAAAAAAAAGACAAAAAGCAAGAAACAGAAGAGAATATTCCCATCTGTGTAAAAATAGTATATGTGTGTATTCATGTGTGTACATATTACTAAATGTTTATTAAAATTACACAAGGAAACATACAAAACTCTGTGAATGGGACTGGGAATAAAAAGAGGATAGTGAAATATGTTCTTTTCTTAAGTTGTATTTTAAATTCTTATTTATACTTAATTTACTTTACCAGAAGCAAATATTGTTTGTTGTAAAGAAGTTTTAAAAATGAAACAATTCTCAAATGAAACACAGGAAATAAAAGGAGACAACAGTAGAAAGAAATGCAAATAATCACTTAGAAAATTTTTCCTCCCTTTTTATTCTCTACTTTTAAGAAATAAATACTGAAATAAAATATTCCTGAGTGGTAGAAAGACATAAATTTACACATTAGGAGAGTTTACCAAGTCATATGCCTAACTGATGGGAAAAGACACCTCCATACGGACTCCGATAAAAGTTGTGATCTCAAAGGCTACAAAGAAAATTGTTCAGGCTTCCAGGAAAAAGGGACAAACTTGTAATGTCACAGGGCCCGGTCACTCCCTAATGTTGTCTTTCCTTCTTCTTAAACCCTAAATTATTAATCGCCACATGGCTGCCCGGGATAAAGACATTTCCCAGCCATCCATTTAGCCACATTCTTGCGGTTTCAAGCAGAAATGTCCTTACAGGGAAGCAGCACTTCATGTTTTGCACAGTTTTGGTAGCTTCCATTTGAAAGGTGGGCCGATTTGAAATGAAAATCAAGCACAGAGAAGTGGTAAAATAGAAGAAACCTGAAATCCTGACAACATGGAGTTATAGCTACCTAACCTAAACTATTTATAGCCCTGGACTTCTATATGGGGAAAAATAAAATTCTTGTTTACTTCTTATTCAGGTTTTTCTGTGACTGATAGCCAAATTCAATTCCAACTGATTTTCCTAGAGTGGTATGGAGGTCAGTTTGTCTTCAGGATTCTCATCTCCAACACGGAAAGCTCAAAAACAGTGGAATAACATCCACATTTACTGAAAAAGGTGAGGGAAAGGGCTATCTCCGAATATCCCATATCCATTCGAGAGCTCATTTGTGTGAAATAAAAATATTCAGTGATATGCAAATATTCATTAACCTCAGCATTCAAATAGCACCCCCATGATGAAAATGTTTGAAACAATACTCTAACTCCCACCAAAGGAATTGTATCGGCGGTCTGGGATTTTGAGAAGATACAGAAAAGCACATTGTGGTGGGCAGTTAATAGACATTCATTTAGTGAATAAGGAGGATTTCCTTGGGTTAGTATACAACTTAAATACTAAATAAAGCTTCTTAAAACCAAAAGGACATAGAATAAGAAGATTTGTAATAACCTAGAGAAACCTAGAAGTTTGGGTGGAAATGTAATGCAAAGCAGAGGTAACATTGTAGGGATGGAAGAAAAGGAAAGGAGAGAAAAAAGTTACTCTGGAATCTTAAACCTTGGGATAGTTGAAAGGGGAAAATGTGTCCTTGTGGGAGAAACAGATCTTGTTTATACATTTTAAAAAGCATAAATATCAATTAAAATATCAGAAAAAAATCAGTTTCATTAATGGAAGGAAAAATGAGATAAAGCAGGCCAGGCACAGTGGCTCACGCCTGTAATCCCAGCACTTTGGGAGGCCGAGGTGGGCGGATCACGAGGTCAGGAGATCGAGACCACCCTGGCTAACACGGTGAAACCCCATCTCTACTAAAAATACAAAAAATTAGCCGGGAGTGGTGGCGGGCGCCTGTAGTCCCAGCTACTCGGGAGGCTGAGGCAGGAGAATGGCGTGAACCCAGGAGGTGGAGCCTGTAGTGAGCAGAGTTCGCGCCACTGCACTCCAGCCTGGGCGACAGAGCGAGACTCCGTCTCAAATAAAAAGAAAAAAAGAGATTAAGGGAAGAGAGTGGAAAAAATAGAAACTTGATAAAATGAGCTGAAAAAATAGGGCAAAGGTAAAAGAAAATGTATAATTAGAAATAAATATATATTTAATTTTTATTTTATTTTTAATTGGCAAATATATATATGGGTGTATATATATTTGGGGTACGATGTGATGTTTTAATATAAGTTTACATTGTGGAATGATTAAATCAAGCCCATTGACAATTTCATCTCCTCAAATACTTTTTTGTGATGAAACATTTAAAACCTACCCTTTCATTAATTTTGAAACTGGTTAACAGTACATTATTATTAACTAGAGTCACCATTCTATGCAATAGACCACTATATAGTAAGATACAACATTTATATCAGTCATAGACTAGATGTGAATAGATTGAATTTACCCACTGAAAGAGCATACTAGACTGAATTTAAAAGTTAAAACAAGCTTGCGTGCAGTTAACAACAAACAACAATAACTGAATGGAACAATAGAAAATTGGAAGCCAAGACGGGAAAAGAAGGCATTAATAAAGTTGTAATGGAATTACGTAAACTAAAATCAAGCAACCAATTAGGAGTGATAATATTTATATATAATAAGATTAAATTAATAATACATTTGCAGTTAAAAACTAACAGGGAGAGAAAAGCATCACTTTTTGTAATATTAAAAGTCAAAAGCATAAATATATTACTTGTAACTGGTATTCAGTAAAGTATAGAGCCACTAAAGACAAAAAGCAAACAAAATTAAAAAGGGAAGAATTTGACAAACATGCAATTGCAGTAGAAAGTTCCAATACAGCTCTCTGAGATTCAGGCAGTTCTTGATAGTGCAACTTTTTAAGTTAAGAGGAAATACAGGACAAACTCAAAAAATGCAATCAACAAATAAGACCAATAAATATACAGAAAGTCATCTATCCACAAGATAATTCTTTTCTTATGTCCATTAAATATTTACAAAAATTGATCATGTAGTTGATAGCAAAGCAAACCTTCACTAATCAAAAATTAGAGGTAGGACAGGCATGCTATTGAAACTTAGTTCAATACAGTTATAAATAAATTATCAAAAGATGACTAATACATGGAAACCTTTATTCACATTGTTATTGTTCAAACAGAAAATTAAAAGGAAAATTGCTAAGTATCCAGAAGCCAATGAATAGAAAACCATTTCATACTAAAATCTATGAATACAGTTGTACTAGTCTCTTTTCACACTGCCTATAAAGACATACCTGAGACTGGGAAGAAAAAGAGTTTTAATTGGACTTACTGTTCCAAATGTTGTCAAGACCTCAGAATCATGGCAGGAGGCAAAAGGCACTTCTTACATGGTGGTGGCAAGAGAAGATGAGAAAGAAGCAAAAGCGGAAACCCCTGATAAACCCGTCAGATCTTGTGAGACTTATTCACTATCACAAGAATAACATGGGAAAGATCGGCTCCCATGTTTAAATTAACTCCCCCTGGGTCCCTCCTAGAACATGTGGGAATTCCGGTAGATAAAATTCAAGTTAACGTGGGTGGGGACACACCAAACCATATCAACAGTGAAAAGAATACAAACAGGAAAATATAAACCTTAAGTACCCTCCACATACTAAGGAATGAATGAATGAATGAATAAAAAACTCACCTGAATTTATTTTAACTTAATTCAGTACTCATCAGAATTTATTTTAATTTAATGTTGGTTTTGGGGCTGTATCATAAACTACTGCTTAGGACTGTTTAGGAGAGAGGAACAGGCAAAAAGTAGCTGCTACTTGTTTTTTACAGAAGGTTCTAGAAGCTGCCTCATGACACTGCTTATATGATATGGTTATTCTTCCTTAGTCACAAGAAAGGCTAGGAAATATACTCTTTACTCTGAATAGCACCTTCTTCCTATCCCCCAGCTAAAATTTGATAGTTCCTTACCTCTGGAAAAACAGAAGAGTGGATGTTTCGGACAACCCCTAGTTTCACAATGTGAATAAAATACATCCAAATTTCAGATATGCTATTGTATTAGTCCGTTCTCATGCTGCTATGAAGACATACCCACGACTAGGTAATTTATAAAGGAAACAGGTTTAATTGACTCACAGTTCTACATGGCTGAGGAAGCCTCAAGACACTTAGAATCATGGGGGAAGGGGAAGAAAAAAAACATCCTTTTTCACACGGCGGCAGGAGAGAGAAGTGCCGAGCAGAGCTGGAAAAGCCCTTAAAAAACAATCCGATCTTATGAGGACTCACTATCACAAGAACAGCATGGGGGTAACCACCCCCATGATTCAATTATCTCTCACCAGATCCCTTCTACCACACACTGGGATTGTGGGAGCTACAATTCAAGATGAGATTTGAGTGGGGACACAGCCAAACCATATCAGCTATATTATTACATTTGTGTTTAAATCCTCTTACAATATAACATTAAACTCATTTCTGTAAAAACAACATTAACAGAAAAAGAATGATAGTAGAGTTTAGGAAATACTTTTTTTGGTAACTCTCTTCCTAATCTGAAGAAACAACATGGAGATTCTCTTATTTTAGGCCTATTCAATTCCCAATACAGTCTGATACAGATATAGATATAGATATAGATATAGTATAGATATAGATATAGATATAGATATAGATACAGATATATATATAGATATAGATATTTCCTGGAACATCATTGCTCTTATATAGCCTTAAACTAAATCAGTATTGACTGAGATCATCTTAGGAAAATACTAAAAACCTGAAGCATAGATAGACTTGGCTGAATCCAAAAAGTATATTGTGTAGATGCAACAAACTCAATAAAAACTTTGACCTGAGACTTCTAGGTTGCCCCATTTAATTAATGTCTAGTGAATGAGGATTTGTACACTGAAGCTCCTTTCTACTGTTTGCCAGGGAGTTCAGCCAGATGTACTCATGTCAATGTGAGCATTGTCTCAGCATTATTTGTACTCTGAAGGAAGATCCTTTAGCAGTAAGAGAATCCTCGAGAAAAAAATCAGATAAACATCACCTGATCTGCTGTAATTATTGGGATGATCTGCCACCAGAGCCTTGGGAACTAAACCTAAAAAGGTTACAGAGTGCCAGCCTGCAAGAATATTAAGAACTATCAATGGTATGTAATTATTAATAGGCAGAGTTTATTAGAGTTTTCAAAATAAAAGTTATCCTTTTGTCCTGCACTGATATCAGGGAAAATTACAGAGGAAATAGGTTCTCTTTGAATTACTTAACAGAATAAGTGGAATTCTGAATGGCACAGGACTCTAGAGCATACAGGTTCAATTCTTAATAAATTGTATCAGTCTACAATAATTATAGCAATATGTCACACTTACTTCTGAATATGTTTTTATAAAAAAAGAACCACTGGCCGGGCGCGGTGGCTCACGCCTGTAATCCCAGCCCTTTGGGAGGCCGAGGCAGGCGGATCACGAGGTCAGGAGATCGAGACCATCCTGGCTAACACGGTGAAACCCCGTCTCTACTAAAAATACGAAAAAAAATTAGCCGGGCGAGGTGGCGGGCGCCTGTAGTCCCAGCTACTTGGGAGGCTGAGGCAGGAGAATGGCGTGAACCCCGGGGGGCAGACCCTGTAGTGAGCGGGGATCGCACCACTGCACTCCAGCCTGGGCAACAGCGAGACTCCGTTTCAAAAAAAAAGAACCACAATTTTCTAACAAAGCAACAACATTTTAACCTTAACATTACTCAATGCATAAAAACCCATTTTTCTAATATATCCAGAATATTAGGGACCATGATTACTATTACTATTACCACCACCACTACTACTACTACGATGCAATTTAAAATATTTCTGCAAGATATATGCAGATAAGAAGCTCATGGCAGTAAGAGAAAAAGGGAGCCTGGCCGGGCTCAGTGGCTCACGCCTGTTAACTCCAGCCCTCGGGGAGGCCAAGGCAGAAGGATGGATTGAAGCCAGGAGTTTGAGACCAGTCTGGGCAACACAGGGAGACCCCTATCTCTACAAGAAATAAAAATAAAAAAATTTCCTGGCTGCAGTGAGTTATGATGGCACCACTCCAGCCTGGGCAACAGAGTGAGACACTGTCTCACCATGAATAAATAAATAAATAAATTAATTAATTAATTAATTAATAGGAGGAGTCTGAAGAACAAGGGATTCACAAAGTAGGTCTACTCACTATGCAGAAAACAGAATGCTGAAGAGAGACTCATCACGGTAGACAAGGAACAAACAGGTAAAACAGCAGGGTGAGGACATGATATTTCTGAACACTAGATGGGCCTTAAAGCAGATAGCAATAGGCTTTCTGATCCTTTTTTCCCTTTGTCTTTTCTTTGAATTTAACCTTTGAGGAATTTATTCCCCTCTTGTACGAATAAACAATCGGCGAAAACAGATAAACTTAGCACTTCTCTTAAACAGTATCAGACTTCCTATATGCATATGGAGCACTATGACAGGGCCTGCTGGCACTATTTCACACCAGAGGTGACAGAGGAGGGTACATCTTGGTGCAAATGCTTATAAATATAAAATGCTGGAAATTAATACAATCATCATAGAGAAGTTTGATTTTGTAGCACTGCCAAGACATTAGTCTTGGGCCCCAAACCACCATGATCACAATTCGATTTCTTTAAAAGTTTACAAAATGTTGTTGTTCCATCCTCTGATTTTAATGCCACAACAAGCTTAGAAGGTAAGAAAACTTTTCCTCCCCATTTTACAGCTCCAGTCCTTCCATGACCATGAGACTATGTGCTATTATATACTGGGATCCTTTCTGACTTGAAAGTTCTCCCTTTTTCCCTCATTTATTATCTAGTTAATACCCTCTGGTCCTCCAGATATCATTTTTTTAGAAAGCTTTCCCTCTCTCATAAAGCTCTATTATGTCCTGCCCCCTTTGTTGTCATGGCACTCTGAAATTCCCTCTGTGAGAGTTCTTATCACAGCTTTAGAAATCAGCTGTGTATATGTCGTAGGAGATAATTGGTGTTCTGTCTGATTCCCTTAGATCCCTTTACCCTTCCTATATGTTATCTCACTAGGACTTTTTGTTTCTCATGAAATAAGGTACGAGGGATTCAGAGTTACTTGCAGTCAGAGGGACAGCCTGGGAAATCTTGGAAGTTTATTCCCTACCCCTGTGACTCTTAGCCGATGAATGATTATTGTGGGATATGAAAGCCCTGCTCCTGTGCCTCTAGATGGGATAGATTTTGCAGCATAATTTACACCCCAATTTCTTTGCAGTGTCAGGCTGACACCAACGTCGTGAAACCACATCCTGGCCCAGCTTCCTCCCTCTCCTCTCCTGCTTTCTTGCTCCATTATCAGTTTCTCCTAAGGGCATTTCCTTAATAAATCACTTGCAAACGAATCCTCATCTCAAGCTCCATTTTTAAAGAATCAGTCCTAAAACACAATAATTTTGCCTTAACCAGCGGTAAGTTCATTAAGGCAAGGACTATTCTTAAACTTGGTATCTCCAGCCCAAATAACTGAGCCTGAGACATAGCAATAACTTCAAAAAAAAACCTTGTTGCTTGAATCGATTCCTGGCAATATAATTCTGCTGAGAATACAATTATGAATTAGACAAAATCCCACTCCACAATGCACCCAAAATAGAATGAGTTTAGTCTATGTTGGTGGTTTTTACTTATCTCCCTGACTTCTGAACACTTGACTGCCTTAAAGCCTCATCATTGTCTTTGTACATTCACTTCCTCAGGCACTTCACGGAGTACTTTAAATACCATTTATGTAATGATGGCTCCTAACTTAGTATTTGTAGTTCAGGCCTCTCCCTTGAATCCCAGACTTTTAGCCACCAAGTGCCAGCTCTCCATCGCCAACATAACATAGCCAAAATGAACTCTTGATCTCCCCTCCAAACCAACTCTCCCAGTCTTTCCCATCTCGATTACTGGTAACTCCATCCTTCCAGTCATTTAGACCAAAACTTTACAGTCCACCTTGATGAAAAGAGAATGTTAATGAAAACACAACATACTAGTATTTATCTTAGTTATACAAAAAGTATACTGGATCAGTGATAGACTTTAAAACATGTTTTATAACTTGAAAAGTAGTAAAATAGTCATTTACTAAATTTTCCTGTTTGTCAGGGATCCCCAAGACCCCATCAAGGTTCAATGATTCACAGAGGACGTTGTGGAACTCATTACACAGTCTCTGACTGATGGTTTCACTTATGATTTGTTTGACTTAATGATTTTTCTACTTGATTTTTGACTTTATGATGGTGGGAAAACAATACACATTCAGCAGAAACTATACTTCAAATTTTGATCTTTTCAATACATTACAGTAGATACTCAACACTTTATTACAAAATAGGCTTTGTGTTCGATGATTTTGCCCACTTGTATGATAATGTAACTGTTCTGAGCATGTTTAGCTAACCCATTAAGGTAGGCTAGGCTAAGCTACAATGTTCAGTAGGTTAGGCAAATTAATGCATTTTTTTCTGCTTACAATGGGTTTATTGGAATGTAACCTCATTGTAAGTCAAGAAGCATATGTATAGTCATATTCATGACTATGACATATTATAGTGAAAGAAGGCAAAGCACAGTTAGTAAAAGGAAAAAGTGTATTGGGCAAAGTTTGGTGAAAAAAGGATACAAGCTCCTGAGTCCTCTCTCTATGGAGTCACACAGGATATGTTTAATGTTGAATTATGACAACTCCTGTGAAATGCTGTCTACCAGGGAAGTTCATTGAAAACTCAGTGCCCAAGATTTTTGCTGGGTGCTGGCCACTCAGGCACCCTCTGCCCAATATATCAAAATTCCAGTCTCCCAAAATTAAAGCCAATTTCCAGCATAAACTATATTGTTTGAAAAAAGCAAAAAAAAGAAAGAAAGAAATAGACATAGTGAGCCACTCTTATCAGCTGGAGAATGGTGGGAACTTTCTTGAAATCCAAATTCATAGATGCCAGCCAAAGGCCAACCTTGCAAACAGGCATGGTATTTTCAAGCTTGCTAAATTAACTATTTTCTTTTTTTACACACGTATAGTATACCGCATAAGCAGAAGTGTCATGTGGGAATTCTGAAGAAGCTCCTTAAAAGGAGCTTATCTTTCTAGCTTTTCTTCCTTATTCCCTGAAATTCAAATGTGAAAGCTGGGAATCCAGGATCCAATTTAAATTGTGGGCCCTACCTCAAGATAGGAGTCATGTGCTAAGAATGAGTCCCTGATGACACCATGAAGCCGCTATACCATCTCAATAATCTCTATCACTAGACTTTTTTTTCTGTGAGACAGAATTGATGCTTATTTTGTTTTAGCTAATATTTCTAAATTCAGAATTAGCAGGCAAACAATTTATAATAAAAATTACTTATTAAAAATACACAAATACATTTTTAAAACGTGAAGGCCCTATAAATAAAAGATCTTCTCTGTTAATCAAACGAAAAATAATAAAAGTAATGCCCTTGAAGAAACAACTAAAAGTAACAAAAGAAATAAAGAAAACTGCATTCATTAGAAATGCTATATTTTAAAAATCTAAAAAAATATATTGAGTAGCAAGTCATGAGAGAAAGAATAAACCATTCATTAAAAAAAAATTAAACTGGGCCTTTAATGGCCTAAAACAGGAAATCACAGCTTAATCATCAGTATGTCATTTTTATGTAGGTAAAGGTGCTATAATGACATACCGTATGTTCCCAGCCCTTTTTTGTAATGAGAGTTAATAAATACAGGAGGATATTCTAGTTGGCTGTAATGTTTTTCCCATAGCTTCAAAAGGTTTCCCTGATCTAAATTTGGCACTTTTACACTTAATAATCAATATTGATTTATCACAAATTTTACAAATGGAATATTTTTTTAAGTCTTGCTGTGGAACAGCATTTCCATCTTTTCCTTATAAGTTTCTTATGGGAATTTTTTTCACCATTATTCTCAATCTTGTTGAAAATGAAGCAGGAATTCCTTTAATGATGTTTTATAATAGAATATAATCTAAATTAACAGTATTGCAAACACTGCAGAGTATTAGAAATGTAATAAAAATAAATTGCTCTGTTCCACTGTGCTCTACTACAGTCATATTTACATCTATTCATAAGGTAACCAAATGAACTCCTGCTATTTAAGGGATTAAACACCAACACAATTATACAACAGCACAATTATAGAAAAATGGGATGCTTCCAAGGCATATAGGTTTGACAGAGATGTTTGTAATTACAGTATTCAAGTATTCTCCTAGCAGGTGAATTTAACCAAACTATACCAAATACATAATACAGTGCAATTCGAATAGTGTTTTCTAATAATTCATCTAAAATCCCCCCCAAAACAAGTTACATTAAAATGGCTTAAGGAATATTATAGAGTGAATCATCTGCCCCTCTGCATTTTTCCAGGCATTTGAAACTGGAAAGAGAAAATTAACATCTCCAATTCCTATCGGTACATTTTCAATTTTATGGACAAATTTTTACCTCACATTTTGCCACTATATTTGAATGGCTATTAGAAAAATAAGAACAAGAACAACAACACATTATATGGGTGCCTTGCAACACTTGGAGATGTAAATGACCTTTACATCTGTCAGTTTACAATTTAAACTCCGTTCAACATCCAGGTGATTGAAAGCTATCAATAAGATATGCAAAACTAAACTGAGGCATAAGAAATAATATACATTAAAGAGGACCATTTTAAATGTTCATGTAAGCAGCCCAATTTTAGGACCAATGAATCAGAGAGCATTCACAGTACACTATTCTTATGCACATTTGAAATATTTCATTCCACTAGATTAATGTAGGGTTAAATATTGTAAGAATTTATATTTACCAGGCCGGGCGCGGTGGCTCACGCTTGTAATCCCAGCACTTTGGGAGGCCGAGGTGGGCGGATCACGAGGTCAGGAGATCGAGACCACGGTGAAACCCCGTCTCTACTAAAAATACAAAAAATTAGCCGGGCGTGGTGGCGGGCGCCTGTAGTCCCAGCTACTCGGGAGGTTGAGGCAGGAGAATGGCGTGAACCCGGGAGGCGGAGCTTGCAGTGAGCCGATATCGTGCCACTGCACTCCAGCCTGGGCGACAGAGCGAGACTCCGTCTCAAAAAAAAAAAAAAAGAATTTATATTTGCCTTCTTTGGATCTTGAATAAAGCTTAAAAAATAAGAAATGTAAACTAATTTTGTGCTCGATTTTCTACTGGGGGTTTTTCAATCATTGTCTTCATGTAAACCCCACCAGTAAATATATTGCAGTCTTCAATTTGCAGATGACTAAATTGAGATTCAGAAATATTAACTAACTTTCCTAGTACTGCACAATTAGTAAATAGTGGTTCCAGGGTTCCAACAAGCATCTGTATTGACTGTTTTTCTACTAGAAGTCACACATATTTATTAAAGACTTATTTGGCCAAATTATTTATTAATGTATCTCATTTAACCCTACTAAGAATCACATTAACTAAGTACTAGATCCTCAGTTTACAGATGAGGAAACTGATGCATCAGAAATGAAAATGATTTTCTCAGATCCCAAAGTGGTATATGAGCAAGCTAGGATGGAAGTCCTACACGTCATCTGAGTCCAGAGCCTGTGCTCAATCTCACTTTGATGTTAAGAGACATTGACTCCAGTAGCTTTAATTTAGGTAGATCAGGAAACCTTTCTCCAAGAACAAGTGAAAATGGAAGGCTGCTGTAACTCTTGGTAAAGTGAGCACACATTATCAAATTTCACTCAGCCATTGTAATGTTTCCTATACATATTTATATTTCTACCAGATTTTTTTTCCTAATTGAAATGGCAATGAAGAATAAAACACAAAGTTATCCTATAATAATACTACCTGGGTTTCTTGGAACTGAATGTTCCTGGGACAGATAAAATAAGAAGAAGAAAAAAAAAAAACTGAACCTTTGTGTTGAATGAAAAAAAAAAGGGGAGAAGATGGAGAATTCAAAAGTTAAAATAAAAAAGGTCTGATAATCTTCTTAAAACAGAGTGTTCTTCTCCACAAACAGCAGGGAAATGATAGGATATAATTGTCAACATATTGGCAGCTTCGAGACATGTGTCTTCAGTAGCAAATTAGATATTTTGACCTTTGTACAAAGATGGTAAGATCAAATGGGTTATGAGGGTAGATGGATAGGAAAGTTCTCCATATGATTGCCGCATACGACCACAGGATACCGTTTATTGAACACTCATCATCTCATTCCACTTTTGACTAGAAAGCCTTCTTTCAATTCAGGGGCCAGAAAGCTAAAATCTATGTTTACCAGACTCCCTCGCTCTAAGCTTGCAGACAGAATTTGGGTTATATCAGGAAGAATTCAGAACCAGATTAAGTGGGAAGAGATGTGCTTTGTAAAGCATCAGTTTTTGTTGGTGCAAATCACAGTATACATAGTCAAGAAACAGATCCAACCGTTTTAGGGCAGCCTCCTTAATCCTTTGCTTATAACTAAGGTACATTTTTCTTGGACCTTGCTAGGGAGAGTTACTTTGTGATTCTAAGAGAAGAAGCAGTTCTCTTGGTGGGCAAGTGCTGTGATATTCTGTATGTTATTCTTGAAGGCATAGCTTTAGGACATTTCTCTGTAGACTTTATGTTTTGTAAGGAATTAATTACCTAGAGTAATCCACTTGTGTTTAAACAAGCTAAATGAATTCTATTGTCTGCAGTTGAACCCTGACTGATAAACCTTTTCTCCCTTCACTCTCCACCACCCTCAGTGAGGTTCACCTTGAAAGCCAGGCCAAAGAAAGTGAAGTGTAAAGTCAGTACTACTATGCTACCTCTACAGGCCCCACTCTCCAAAAGTATGCTCCCTCCAGGGAATTACCTGTGTGGTACCTATAGAAGAAAACTGCAGCTTCATTCCAAAATTATAAATCAACACCATAGAATCTAACTGCCCAGTGAAATTTATTTGTTGACAGATACTCTTAGCTGCCTAAGTAATATCCGTAAACCCATGAGTTTAAATGATGGTTTTCAATTCTATAATTTTAATGAGAGAAAGAGGAATGATGGAAAATAGGAGGGCATTGGTAACTAAAGAGAGAAGTGGCACCATCAACAGAGTGTGAACAATCAGAAGTTACGTTCTGCTAAATAAAAACATTACTTGGTACTACTTGAAACATGCAGAAGCTACTCTGCGTAATTCACAGACTTTAATGTGCCTTCAACTGAAAGTAACTGCTATTATAAAAGAGTTTCACACTCAGTATTTACATTATCAGTGTACTTACATTGTAATAAATAACTTTATAAAGTTTAAAACTAAAAGTTTGCTGCTTGATAGTAAATATGTCACCAGTTCATCTATCTATGTAAAGATAAAACCAGTATCTGCAAAAACCCATGAATACTTAGTTTCATCCTGACATAAATGAAGATATATTTCACAATATTTACAATCATTAGACCTTATAACTGTGAGAGAACTGCATATAAAACACTAAACTATATGATAGGTAAAATATAAATAAAATTCTCACTACAAAACAGATATATTAAAATATATGTCAAAATTACAATGTATATGATAAAGATTTGTTCATCTCTCCTTACACACTTAGTTTTCAAGCTAGCAATTATGTGAACATATATTCAACTTGCATCAGTGTATTGTCCTTAATTTCTTAAAAAGTCCAACTTTGTACTTTGGCCTTGGTTGTCATTTTCTTAAGGATATCTCATTGCTTTGAATACTCTTCATGTGATATGCAGTAGGAGTAAGGTGGGTCATTAAAGCAAGATGGCAGAGGGAGAAAAAAAATGAGGAATTACTGGTCCTAAAATTCAAAGAAAAAGATGTTACTGTGGAAAATTTTACGCAAAAGGCGGGAAAACAACATTTTGTTACAGTTGATAAAAGAAACCATGCTATGTGGTTAACCAAAAGGCAGAGCATTGACCTAATAGTATATTAGACTGTTTTAATTCAAACCTACATTTAGACATTTCTGAGAACATTTCACTCCCACCACAAGGGCTGGGGAGAGAGAACTCAAACCTTTAAAAGTTATGAATTAGAACCCCTATTAATGGATCTCTCTATTAGCCCCACAACTTGCACTCAGGTCCTCTAAGAAAGTAGGTGACACAATTGAAACTATTCAGCCTGTTTGTTGCCTCCTGAACTATTGAGGGTAACCCTTAAAATGTTTTCGTCTACCTGGCTAGTTCAAATTAAAAACAGCAAAATATCTTTTTTAAATATTTCTTTTTCTTGTCACTGAACTTATTTTTTACATTCAGATAATAAGACCAAAAATCACATAGCAATAAAAATAAAACAACCAGACACAGTAACTTAATATTGTCTTAATAATATGTGTGTGCATATATGCTATAAATACTTATATCATTAAATTATAAATATTAAATATAAATATTCATATTATACATTATATAAATGCATATATGTAGATATATGTGAAATTATAATCATAAGTCATCTAGCATAATAACAAACCCTCTAGCATACAAAATACCATGAGGTAAATTATAGACACCGTTTATGAATTATCAATTAAGGTTTGGACACATCTGAAATTTTGGTTTATCATAGCAAATTTCAGATATTGTATTCCTTAAGTAAAGGAAATGATTAAAAACCTAGGATCTCAGTAGTCCGAATGCACATCTACCACTACAACTTCTATACTTTATTCCCAGGAAGTCCCAGGATATTAAATATGTTCAAATATCAATTCCTCTGGCAAGAGTACATGTTAAAGATACAATGCCAAGAGGAAATAAATATATATTGAACTTATCAGGCCACGGGAAATGACATACATTCCAAGATGCTACTGTGGCACTTCATGATAAGGATTTTTGCCTCACCTAATACATTTATACATTCATTATTTTAGGTGACAGTCTCACTGCAACTCTCACAAAATGAATACAATACACATAAGACTTCCAACAAATAGCAAATGCTAGAGTTCACAGAAAGGCATTGTATTATAAAAATGTATTTCTATTCTTCCCTAATATTCTTTGATGGAAGTATTTACTTAATTTTATCACTTCAGTCAATTACGGTATATTTACAAAGCTGGCTTAATTGTCTTTAATTAAGAAATTAGTGTTCATATGTGTAACAATTTGAACATGTAATTATGATATCTAATTATATAATTAGAGTATGTTGAAATGATCAAAATCTTCATTATCTTACTGATTTTAAAAGAGTGCGAGATTTTTATTAAGCATCTCAAGCATCACTTACAATATCGTCTTCCAAATTGCTTACTTTCCAAAGTTAATAAGACTTGAAAGACAAAGAGAAGCTAATGACAGAAGTCACGTATCCTACTGGGTCATAAAACAATTTTTGCTTATCACATCCTATGACATATCAAAATGCCTATTAGTAATAGCTCATGATTCTTTGGTTCAATCATTCAATTTATTAATTTATAATACATTTATTACTTAAAAGTTTTGACTGGGAAGAAATTTTTCTTAGTCCTGGAATTATGATACAAAAAAGTTTCCGTGTCTTTTGAAGGAGGAGGTTTTATTGTTTTTGCTTTTTTAGAAACTCATCCTCGAAAGAATAATGTGAACAACTAATAGCAATTCAGATGGTGTAGGCAGAAGAGATCTTATAAACCTTACTGTTCCTCACAATCTTTGCTAAATGAGTAGATTAATAACAGTTATCTTAGTCTGAATCCTTTAAAAAGACCAGAGCCTGAAGCAAGGATTAGAGTATTGACATTTTGTTTGAGAGGTGCAAGCTCAGGAAATGAAGATGAGAGAAGAAAAGGGGGTGGACAACCTTGTGGCAAAGAAAAACGTGAGGAAATGCAAAGGATGTGCTGTTCGCGATATGCCTTTCTTCTGCATACCGGATTATCCGGAAGGTTTGCAAAGGGAAAACATACTTCCATTGCCATTCCCTGAGGGGAGAAATAATAATAATAAATTATCTGTCTTATCCCTTTCTGTTCCTGTTTCCCGTATATCTAGACTCACGTCGAGAGGAACTAACTTTCCCACATGGCTGAACTTCATTAGCTGACCCCAGTGGCTGCTCAGGAAGCCATATCTGAAGGCTAAAATTGGCCTTGGGAATTCAACACTTTACCAATGCCAATGCGTGGGTCCAAGGGTCAAGAAGCAGAGAGTGAAAGGTATGGTTAGAGAAAATGGGTTACAAGCAAAAAACACTGTGGGGCCTGTAATCCCAGCACTTTGGGAGGCCGAGGCGGGTGGATCAGGAGGTCAGGAGATCGAGACCATCCTGGCTAACAAGGTGAAACCCCGTCTCTACTGAAAATACAAAAAATTAGCCGGGCGTGGTGGCGGGCGCCTGTAGTCCCAGCTACTCGGGAGGCTGAGGCAGGAGAATGGCGTGAACCCGGGAGGCGGAGCTTGCAGTGAGCAGAGATTGGGCCACTGCACTCCAGCCTGGGAGACAGAGCAAGACTCCATCTCAGAACAACAACAAAAAAAAAACACTGGGGAAGCAAGAGTGTTATTACAAGATACTTGTCCAAGACGAAAGCTGAAGGATACACTTAAGCCTAGTAGGAAATGTGTAGGTGTAGGTGCAGTTGGTGTTTGACGGAAGTCATGAGAGGTAACAGTGATGAAGGAGACAGATTCACATGCTATTTCTGGGATAAAGAAATGCTAAGTAGGCAGGATGCTTTCTTCGAATGACCTTTTAAAAGAAAATAAAACAAAAACAAAAACAAAAAACCTGATTTTGCTAGTGATGTCTTCTCAAATGCTTCCCTAGTTTCTGGGCAAAGATAGATGAAGCAATGATAGCATCCCATAAGCGACTGCTAAATAAATAAAGAGCCATTTCAGTGCCTTCTGAGAGCAGATAAAAGGATGTTTTGTCTTTATACATTAGCAAAGTATTAAAATACCCAATAATCAACTACTTTGAAAATTTCCAAAATAAGTTAACACAAAATATCAGCTTTTAGATTTTGGAAAAGTTTATTTTCCAGAAGCTTTTTCCTGAACTGGGCCATAACCTATAAAGAAAAGTCTGCAGGAAAATGCACTCTAACTTTGCTTGCAAAATAAGCCAAGCTGTTAGAAACCTTGTAAGGCACCAATTTAATATCTCCCTCTGACCCAGTTCTTAGAAATTTGTTATCAAGTTACCTATTAATATAACTTACTAGTGCAAATACCCTGAATGTGGAGTACTTATAATATTCAGGTTCCTATAAAAATAGCTATTGCCTCCCCAAGAGCAGAGCAAGTCTTCTCTTTCCCACAACCTAAATCTAATTTAGACAGACATTATTAATTCAGATGCCAGAGAATCTAGTGCATTAAAAAAGAAAGTCTTGCAAAGGAAAAAAGTCATTCGCTTATTGGGCAGGAACCAACAAGGTAAGGTCCTAAAATCTAAAACACCTTAGTTCCCTGACTAAAAAAAAAAATTAAAATCACGTTAAGCAAATTGGAGAACTCTAACTTCTAACATAATCAAATGATTTGCAACACTTAAGAGCCGCATTTTACACCCAAGTCTCCCAGGCCTTGCCCTTAATGCAAACTTTCCTTTATACCTCTGAATTCACCAGAGACAATGCAGTAGAAATGATTCTAAATAATGAGTAGGACTTTTAAACATAGTTTTACAGGTAAAAATGATGGCATATTTCTTCTCAGTCACTGAAATGGGGCAAAATGGAAACAACAATCAAGATATTCTTTCTGGAATGGTCACAGATTATCACTTAGCTGCACAAAAATATTAGAAATAAAATCTTTGTTATACAAGTATATCTGTTCATAATGGATGTCGAAGTGTACTGTCAAAAAGTAGCAAATTAAAACTCCATATCCACGTATATGGCATGCACCATTCACCCAGTTCCTCATATCAAAATTCTTGAATCACCTCCATATGCAGTCCCTCAACAAAATTCTCCACTCAAAATATATTTGATCTACTTTCTTCTACTACTCTAAATATTCATCTGCTTGCCCAAGTCACCATCGTCTCTCCCTAGACACAAGGTCCAGCTTCCACTCTTGACCCCTCTAATCTATGTCCCAAATGGCAGCCAGAGTGATCCTTTTAAAACACAAGTCACATTCTAACTGCTTAATCCTCTTTTGCCTTCCTATTGCCCAGAAAATGGAACTCACTCCTGTTCACCAGGCCCTGTATCCTTCTTCATATCTTGTCATTCACCCCCAGTCACTGAACTCAAGGCAAACCTACCTTCCCGAAAGACAACAAGAGTCCTCCTGCTTCAGAGCCTGTACTCTTTGCTGTCCCTCTTCTTTTAACTTCATGCAAGCCTCTGCCTAAATGTCATTTCATCACAGTAGCCTTCCCTGAACACTCTATTAAAAATAGCAGTTCCTTTATTCCCAATCACCACATCTACTCTAATTTTCTTCAGCACACTTACCAATATCAGAAATCAGAGCATATATGAATTTGTGTATTACCTGTTTTTCCCTAAAAAATATAACTTGTGGGCTGAGATAGTGTAGGTCTTGTTGATTGCTTTATCCCAGCACAGTGCCTCACACTTAGTAGGTGCTTAATACTCACCTCCCTTCTATGACATGCTGCTGTCTTTCTTTAGAATATTCTGGGTAAGCATTGACAAGCAGAAATTATCTCAGTAATGCCCCCATGTAATTCTAAGGGAAATCTGTACTCTAAGAAATTCAAAGTCATACGTGCTTACAAAAAAAAAACCCCAAAAAACAGATTACCTATTTAGGAATAATAAAAACATCAACATTACTAATTAAAATGTTTGTGTTATAAATTACCCTATGGACCGCTCCAAAAAAATGTGGAAATGCCATGTTCCCAGATGGGCATTTATTCAGAGAATAAGATTTATGAAAAGACTTTAAAGCTTAGCAGTGTTAGGAAGAACAGAAAGTAAAAGTTCAGGAACAAAAAGGAGATATATTCATTAATTTTTCCACATATAATGATGTAAAAACAAAATAAAACAACCCAAAATACACTGTTTTTAGTAAAACTATGACTAATGCAGAGGACACCAAATAATACAAAATGATTTGTAATAGTATTTTTTAAATTAATAGAAAGTAAGGATGAGCTAAGAGGTAGAAAGTTTAAAATGGGAAGAAATATCTAAATTTTTTGTTTTAAGTAAATTGTGATCGGTTCTGCAAGAATCTGTTTATTCTTTACCAAAAACTCCATTATTGGTATTTATGTAGCTGGGTTTAGTTGTTCTCGGATAACTGTCAAACGTGAATTATCTTCCACAAATTTGAGTGCTAATATCACCATCATAAAGTTGTATTGAGGACCTAATATGAACCTCATGCTAGCTTGGGGGAAACAAAACATATTATGTGACCCTGATGACCGTAACCTTTATGAAAGTCAAACTTTATTTTTTAAAAAAAAGGGCTCTGATAAGTGCTAAATTAAATTACGGACAAATTCTGTCACATTGCATTAGTTTCCTGGACTAGTATCACTGAGTTGAAACATATCAGTATTTTAATCATAAATATTTCACTATAGGCTTCTACTTTACCATGTCTAATATAAATTACTGTACATTGTGTAAAATAATTTAAAAACTTTCTAAGGGATGAGAAATTCAGCCTTCTCAAAAAGATGTGTTTGCATTGCAAAAGGCAAGTAATATGCCTTGATCAATTTGATGTGAAACATAAAAAGCTTCTTTCAGATAAAACAGATACCAGGCATACAATTTTAATTGAAGAGAATTTTTGTTACTTCTTAATATTTCACGGGAACACATACCAAAAGGAGCTGTCAGTCAGTTATTTTATTATTACCTTTGGCTATTTTACTATTACCTTGCAATAAGATAATGAATTTTCCTTTGGGGAAAAAAAAGTTTTCAATGCTTAACAAATGAGTTCATTTTAAATTAAGTTATCTGCCTGAAAAGACACAATTTTAATAAATATTTGATTGAATAAAAGTTTTTTTCCTCCATATACACAAATGTTATTGCATCCTTGCTTTTTGAAACAACAGGCTTTATATCAACATTTTATATCTTTTTTTAGGCATACATTTTTTTTCCAGAGTTTAGTAGCAATCTTTTTCTCTGTATATTTCAGTCCTTGAAACATATTGTGCACATTCAGTGTTATAACCTTGTCACTCAAATAGCTGATACAACACAAAGTGATTTCACCAAAAATAATGGGAGGATAGACATTATTTTTGGTTAGAAACAGTTTTTGCTGTTTTTTTTTTTTTTGAGAGAGTCTTGCTCTGTTGCCCAGGCTGGAGCGCAGTGGCGTGATCTCGGCTCCCTGCAACTTCTACCTCCCTGGTTCAAGCGATTCTCCAGCCTCAGCCTCCTCAGTAGCTGGGATTACAGGCGTGCACCACCACTCCCGGCTAATTTTTGTATTTTTAGTAGAAATGGGGGTTTCACCACGTTGGTCAGGCTAGTCTTGAACTCCAGACCTCCTGATCCACCCACCTCGGCCTCCCAAAGTGCTGGGATCACAGGCGTGAGCCACCATGCCCAGCTAGAAACATTTTTTAAGAAGAATATTGTGCTTGTCATGTTCAGTTTCTTGAACCGGGTTATAGGAGTGTGTTAAGTTATGAACATTCAATAAAATAGCAATCATAATAATAAAGAGTAACTAGACTATTAAAAAGTTCAAGAAGCACTGTATTTTGTCAGTGTCTGGGAAAATAACACCAAATGTGCCTTTCTTTGTGGATACTCCATTTAGGAAAAGGTACAAATTGAAAATGAAAAGGAATGTGGTATGGGAGTGGAGAGAAAGAGAAGTATTTGAAAAGAAGTCTCAGATATCATGGATAGAACATAATTAATGATTATTACTATGGAAGTAGTGCATGTTTTAGAATATTGCACACACAACTGAGGGGTTTTAGCAAAAAATACATTACCCAGAAAGGAAAATGTAAAGCAGAAGCAGTGTGCTAAATTGCTGTTGCTCTCTCCTGATCTCCCAATTAGTGAGCGCTTAGCCAACTCTCTTGAAAGCAAATACCTCTAAGGAGGGCGTCACTTAATTATTCATATTTTATTACCAATTACTTTAATCAGATGGTTTCTTCATAACATTCGGCTGAATCAGCTAAATTTGGAAATGCTATGCATACCATCCAAGAGGATAAAGAAGCACACGTGTGATTTTAGAAAATGGGTTATTTGAAGGAAACTTGCTCCAGATATGTTTGTTGAAATCGTTGAGGGTTTCCATGTTCTGCTTGAACACTTAACCTTTAGGAGTGGATGACCAATCCAGGAGCTGGGCTTTCAGAGGAACTTCATGTTGCAAAGTCGATCATTTAAAAGGTTACTTTAATACTTCCTTAAAACAAGTGTAATTAATTCAACTCTTAGGAAGCTTAAGATGGCCTGGGGGGAGGGAAATACCTTAAGTAATCCTAACAAAAGCTAAATCTGTGCTTTACGGTTGGAGGCACATGCAGGCAAAATGGTGAAACCATTGCTCTCCTTCAGGCTCCACGCACTTTTAGATAAACATCCAAACATCCTCATATTGCCTCAGGCTATTTTCACTCCCTGGAACTTAGAAAAATCCTATCTTTTCCATTAAAATGTCAATTCCTTCACAGGATAGAAGAAATTTAAAAATTACTGTCTTTGTTTTTTGTGTGTCTTTCTTACCTTTGTAAAAATTTGTTAATGTTAGAAAGGTTTTAGTTGTTTGCTTTAGCAAAGGTGTTTTCTTTAAGTAAAGGTCACTCCTCCTTGAACCAAAAGGTTAAGTCGCCAGTGAATTATTTGTGGCCCAAATTATTTATATGAATAATTATGTGAAAAGAGTACAAATGTTGCCCCAAACACTTTCATCTCCCAACTCTTTTCCTCTGACTGTCCTGCATTCCAGAATGTTTCATTGTATCATAAAACCCTAGCACATATTTTATGATTTTTCCACTGAGGTAAAAAAAATGTTTAACATTCAATTGGCAAAGTGATGTTTACCTACCAAGAATATTTTTACATAGGGGAACAAAACAAAATAGCTAAATTGAAATCCCTTCTTTACTATGAAATCACTTTGTGATCCTGAAGAAGGTACTCTTTTTTCTAGAACTTCATTTCCACATCAGTAAAATAGAGACAATTACATCCAACATAGAAGGCCATTGTGAAGAAAAAATGAAATGGTGCATAGAAAATGAGAGTAGGTGTTGTTTTTATTTTCCTTCGTATCTTTTCGGCTTCCCTGGCACTTAATAAAACCTACTAAGTGTCTTATCCTAATAACCTATGAAGATTGCTACTATTTCATTTACAATAATTGTTCATACAGATTGTAACACCTTCCCCCACACATACACGCTTGCAGTTCTGCTTTTCAATAATTATATAGTTATTCAATGGTTTGATAAAATATTGCCTTGCATAGAGGATATTCAACTCATGAAACCAAACACTCCGACAATTTTAAGTGGCGACTGGCGACCAATGGTGACAGGACATACATGTGATTGTTTCGTTTCTGCCTATAGCTACACCATTATTCTCTCTGGGTCTTAGTTTATGGCTCTGTAAAAAATTAGATGACCACTGCAATTCTCTCTAGCTTAATAATTCTAAAATTTATGATCTATAAATAATCTATTCCTACCCCTGATGATTTTCCCTTTATGGCATTTAGCAGGCTTGATAATTGCTTCTTTATTTAGCTCTCTCGCGAGAGATTCTGCCTTTAAGGGGACAAACTTACCTGTTTTGTTAACTATTTTATCTCCAACAGTTAGCTCAGTGCCTGACACGTAGTAGTCTCTTAAAAACTACCTGCAGAACTGTAATGTATTGGCTTAACAAATGAATAATACCCAATGTATTATTATACAGAAGATAATAGAAGTCAATTAATTTTAATATATTTAAATAAAATTCTATTTGCCCTAAAGCAATGTATTTTCTTCATAAGTTATGTACCCTCTGGAATTAAGTGAATAAGGCCCTATGTATCCAATATTACACTCTTGCAATTTTTATTTATATATCTGTCTTTTCTACTAGAACTTCTTAGCTATTGGAAAGCCTATCTCTGGCCTCTGGTGTCTAACATATTTTTTTGGCCACATATACTAGAATACTCTACAATTTTCCATTGAAAGAATCTCAATTATATACTTACAAATATAATTGTCTTAATTCTTTAAAATTAATTTTACTTATATCCTTTTCATTTGACTCTTGGATCTATGTCCATACGGATTTCTAAAGGTTTCATAAAATAGAGTCAGCCTTTATGGCAAACATATTGTTGTCTAGGTTATAGCACACAGACCAGCTGGTATTTTTCAATGACAAGACACCTTGATTAAAGGTGTAGAAGACGCTATCCTGTGAGAAGGCTTTGAAAATGTGGGTTCTGTGTCTGTATATTTTTATATACACACACCAAAACAGTATTTTGTTCCCATGTTCTCTTAGAACAAGATCATTTATATGTGAATTTTCTTCTACCTCTTCCATCCCTAAGACAGCAAGACCAAATGCTCCTCCTCTCTTCCTCCTCAGCCTACTCAATGAGAAAACAAAGATAAAGACCATTGTAATGATACACTTCCACTTAATAAACAGGAAGTATATTTTCTCTTCCACATGACTTCCTTTTCGTTTCTTTTTTTATTTGTTGGTTTTTGAGACAAAGTCTCACTCTGTCACCCAGGCTGGAGTGAAGTGGCGCAAACATGGCTCACTGCAGCCTTGACCTCCCAAGCTTAAGCAATCCTCCCAACTGAAGTCTCCTGAGTAGCTGGGACTACAGACACATGCCATCATGCCTCGCTAATTTTTAAATTTTCTTCTGTAGAGATGAGGTGTCCCTGTGATGAGCCCAGGCTGGTCTTGAACTCCTGATCTCAAGAGATCCTCCCCTCTTGGTCTTATGATTTTCTTCATAACAGTTTCTTTTCTTTATCTTGCTTTATTGGATATAATACATACAACATACAAAATATATGTTAACTGACAATTTATGTTACTGGTAAGACTTCTGGTCAACAGTAAGCTATTAGTAGATAAGCTTTGGTGAAGTCAAAAATTAGACATGGGTTTTCGACAGTGTAGGGTTCAGTGCCCCTACCCACTGGGTTCTTCAAGAGCCAACTGCACAATTAATTCATGATATGGAGGTAGAAGGATAGAATAAAGGACTTCCAAGTGCCTTCCTAACTCTAAAAGAACTATGAAATAAGAGAAAAATTTTTATGTCCTGACCACAGAAAATTGTTCAAGACATATTTTAAGTGAAAAAAGCAAGTTGTGAAATTGTAGGTACACAGTGGTAGTATTTTTTGTAAACATGCAGGATTTTAAATTTATTCCTATTTCTAATATTAAAAAAATACACAATGTTAAAGTCGTTCATTACCTAGTTGGAAATTCACTCAAATAGGAACACCCTATTCGTAATTGCAAGCATTTGCTTAAGAAAATAATAGTAATCACTTATGTAGTGCTCCATTCAAGCATTTTTATGAACATTAACTCATTTAATACTCACAACAACTCTACGAAGTGATTGTCATTATCACCTCTTTTTGCAGATGAAGAAATTGAGGTAAGAAAAGCGACTTTCTTGCTCAAAGTCACATAGAGCTAATGATTAGTGGAGCTGAGCTTCACAGAGAGATTCTTTGGCTCAGAGGCCAGTTTTCTCCAAGCTCACTTCCTACACTATGCTGCCCTATGCTCTTCACTCGACAGCCCACTCCAAACATTAACCTGATGTTTATGCTAATCAACAGTTTGATTTTATATATACTTTCTATCCATTTATTTTACAAATATGCTTTGAGCACCAATTACGTGCAAAACACAGCTTTATCTCCAATAATCGGTAAGTCCAACTTTTCAGTTTGTTCCCAGTAATAGCTAGCCCAAATTTCTCAGTCCTTCTCCCAATCCTGATCTAGTCATTTCACACCCATTTCTAACATCACTAATACTGGTAGAAAATAAGGGGCATTTGAAGGCTGCTGGGAGAGATATAAAGGCACCTACTTCAATACCCTCCAGAAGGCTGCAATTTCCCAAACTCCTTTCATGCAACTCAAAAGACTACTGACAGGTATAGGAGGTTGAGCTAGATGACTCCTGAGGTTCATCCAGATAAGTGTGGAAAGAGCCAGTTACTTACTATCTGCCCTGAAAAGAATAGCACTTTCCCCAGGAATGAAGACTAGTAACAAGGTCAACAAACTGCAAAAACCAAAAGACTCCTGTCTTTATTTTTTAAATAAAAGATGTATTTAAAGCTGTATTAAGGTTTCCAAAGGAAATAAGAAGAAAGGTTAACAGGAAAGAACAAAAACCCATTAATTCTGAAGCAGGTAATGAAACACACACACACACACACACACACACACACACACACACACACGGACGTATGAACAAAAAGCTAGATGATCCCTAGGAGCATAATAGGTAGCAGAGGGTGAGGCTGCAGTCCTTGGTTTGGAGAATAGGAAGATTCCCCACAATCTATCCGATGCCTATGGCCAAAGCAAGAAGTTACTGCTATATTGTGCGATCCTCAGTTATCAAATGGGCATTGTACATATTTTTCTGTGTTGGTGTGTTTTTCTGTGAATAAAAATTACTTTCTACCATGTAATGCTAAGGCTATACTTCAGGCTGTATCTTAACCAGTGTCTTTTGGTCTCAGGACCATTTTGGCCACAAGGAAAATTTAAACCTTGCAGGACAAGAGGTGCTGTGTCTGCTGAACCTGCATCTTTGGGATAAGGGTAGTATTTAAACCAAGGAGTCAACTGTGGAACTCCTCCGGATGTGGAGACAGAAATAAAATAAATAGGTGTGTATATCCCATAGTGCTGATATAGTTTCAGATTTTTTTTTTTTTTTTGAGACAGGGTCTCACTGTGTCACCCAGGCTGGAGTGCAGTGGTGTGATCTCAGCTCACTGTAACCTCTGCCTCCCGGGTTCAAGCAATTCTCCTGCCTCAGCCTCCTCAGTAGCTGGAAGTACAGGCACGTGCCACCACGCCTGCTAATTTTGTAATTTTAGTAGAGTTGGAGTTTCACCATGTTGGCCAGCCTGGTCTCGAACTCCTGACCTCAAATGATCTGCCCACGTTGGCCTCCCAAAGTGCTGGGATTACAGGCGTGAGCCACCATGTCCAGACTAGTTTCAGATGTTTAACATCAGTACATATTTATTATTATTATTATTATTATTATTATTATTATTATACTTTAAGTTCTGGGATACATGTGCAGAATGTACAAGTTTGTTACACAGGTATACACGTGCCATGGTGGTTTGCTGCACCCATCAACTCGTCATCTACATTAGGTATTTCTCCTAATGCCATCCCTCTCCTAGGCCTCCCACTCCCTGATAGGCCCCGATGTGTGATGTTCCCCTCCCTGTGTCTACATGTTCTCATTGTCCAACTTTCACTTATGAGTGAGAACATGTGGTGTTTAGTTTTCTATTCCTGGGTTAGTCTGCTGGGAATGATGGTTTCTAGCTTCATTCATGTCCTTGCAAAGTACATGAACTCATCCTTTTTTTTACGGATGCATAGTATTCCATGGTATATATGTGCCACATTTTCTTTATCCAGTCTATAATTGATGGGCATTTGGATTGGTTCCAAGTCTCTGCTATTGTGAATAGTGCTGCAATAAACATACTTGTGCATATGTCTTTATAGTAGAATGATTTATAATCCTTTGGGTATCTACCCAGTAAAGGGATTGCTGGGTCAAATGGTATTGTTAAATAAGTGAAAAAATAAAGACAAAAAACAAATACAACATATATTATACAAGGAGTAGGAGAGTAAAAAGGATGAATTTATCTTACAAAAAAATGAGAAACATCAGATGGAATAATAGGAATAGAAAAGTATAACAAAAAGCATGCCTCTTTCCACATCTTATTTTATTTATTTATTTATTTTATTATTTTTTTTTACTTTTTTTATTTTTTTTTTGAGACGGAGTCTGGCTCTGTCGCCCAGGCTGGAGTGCAGTGGCGCAATCTCGGCTCACTGCAAGCTCCGCCTCCCGGGTTCACGCCATTCTCCTGCCTCAGCCTCTCCGAGTAGCTGGGACTACAGGCGCCGCCACCACGCCCGGCTAATTTTTTGTATTTTTAGGAGAGACGGGGTTTCACCGTGGTCTCGATCTCCTGACCTCGTGATCCGCCCGCCTCGGCCTCCCAAAGTGCTGGGATTACAGGCGTGAGCCACCGCGCCTGGCCCTGAAGAAATTCTTTAAAAAGCATCAGAACGACATGGGTACAGATACAGGATTATGAAGGAAATTCTGGGGTGTGGGAAAAGTCTTAATTCATTGTATCTGTAGTGTAGCTTGACATTAGGTTAGACACTGAGTCAATGTATTCCTACCCTTGGACTATAGCAAAAGATGCAACGCCAGCATGGAGCCATCTATCAGAATACTTCACTGCTGGAGCCAGAACAGTTCTCTGGAACTTTCAGGGAGCAGAATACTCAAAACTTGAAACAGACCACATGGTGCGATCCAAGCTGCCTTCAGGGAGCAAGACTGCTGTTGGTGAATTCTGGATTACATTGTATTTTTAAAGTTTTATTATTTACTTATTTGTTTGTTTACTTATTTATAATTTAATGAGTTAATACACTCTTTACTATGGACTGAATGTGTGTGTACCCCCAAAGGTCATATGTATAAATGTAATTCCCAATGCGATCGTATTAGAAGGTGAGGCCTTTGAGAGGTTAATTAGGTCATGAGGATGGAGCCCTCATGAATGGGATTAGAGTTCATAGAAGGGACTCAAGAGACTAGAGTTCTCTTCTTCCACCATGTGAGAGGACAGTGGGCCCTCACGAGACACCAGATCTTCCAGCACTTTGATCTTGGACTTCACAGCCTCCGGCACTGTGACAAATAAATTTCTGTTGTTTATAAACCACCCAGTTTATGTTTTTTGTTGTAGCAGCCTGAAGAGACAAAGAAAGTTTTCCACACACACATGTGTCTTTTGTTAAAAAAGAAGAAGAATAATTTAAGATATTGTGGCAATTTTAAGGCACAGGCACAAATTCCTTGGCCCTTTGTCCATTGAAAGATGGGGTTTATGTTTCATCATCTGAATCTGGGAGGAGCTGCATCTCCATGGACACCACTACCATCCAGGCCACTATTATCATCTCACCTGAAATATATCAGTCACTTCTTACTGGGTTGATCTGCTTTCATTCTTTCTTCCCCTGTGGTCTATTTTTCTTACAAGATAAATAATAGTCTCTCTGTCCCAGGGCATGGCCATGTCCTGCAAGTCCCTCCGGTTCACCCTTCTCCTGCCTCACTCCGGAACAGGCCCCCCTAGAGACGGGGTTTCACCGTGGTCTCGATCTCCTGACCTCGTGATCTGCCCGCCTTGGCCTCCCAAAGTGCGGGATTACAAGCGTGAGTCACCGCGCCCGGCCTAATAATAATGTTTAAATATAAGTCAAAGCACACTAATTATATCCTTGCTTAAAAGTCTCTAATGACTTCCCACTATTCTTGTCTATTATGGAGCTTTAAAATGCCTACAGAAACTTTGACTTCTATATATGTTTGGTTTTCTATCCTAGAATTCTTCATTGCAGTCCTTCCTTCAGGTTCTTTTCACCTACTCTTCCATCTACCTGGAAAATTTCTCTTTTACCTCCTGCCTCATACATCTCACCAAAATCTTCACATGGATCAGGTCGTTCTCATCATTCAGATCTCAGTAAGATAACTCTGTCTGTATTCCTTGTGTTCTGCACTAAAATGTAAGCCTCATAAGAGGTTAGACTTGATCTATCTCATGCCCTGTTATATCTTCAAAAGTTAGAACAGTCCTATTACAGTGTAAGCACTTTATTATATTTAGTACATAATTTTTTTAGAAAAACACTTGACGTTGTCTACTATATAACTCACTACCCCTGTAGTATACGTACTGCATCCTGAACATTGATATGCTGGAGATGAATAAACCATCGTACAATTCTTAGATTGTTGTTATTTTCATTAAAAGTACAGCTACCATGAATAAATATCACTTGTTTGCTGTTTCACAAAAAGCACACCGAGATGTTCAGATTTCCCATAAATCATTCACACTCACACTTGGATAGATACCAAATTGTTTCGAAGTAAAACAATCTCACTCAAGACAAAAGAACGTTTCTTTAAAATCTTCGGGTTAAAAAACACAATCAACGTAAAGACAATGCTGCCACTGCTTATTAATTGAGTGTCCTTGACAAGAACTTTAACCTGTTGTTGGGTTTGTTCCAACTAAAAAACAGGGAAGTTAATAGTATTTGACTCAGAACAAGGTTGGTTTCTCTTGTATTATTATTATTATTATCATTGGTGGTGGTTTGCAGGAAAGGCGCTATTGGAAATAAGGGAAGAGGCTATAGTTTCCCAGAGTGGCCTTGCCCTCACCCCGGCTATTCTTCCTTCTTCCTCTACTGCCATCATCTGGACAACCTCACTTTCAATCCAGATTGGTAAGACGGTAAAATAGGGGTCACTTTTTACTTTATCAGGCCATTTTACAGCTGAAGGGAAAGTGGATAGGGAACATACTTTGATTAAAGGTAGCATACAACATAGAAAATCTAGAATTCATAAATACTAGATTCTCATGAAGTACACAAACATTGTTAACAATAAGATAATCTTACAATAAATAAGAAATACATTATTAATTTTATTCAGGCAAACCACTTCCAGAACAGAATAGGGTTGTGATATATTTAATTGTGACAGCATCGCTTCTTTTCACATAAAATATAATCATTATACACACACAAGTCCCTTCTCAAAAAGAACAAAAGAATAATTTAATCACAACTTCGCATATTTCTGTTAATGTGAACTGGCTATTTCATTTTTCATAATCTAGTAAGCTACTGATAGCAATAAAGGTTTAAAACTATTCAAGAAACATGCAGAATTTTTAAAAATTGAATCTGTTAGGCCGGGCACGGTGGCTCAAGCCTGTAATCCTAGCACTTTGGGAGGCCGAGGCGGGTGGATCACAAGGTCAGGAGATCGAGACCATCCTGGCTAACACGGTGAAACCTCATCTCTACGAAATATACAAAAAAATTAGCCGGGTGTTGTGGCGGGCGCCTGTAGTGTCAGATACTTGGGAGGCTGAGGCAGGAGAATGGCGTGAACACAGGGGGCAGAGCTTGCAGTGAGCCGAGATCCCGCCGTTGCACTCCAGCCTGGGGGACAAAGCAAGACTCTGTCTCAAAAAAAAAAAAAAAATTGAATCTGTTAATTTACTATGTTTTTACTGCAAATTGAGACACACTGACATTATACTATTTTGGTGATGAAACACAAGTGCTTACAGGAGCCCAGTTTGGGAGTGACAACCTGAATTCAAAGCTTCACAGATATGAAAATGCTAAACAGATCTGTATGTTGGAATACGGCAAGAATTGGCAAAGGAGCGAGGAGAAGGAAAAGGTGAGAGTGATTTCTCAATAAAGGAAGAAAATAACATGTATATGTGTATTAGTCCATTATCACACTGCTATAAAGAATTACCTGAGACTGGGTAATTTAGAGAGGAAAGTGGTTTAATTGACTCACAGTTCAGCATGGCTGGGGAGGTCTCAGGACATTTAACAATCATGGCAGAAGGGGAAGCAAACATATCCTTCTCACATGGTGGCAGGAGAGAGAAGAATGAGAGCCGAGCAAAAGGGGAAGCCCCTTATAAAGCAATCTCATCTCAAAAGAGCTTCCTATCATGAGAACAGCATGTAGGAAACCACCTCCATAATTCAATTACTTCCCCCTGGGTCCCTCCCATGACATGTGAGCATTATGGAAACTACAATTCAAGATGAGATCTGAGTGAGGACACAGCCAAACCATATCATCCCATCCCCGGCCCCTCTCAAATGTGATGCCCTCACATTTCAAAACACAATCATGACTTCCCAACAGTCCCACAAAGTTTTAGCTCATTCCAGCCTTAACCCAAAAGTCCAAGTCCAAAGTCTTATCTGAGACAAGGCAAGTCCCTTCCTCCTATTAGCCTGTAAAATCAAACGCAAGTTAATTACTTCCTAGATACAAGGAGGGTACAGACATTGGGTAAATACACCAGTTCCAAATGAAAGAAATCGGCCAAGACAAAGGGGCTACACACACCATGCAAGTTCAAAATTCAGTAGGGCAATCATTAACCCTTAAAGTTCCAAAACAATCTCCTTTGCCGCCATGTCTCACATCCAGGGCACGCTGATGCAAGAGGTGGGTTCCCACGGCCTTGGGCAGTTCAGCCCTTGTGGCTTTGCAGGAAACAGCCCCCTCCAGGCTGCTTTCATGGACTGGTGTTGAGTGGCTGTGGCTTTTCCAGAAGCATAGTGCAAGCTGTTGGTGAATCTACCATTCAGGGATCTGGAGGATGGTGGCCCTCTTCTCACAGCTCCACTAGGCAGTGCCCTTATGGAGACTCTGTGTGGGGGCTCCAACCCCACATTTCCCTTCCACACTGGCCTAGCAGAGGTTCTCCATGAGGGCTCTGCCCCTGCAGCCAGCTTCTGCCTAGACATTCAGGCATTTCCATACATCCTCTGAAATCTAGGCAGAGGTTGCCAAACTTCAATTATTTTCCTCTGTATACTCACAGGTTAAACAGCACATGTAAGCTGCCAAGGCTTGGGGCTTGCACCTTCTGAAGCAATGGCCCGAGTTGTATATTGGCCCCTTTTAGCCACAGCTGGAGCTGCAGCAGCTGGGATGCAGGGCACCATGTCCTGAAGCTGCATACAGTGGGGGGCCCCTGGGCCTGTCCCACACAACCATTTTTCCCTCCTAGCCCTCCAGGCCTGTGATGGGAGAGGCTGCCATGAAGGTCTCTGACATGCCCTGGAGACGTTTCCCCCACTGTCTTGGTGATCAACATTTGGCTCCTTGTTACTTATGCAAATTTCTGCACTGGCTTGAATTTCTCCTCAGAAAATTGGTTTTTATTTTCTATCACATTGTCAGGGTGCAAATTTTCCAAAATTTCATGCTCTGTTTCCTCTTGAATGCTTTGCTGCTTAGAAACTTCTTCCACCAGATACCCTAAATCATCTCTCTCACGCTCAAAGTTTCACAGATCTCTAGGGCAGGAGCAAAATGCCACCAGTTTCTTTGCTAAAGCATAGCGAGAGTTGCCTTTGCTCCAGTTCCCAACAAGTTCCTCATCTTCATCTGAGATCACCTCAGCTTGGAAGTCATTGTCCTTATCACTATCAGCATTTTGGTCAAAGCCATTCAAGAAGTCTCTAGGATGTCCCAAACTTCCCTACGTCTTCCTCTCTTCTGAGCCCTCCAAGTTTCTAGGAAGTTCCAATCTTCCCCACATTTTCCTATCTTATTCTGAGCCCTCCAAACTGCTACAATCTCTGCCTGTTACCCAGTTCCAATTTTCGGGTATTCTTATAGCAGAGCCCCATTGCCAGTACCAATTTACTGTATTAGTCCATTCTCACACTGCTATAAAGAACTGCCCAAGACTGGGTAATTTATAAAGGAAAGAGGCTTAATTGACTCACAGTTCCACATGGCTGGGAGGGAGGCCTCAGGAAACTTACAATCATGATGGAAGAGGAAGCAAACATATTCTTCACACAGCAGCAGGAGAGAGAAGAATGAGAGCTGAACAAAGGGGGAAGCCCCTTATACAGCCATAAGATCTTATAAGGATTTACTGACTATCAGGAAAATGGCATGGGGGAACCTCCCCCACGATTCAATTACCTCCCATCGGGTCCCTCCCACCACATGGGGGGATTATAGGAACTACAGTTCAAGAAGACATTTGGGTGGGGACACAACGAAACCACATCAACACGTGACATATTATCTATTTTAATTTTGCAAGAAAACAGAAAACAGAATTCTGAAAGCTTGAAGTATCTAAGACATTAAAGAGATTGTAAATTGACAAAGGGAAAAAGGATATACCAAATTCTAGGCAAAGCCTGGTAGTATGAAGGAAAACAGTATCTCAGAGGAAGAGCTTGGAATGGGTTTGACTACACAAACAAGCCTCCAGGGAGTCATGGGAGATGAAAGATTGGTGGCAGGGGACTGATTTTGTACCTTACAAGTAGCGGGATCCAACAGGTGCTTTTATGTAAGATATACCATGATCAGATTTGTGTGTTCATTGTAGGTGTTCAGATTCAGGTTGTTAACACTTAGATTTGTCTGTTGGCCCTATGCCTGCATCTTCAGAAGCTTTTCGAAATTTATATGCAACTACTTTTTTACAGGAAGTTTTCCTAGGCCCTAACTTCTCCCTTCTCCTTTTAATCCTCATTTTCTTTTCAGCTTCCCCAATTTCCATAGGATGAAATTTCACTGAAATTAAATTTTTCATCTTTGCCTTGTTACTTAAAAATGACAATTTAGTTTAATAGGTGCATTAACTTTTATTTTGTCATCTGCTTGTCATAGTATCTCATATTTTCACATTCCTTGGTCCTACCCAATTCAGTTCTAACATAAAATAAGCTTCCAGGACATTATTCTTATATCTGAGCAGTATAGGCATGTTAGTCCTGCTTGTCTGGTAAATGAGATCACAGAATAAGTATTACAGGAAACAAGTATTGGGCATATTTGTATAGTCCAGGTGTTAACTGATGTTATCCCATCTTTTGAGACTTTTACATAAATTAAATTGACCCATTTCCTGCCTCTTCCCTTGCCCTACCCCACTCTCTACATTTAGTGGGAAGTTTGATGCCCACCTCCAGATTCCTACAAATTCCTCAAAGTTTGGGTTATTTTAGTGGGCCTTTTCTTGTTTTAAATCAAATTTCTTTTTTTTTTTTTTTTTTTCCTGAAGCCCTGATCTTATACCTCGCTCTGATGGCTATTTTATTCAAGCCCCACAGCAACCTACAATACTTTCCTTTAAAACTGACGTGGCCAGGGCATGATTAACATGGAGTATGTGTAGGAGACTACTGAATTTTGGGATGGTTTGAGAAAGGGGCTATGATTACATCATAGGATTATCAATATTACCAATCAAAAAATAAAATATTCAATATGCGTGTCCCTAAAAGTCTTTCCGTCACTCTCCTTCCACTCCAGTCAGGAATTTATCTATGAGTGACACTCACCAACAGTACCCTTTGCTCCTATGACCCTTTCTTTCTGCTGTCTCACCCCATTTCTCTGCCTGCATTTCTCTGGTCCTCCTTACTTGTAATAGTTTCTACATTTATCCAGTTTATCTATTTGCTTCTTTCCAAACACAGCATGCACTGAAGTATGCATCTTGCACACTTAAAGAAGATATGCTAAACAAAAAGTCATTTCTCTGGAAGGAAATTCTGATACTCCATTAGGAGAAGAAGTGATTTTACATAGTTGTGATTTTAAATATAACTTTTTCCTTCTTTAATACAGTTTGATTTAGTTGGTTTGTAATTTGGAAGGAAATCGAATAACATTTTTTATTAAATGTAACAAATCATAAAATGGTAATTTAATTAAAATTAGAGCCAGAAAGAAAGAGAGAGAGCGAAGGAAGGAAGAAAGGAAGGAAGGAAGGAAGGAAGGAAGGAAGACAGGAAGACAGAGAGGGAGAAAGAAAGAAAAGAAAGAAAAGAAGGAAAGAAAGAAAGAAAGAGGATGGAAGGAAGGAAGAAAGCAAGGGAAGAAAGGGAAAGAAAAAAGAGAAAAGAGAAAAGGGGGGGGACAAGATGAAAAAGGAAGGGGATAGGAATGGGGAAAGAAAAGGATATATACAGGAACAGTTAGGTTAAGAGAGCCCGAGTTTGAAAGTTAGCTTAGTTGTGAGTAACAACACTACTCTGTTGTGGCTTGCAGTATTTGTACTCCTCTGCTCAAAGCGCTCTAAATAGCTTCCGGGCTTAGAAGAAAAGACAATGTCATTTCAGTAGACACCATGGCTCTGTGTTTCTGCTCCCTGGCTTCTCAGATCTTACCTCCTACACTCTCATAGCCCACACGAGTCCACTCACAATGACATTTTCCTCAGTCATATTTGTGTGATCTCACCTCAGAGACCTTTCCCTTGCTGTTTTCTCTCGTTTTGCCTCGGATATTTACATATGTCACCCCTTTGCCTCCTTTAGATTTTTGCTCAAATATCAGCTTCTTACAAAGGTTTTCCTAAACATTTAATTGGATCTTATTTACCCCTTGACAACTTATTCCAGCTCTCCCCACCTACTACTCTTATATTTTATTATGTATGTTTATTGTCTGCATCCCCTCATTAGAATGTTCATGAGGACAGGAATTGGCATCATTTTGTTCATGAGTGGTTTGCCTAGAACTGTACCTGGCCTATAGAATTACTTTAACACAATTTTTGTAATTATCGAACACAAAAACTATTAACAGTTTTTTAAACTGACTATATAATTTGATTAGTGAATCACTTTTTATAGTCCAAGAACTGTACCCAGAAAGCGTCACTTGGCCTGAAAAGACAGGAAGAACAGAGGAGTGTGGGCCTCAGAAAGAGAATCTGAAGCCTTAGGTCAGTTCTTTGCAGAGCGTTTGGTAGCACTGGTCTCCACATACGTTTTGTTCATATTCCTCCTAGGTGACTGTTGAAAAAACAGATACTTCTCACATACTTTTTGATTGACATCTAATATTATTTTCCTAAGTTTAACTAGTTGCAAAGATGTATTTTAGCTATTGAGATTTGAAAGTAAAATGGTTACATCACCTCTTTAAATAGGTCCATGGAATATACAATCTGATACTCAATATCTTTCACTGAAAAATATGAAAGCACTGCCTTCTTTAATAGAAATGCTATGTTATTTCTTTTTCTCCTTGAATCATTTTCCATGAGACTTTTCCCCACAAAATTTTATCTTCATGTAATATGTTCATTTGCTGGAAAATCATTTACTAATTATGATTTCATATTACATGGTGTATTAGTCTGTCCACATATCACTATAAAGAACTACCTGAGATTGGGTAATTTATAAAGAAAAGAGGTTTAATTGGCAAACGGTTCTGCAGGCTGTACAGGAAGCATGGCTGCAGAGGCTCAGGAAACTTACAGTCATGGTGGAAGGCGGAGAGGAAGGAGGCATATTTTACATAGCCAGAGCAAGAGGAAGAGAGAGAAGGGGGAGATGCTACACACTTTTCAACAACCAGATCTGAGAACTCACTCACTATCACAAGAACAACAAGGAAGAAACTCGCCCCATGATCCAACCACTTCCCACCAAGCACCTCTTCCAACACTGGGGATTATATTTGACATGAGATTTGGATGGGGACACAAATCCAAACCATAATCACATGAGAAGTGGGAAAATGTAGGTTTTTTGAGACTGAGAATCTTATCAGTCTCACTAAAATTATATTAGTACAGACTTGATTTAAACAATATAAATGTGTTATATAATGTGAAAAGTATTTATTGGAAATGCATCTGTTAATCAAATCGATGAAGCTATTTTTTTTCCAATAATTCATGTACTTGGAAGATCATCACTTGTTGCTGGAATGGAACAGAGGGTTCAGTATGCTGCTTATTTTTTTTTTCATTTTTCTAATTAAGAACTGAGAAATTTGCCACATAATAAGAATATGGAAATTTTAATTACTGGAAATTCTTCCAAGCTACAAAAAGAATATACAGTGCCATACTAAATCATCAAAAATTCTTTCCCGTAAACTGTCAGCTGAAACTCTATCGGGTATATCTTCAATTATGTTGAAAACAAAAAGAATTGAAAACCACCTTAGTTGCAGAAGAATCTGTCACTCAAACCTAAAAGCTATACACTGTTTTCTACACCAAGACCAATTTCCACTTGTGTGTTTAGTGCCCTGGAGTGTTTTTGTTGTTGTTGTTGTTGTTGTTTTCCAAGGAGTAATGTACCAATAACATGATTAAGGGTTGCTCAGTATGTAGACTTTTTTCTCCTTTATAAAGAGATAAGAGTGATTATAATGGGTGGGGGAGGAGAACTTAAATCTCAGCAAATCTTTCTGAAGCAGATTTTAGGAAACTACACATACAGGTTTTGTAAATATTTAGGTTGATTCCTTAAAAATATCCTTCTACTTGCATACCCTTGCTTGAAGCTTGTACTTTAAAACAAGCAAATCAAAATAACCAATCCTATAAATAAGTGTCCTAAAATGTGTACCAAAAAGATATGTTTGAGAAATGCTACTTTTGCTTTTCCCCTTAAAAACCTCACAATGTTCATTGTTGGCATAGAATGAACATACGGGTGTTCTTTGGTAAAGAAACCTGTTTGGCTTGTTTAACACAGGCTTTCTAAATCAAATTTGAACACAGGCCACTTTTCTCTTGTGACATTATTTGACAACCCACAGTACTAATATTCCATTGGTACACATGTAGCACTATACTAGATCTGGCTACTGAAAAGAATGGCGATATATAAAATAGGAACTCAGAAGAAAAGTGGCTTTAGAAAATAAGGGCTCAATGACACTGGTTGCTGAAGTCATAGGAGAGTGAATTTTGATAACTATGGAATCTGAGAGAGTAGAGAGGGACCCAGGGGCTGAGCAGGATGTTGCATATTTAGAACAGAAAAGGGGCTAGTTGAAGAAATATGGGGGAAGGGAGAAGACTCAATGTTGCCACCAAGCTATTATGTAAGAGACTTTGACAAGACGATCTAACATCTAGGATATTTCATACATATTCAACAGATAAGCTGCTGCTGAGAATATTCTTTCATTCTGAAGCTGGGGGCAGATGGGGAGCCTAGACAAAAAATAACTCTGCATCTCCAGAGATCAAGGGAGTTAGGAAAATTCATTCAGTCTCAAATGGTGCTAGATGGAGAAATGGTAATTTAGAGGAGGAGAAAAAGGATAGCATGGCCCGAAATATAAGAATATGTGAAAAACTGACCTGCCTGGAGAAAACGAGTACAAAGCCCAGATGAGAGCAATGAATCTTTAAGTTGATGCAAGATGAATTAATATGTGAGATGAGGGAAATTTAACTTGTTTTGTTTTTTGTATATAGACAGCTTTCTCTCTGAGATTCCCTAGCACTACAATCAAATTTTGTATGCTCAATGCAGTGCATATATTTTGGGGAAAAAAGTGACATAAGAGAAGTGAAAGACGATAGTCAAGCTTTAAGCAAGAGGTGGAATCTTTACTGAGCCTCTAAAGGACACAGAAGTCGCCTAAGATACAGAGCTGATAATAAGATGTGTCCAGAAGGTGTCTCTCTTGAAAGGCTTTCTATAATGTACCTGTTCTCTTCTCAGTACCCAGAGTGTAATTTTTAAAGGTTTAGAAACATCATAGAAAAAATTACAAGTTAAGTAAAGGAGAAAAACTGAACAGCATAGACAACACCCACAGTGAAAAAATACAATTTTTGACTATATAGTCCCCGCAATATTTAGATCAGCATCCTTCTTAGAGTTCTCTGAACATACATCTGACGGGACTGGACTGGGTCTGAACACATTGTAAATTGGTTGCTGATACTGGATGTCACTGAATTGATTCCTCAACAAATCTAAATTTTCAGGATACCTCTGTAATATGTATCCCCTTTGTACATAGCACCTTGTACTATGGTCAGTCCATAGCATTACTAAAGAATGCAACTACCAGCAAAGACTTACATATGGAATCCAAGAGACAGATTATATTTGGCTTTAATATCAGTTACTATGACAACAAATGGGTTATTTAAAGTTGTTAGCATTCTAGCCCACTGAGTTAATAATATGGACAAGAATGGCATAAAAGTTGAGCAAAAGCAAATTACCTCAATGTCATATCACATAGCAATGACAATGAAAGCTGCGTAGGCTTAAGAAGGTTCAGAGGGTTTGGAAAAACATCGTTAGGAAGGACAAATCCATCAAAAAATATAAATAGTCATTTATAACTAGCAGCACATTTTTGATGCCTCCTCAATATCATGTTCTTCAGGCTTTTTAAAATTCAAGGCTTCAGATTTAAAACAAAACAAAACAAAAAGTCAGATTGGAACAGAAATTGTCATTTCGCTGGAATCTTTTACAACTGCATGACCTCCGTTTACTAATTATCCCCTTTCCATCTCAAGTGCATGGTCAAGAGTGAAATGTGAAATTAGATCTTGGATGTCCAGAAGATTTTAACAAGGAAAAACGTAATGCAATAAATAAGGATCAAGTTTTATAAGCTGCTGTTTGAAAGATTCATCTGCTAAAAGCAGCAAAGAATGGCATATCATAAGATGTTAAAGCAGATGGCCTAAGTCACAGTGCTGCATTACACAAGTATGAAGACTAGAACTGAAATAGCCTAAGTAATATTTTTATTAACAAGATGCCAAGTACAGCAGCAAAAATACCTTCAGGAAGAAATTTCACTTCAAAAAAGGTTTTTCCTCTTCACACTTGATGCTATTTTCTGAATTACTCTTGGTCTGTTGCATATGTTTAAGCGTCTGGGTGCTCACCATGCCCAGATGAAAGAAACTAACCTCTTCCCTTAAATGACGGCCTCCTTGTCTTATGAGCCCACCTGTGTGATGGAGATAAATGAGAGTAAACTAAACCAGCAACCTAGGAAAGAGTGCACTATACTGTATAGTCTTGCAGATAATTTTTTGCACAGTAAACAAGGAGAGTGGGGAACTCATTGGTCTTTGAATTAGTTATAAAGAAAGCAACACTCATTAAGTCTGTGGTGACACTAAATGTTGCTAGAGTGATCTTAAGATTATAAAGGTAATGCCAGGTGGTCACTTCCAGAATCCAGACACACAGTAGTGTCTGTAAACAGGGAGCTGTGATTACCCACAGACATTTCAACTACAAAACCAGGCTACGACAAGCAGATCAGAGAGCTGACACTCAGACATGCGAAACACTTTTTCAAATCAGAAAGAACAGGCTAAGGCTGACAAATGGATGCACCTATATAGCCCTATCAATACATATTGTTCACTAATATATGTGTATCCATTCATCTATGGATTATATTTAGGGACCACTGTGGGAATGGTGTAGTGGTTAAAAGCATGGAATTTCAAATCAGACAACCTTATTTTGAATTTTCAGCTCCTCTACTCTGGATGAGTTAACATGACTTAATCTTGGCTTTATTTGTATTTTTCTCACAAGGCTATCCCAAACATCAAATGCGTTCAAAGCCCTTAGATCAGGGACTGGCACAAAATTTATACCATACACTGTTTGATGTTATTATTAAATAGGATGTGCATTGCAGAATATATATAAAATAGAAAAATGATGCAAATAGGCAGCAATGGAAATTCTGATGTTTTTCTCTCTTACTCCATGAATTTGCTTTGGGCAACACTATCTAGGCCATTAGTCTGAAGGATACAAGTTCAATAGGGAAAGTTCTGAGCAAAGTAGAAAAGACAAAGATGGCAGACCTTATTCAAACACAGAACAGGAAAGTTAAGACCAAAAGGTCATAATATTTGGCCTGACAGGCCCTGGTATCTTGGACTTCGCTTTCATGGAGATGAAGAGCATAGATTTGAAAGCTTAATATGATTATATGTGAATCCTACATCTATCTCTCTTTATGAAAATTTGGCTTTCCTTACAGCTTTCTAACAAGGAAAAAATGTCATAGCCAAAGAATGATACTACCTCTTTGGCAGGTAAATGTATCATAATACATAAATTAATCATCATTCTGCTTATAAACTTAGAATTATTGTGAGTTTTTTCAGCATGAGTCAGCCTCCCAAGTTCATTGCAAAGTTTGAGTTTTAGGGCCTATCGGGCTGTGGGGTAGATCCTGGACAAAGGCAAATTTAGCAGGGTAATTCTTGCCTTTGCCTGCCTGCCAGTCTGGCTGTATTGTCCTGGTGACATCCAGCTTCTAAGATGCTACTACTTTAAGTTTTCTAAGTTCAATCTGGCATTGCATAGTTGGGTTAATAAATTGGAAATTTCTCCTCTATGTTTTCATGTCTCACAATCTTAAGAACCTGGATTTAGGCCAGGCGTGGTGGCTCACGCCTGTAATCCCTGCACGTTGGGAGGCTGAGATGAGCGGATCACGAGGTCAGGAGATCAAGGTCATCCTGGCTAACACAGTGAAACTACGTCTCTACTAAAAATACAAAAAATTAGCCAGGCGTGGTGGCGGGCGCCTGTAGTCCCAGCTACTCGGGAGGCTGAGGCAGGAGAATGGTGTGAACCCAGAAGGCGGAGCTTGCAGTGAGCCGAGATCGCACCACTGCACTCCAGCCTGGGCGACAGCGAGACTCTGTCTCAAAAAAAAAAAAGAACCTGGATTTAGTTAGGTATGTGGATTCAAATTATAAATTGTTATTTTGTTTCCACTGCCCTCACCACCACCACCCATCCTCCACCGCCAAAAGTCTTATGATCTCATCACCTAAGGAAAGTATTCAGGACACAACTAAATAGTAATATGAAGCAATATTTTTCAAGCTTCTCTTAGAAAATATGTGATTTATATTTTCTGGCTGAAGGATTATCTTTTGAATTAGAAAAGTGTTTGATCTACTACTAGTTTTTTAGTGTTTCAGTGTAGTCCTCATTAAAAAACTGTTATAGGGTAGGACAACTGATGATGTTCTTTATTTTATGACCATTACTGTGACTGTCATACATGCAAAGAGCTAGAAAGTTCCAATAGATTAATCTGCATTGGACTTTCTTAGGCCAATTCTCAGGCTTCATTTCACGGTGGTGATCACATCTGAATAGCAAAAGCAGCATATTTGCCTTGCAGTTGGCAGAAGATGATTTGCCTTGACAAATATTCACTTATAAGTCAAACGTTTTTAGCCATTCTTTATATCAAAATGAAAAATTAATTTATTAATTTTATCCTAATTTTTACCATTTGTCATTTACAATTTTTACCATTTTCATAAAGAAAAATAACAATTCAACTCTAAGTTCAAAAACTCCAACAAGCACCAAACAACCTGTGACCATGCTTACATCTATGGAGCAGTACAACTTTCAGAGTCATGTTCCATTTTATAACAGGGTTAGCTAAAATGATGATATTCAAACCACTTTTTATATCACAGAATTTACCCCTATACCATTTCTCGAACCCATGACGAAAATTAAAGCTATTTAAGTCAGCGTGTCCTTGTGTAGTAATTTAATAACTGCAATTGTTTTCAAGAAGCAGAGAGGCATTAGTTTTGAAATCTATCCTATATTTGTACTTCTGAGACCCATCTATAATGAACTCACTAATAAATCACACACTACTGAAAATTTCTTCACAGGTTTTTCTGCTCTAAAATCTTTGGCAAATGGAACATGTCATTATAGACATCATCAGTAAAAGATAATAAACAAAAAATAATAGAGCCAAACTACTAAAATTCATAATTATTTGCTCCAAGTAGGCTAAAAGTATTGGGTTGACTGCAATTTTCAACCATTTCTTAAAGCATATTTTTGGAACACAGTGCAATTAGTCTTCTATGGCATTACTCAAAGAGGATACCTTTAAAAAAGACAGAGTGCATTGGACATCGAAAGTCTTTTTTAAAGGGCTGAACTAAGTTTTCTACATTCCAAGTCTTACCTTCTAAGGAAGTGTCAAATAATTTAAAATATTTTCTTAGTAATTAGGGCTTTTCACTGTGTTGACTCCAGTCAATATCTTTCACTTGAATTTTAAAAAAATATTTGTGATTTTTTTCTTTACAAATTTTATGATTTTATTTTTATTTTATTTTATTTTTATTGTGGAATACATATGCAGAATGTGCAGGTTTGTTACATAGGTATACACGTGCCATGGTGGTTTGCGGCACCCATCAACTCGTCATTTACATTAGGTATTTCTCCTAATGCTATTCCACCCCTAGCCTCCCATCCCCAGACAGGCCCCCGTGTGTGATGTTCCCCTCCCTGTGTCAATGTTTTCTCATTGTTCAACTTCCACTCATATGTGAGAACATGATTTTATTTTTTAATGTTGCTGTAAGAAGGTAACTATGTTCCGTGTTATGCTGGTAAATGTTTAACAACTAGCTCTCTAAACAAGTGAAACCAAGCAAAACAAAAAGCTTCTATTTGTAGCATTTGCCAATTTCTATGATGAAATATTCTCAACAGGGCAGTTTTCAAATTATCACTATAATGGCATTGAATGCAGAGTTAGGAAGAGATGCACTGTTCATCATTACATAGCATTTCCATCACGTGGATTCAGTAGACATAAATAATTTGAAGAGCGTTTGTAATAGATAGAGTAAAAGAATTATGAAGTGATTAGTTTTGAATATGTATTACATTTGGTTTGCATATATTTAATTGTAACACCGGGTCATTTAATTTTTAATAGTCATTGTGTTTAAGAATAATCTTTCACAGACCATTGAGAGATGGCTTCAGCACATCACTCCCTATGTTATAAAGTTAATCAAGATTTAATAATATATATATCTCCATGATAGCAAAATGCATATTTTAAATATCCATATAAAAACATTCTAGAGAGTTTTCGTTGGTTGGTCTATTTTCTATTCACGATAGTTTGAGTATGTTACTATCTTATTTGCTTTGAAGTTCATGGAGAAGACCCTAAATGTAATGGCATAAACCTGACATTATTGTGGAAGCCAGTGTTTAACTTTGTTTTGGGAATGCATTAAAAAAAAACTAATTAGCTTATCATAGGATAAAATTATTTTATTTAAAAACTGACCAGCCAAATCTGAAAACTCCTAGAGAAATCACAACTCCACTGCGAGGAGTGGTGACATGACTATAACCTTATCTCACATTAGAGGCCTTCCATGTTAATACCAATTAAACTAATGCGCCCAAGTTCCCAATAACACAGAAGTTTAAAATTTTCCAATCAAGCTCTCTTCAGACCTTTACAAAGCAAACCACAAATCACAACGCCTACCACATAACATACACAGAAATCATAATCTCTAGCCTCCACAAATCTTTACTACTATTATTACAACTAATGCTATTAATTGCAAACACTATGAGGAAGGCACGGATCTAGGATTAAATGAGGTCATATAATCCTCATATGTTGTCTCATTTAATCCTCACAGCCAAATAGGGAGGTATCTCTTCTCTTCAGTGTATAGGTGGACAAACATATGTAGTTTAAATAGACTAAGTAACTAGCCCAAATTATCACAGGGATAAAGCTGGAACCCAAACCCAGGTCTGCCTAACTCCCAAGCCCATTCTTTACTCCAGAACATTTATTATCGTATTATCTCTACTCACCTGTCCTCCATCTACCCAGTGTTCAAACTAGAAACCCCAGACTTATTTAACGTTGTCTAGCCCTTCACTCCCTACATATACTCAGTCACTAAATCCCAGAGGCTATACTTCTAAAATAAATCTCACACACGATCATCTCCACTGCCACTACCCTGGTCAGGCCACCGTCATATCTGCCCAAAGTAACCATGAGTCTTCTACTTGGTCTCCTTCTCTTCCATCTTGCCACCATTCCCTGCCTCCTCGTGCTCAATGATTCTTTAGTATGTAGCTAGTATAATCTTTCTAAAATTAAAATGTGATTCTGTCAATATCTTAATTAAAATATTTCAGAGAGGACTCAACTCCAAAGTCCTTATGTAGATTTTCCTCAGCTTTTCAGGATCTGTTCCCTATAATCTCTTCAGTCTCTGGAATTGTATTTTCCCCTCTGATAATGACCCATTTCTGGTTCTCTGAAGGTGTCAACCTCTCATCACCTAGCTTCTGAACAAATAATTTTCTCTGCCTGAGGTGCTAATCTTCTGCTCCTACTCTTCTCCAGCACTTCCACAGTAATTTGATTAATTATTCAACTTTCAACTTCACTCTTCACGGATAGCCTTTTTGGACTCCCAAAGTCTAGGAGAGGTGCTCTGCCTTCATGTTATCCAGAACACCCCCATTCAGAGCACTTAGCACCCTAACTCATAATTTTCCTGTTCTCTGAAGTCAGAAACCATGTCTGTCTTATTTTTGTCTATATACCTAACTTTGAATATAGTGGCTTACATGGTAATGGTAATCAATAAACATTTGTTGAATGAATTGATGAGTTTATTCTGAGGATTAATGGGGGATGATTACATGAAGTACCTGGTACCACTGTCCTTGTGAAGAATCTAACCATGTCTACAGACACAAAGGTGGGGTAGGGAAATGACACAGTAAAAGCTATTGTGACCTCTCCACTTTGATCTCAAAATATGATCCTTTTTTTGGTAAATACAGCTTTTAATCACAATTATATGAATGTGGAAATATTTTAAGTGAAAAAAACAGTCTTTAAAATTGAGATCACAAAGGCAATTTAATGACTTGGGAAGGAAATGAAATGATTTCAAATTCCATTAAAACTCATTTTGTTGAATATTTTCATTTGTATCCATCATAACTAATTAACGACATAAAAAATTTGACTCATTTATGTAATTTTGTCCATATTCAATTTTTAATTGTTATTTATGTCATTTTTTCCTTTTCCAGTCATTGTGACTGTGGATTCCTAATTCCTCAGGTCACAAATGGCAAATAGAAACTTTGTCACAATAATTTAATTTTTCCATTATTTTCTGGAGATGATGTTTTAAGTGTATGCATATCTGAACAATATCTGTTTTGATAGGTTACTTCTAATTAACACACACATACCATTTTGAAAATCCCATAGAAAACACAATCTTCTCTCAATTGTTTTTTTCTTCTACAAATTTTAAACTTAAATTTTGTCCACTGTTGGCTTTGTGTTATTTTTGCTGGTATTATTTATTATGAATGATATAAATGATTAATAATTTGATTTATTTTTCTGAACCAAATGTAAAGCACTGAAAATAATTTCCAGCCCTTTAGTAGGTCAAAGATATAGTTTCTAGGTGCTCAACGTTAGGGTCAAAATGTTATGGTTTGATTAACAAACATTTATTGGTAGGATTGAGCAACGTTCTTTCTGCCCTTCCCTTGAGTTTTAAACATTATTTTGTTTATGGGCTTAAGTACCTAACACAACAGGACAAAGGCTACAACCTACTCATGCAGCCTCAAAACATCTTACGTCCTTTTCTCCTTTTTTTTTTTGTTTTTTGAGACAGAGTTTCGCTCTTGTTGCCCAGGCTGGAATGCAATGGCGCCATCTCGGCTCACCACAACCTCCACTGCCCGGGTTCAAGCGGTTCTCCTGTCTCAGCCTCCTGAGTAGCTGGGGTTACAGGCATGCGCCACCACGCCTGGTTAATTTTTTTGTATTTTTAGTAGAGACGGGGTTTCACCATGTTGGCCAGGATGGTCTCCAACTCCTGACCTCACGTGATCCACCCGCCTCGGCCTCCCAAAGTGCTGGGATTACAGGCGTCAGCCACTGCGCCGGGCCCTCATTTCCTTTTTATATACAGGCAAATTCATTATAAAAATAATTTTGAAAAAAATACTGTAAAAAGAATGATACTGAAAGAACAAATGGCTGGATTCTATCGAATATTTAAAAAACAGAAGACAGGAATACAAACAATAGTCAGGACTAGAATTCAGACACATTCCATCCTGAAACCCTGTGATAATGAGAAAGCAAGTTGCCAAATGCTTCTAAACCCTCCATTTCTGAAAACTTGAAGTGTTTTACTGTCATGTGTCTAGAAGCAATTCTGATCTCTTCGGTGCCAAAACCTTATAATTATGTAACCTTTAGAAACAAAGATGCAGTTTGGGTTGCACAGTTATGTCTACCCTGTGATCATCTGATGCTACTATGAAACTCTACTCCAAACTATGTCCGAAACACTCTCGGCATTAATGAAGAATGAATTCCATGAGTAGATAAATTATTGGCAATGTTAATGGAAGGATGTTTAAGGATAAATGCTGCCATATGCAATAGAATAACAGCAAAATATGATTTAAATAAATATGCTTTAATTTTTCTGTAAACATATTAACACTTTTGGGATTATAAAGTTTTCACGGAGTACTGTGAAGTAAGGCTCACTGTGAGCTAAGTCCTACTTGTTATACCTGGGTAAAACTGAGGAGGAGAAAAAAATCTCTGTGGATTGAGGAAGCCTCCAATGGCAGGACTTGGCATTTAAGTAGAGTAGTTAGGTTTAGCTGAGGGATACAGTTTAGGAAAATATTCTGTCATCCTTAAGATCATTGCCTAGTACTACACATAGTAGGACTTCATGGGCCCTTCCCTACACATTTTTTTTGGTGAAGCTATGTCATATATGTGTTCTTATAAAAGGGAAGCTATAGGCCCTTCGAAATGATCCATTGTCATCATTAACTATATTCATTTATACCATTCTGTATGTGAAGAACATAAAGTCAGTTACTTTCTCATGTACCAGTTTCCTCATCCAAAAAGCAAAAAGACTAGACAGGACAGTTTTCATAGAATGAGTGTATAATTTGTATTTCTAAATCAGAGGATTTTGTGTCTTCATTGAAAATTTAGGAGACCATAATTAATCAAAGAAGCAGTAGTAATAACTCATTCTAATCAGCAAGTAGCATTTTTTATGAAAATTCCTGAAACATCATAAATAATCAGATTCTGAAAAAATTCAAGTAATTGCAAGCTATAGAACATAAATATGCTTTGTCGATCCTTGCTTCATTAAAGTATCAGTAAAGTATATGACAGACTGTAGAATTTGGAAAGTTCTAGGCTCTTACTCAGAGCATAATGTTTTTTCAGATTTTAACACAAAAATTTCAAGTTTGTGACATCTTTGTGAGTACTGAGATGAGAAAAATTCGGTAGAAATAAGCAAGTGATATAGCATCACCTGTGTAGGCACCTTTGAGGGTCTGTTTTCATCTATATTCTCAGATTCTTTCAACATACGACAAAAGACTGATGAAATAAAGTCTGGAAAAACACCAATATTTTTTCCCCTTGCAACCCATTACATCAGCCAGCATTTCCCTGTAGTTGTGATTATTACATTATGACTTGATTACTAGCTATTACTGCCACAGTTGGAAAAGTGAAAGCACAGCGTGGAGCTGTTTCCATTAAAAGAATATGAAATTCCACAACAAGCTCTGAGGCTGCATGGCTGCTGTGGGGTTGAACTCAGAAGTGCATAACTATCTACTTAAGATGCTGTTTGAAGGAGCACCCTAACTTACATCATTATTTCATTTAGTTTGAACTGTACCATGGATTTTTCCATTAAGCAATATCAGACACTTAAACACTGTTATTTGTGCTCCAAAGAAGGTAATGTGATTTTTTTTCTATTACTTTCCAGAGTACCAGAATTTTCTACTGCATGTATGTGCAATCCTGATTGTGCCTAATAGAACAGGATCAAGTGGTTCCATAAACTAGAGGCTGCCAGTCATCTTGGAGTGGCATCATTGAGAAGAGAAGCGTGAATATTCATGTGGGTGATATGTGTATATGACATGTAAGAACTCGGAGAGAAAGTAGTTTCAGTTGCTATGATTTAACAGAAGAAGATAAAATAAAAAGACCCAAATATATTCAAAACATATAGATTAACGTTAATGGGGAAAAGGAATGGTAATACCACTTTACATCTCTTCTTGGTTTACGTGTGGCTCAAATGACAAGGTGGCATGAGATGAGGAGGGTGATGTGAGGAAGCTCTTTGACAGTGCTTTTAGGACAAAATATAGTGTTGGAAAAATACAAAAACTTCTTAAATATTTTATAGGAGAGTAATCATACTGTAAGAAAACTACAAATACATTTTAATTTATGCTTGGAATAGGCTGTATGTAAGTGTGCACTCTGTGTGTGTGTGTGTGTGTGGGCACGTGAGCACACGTGTGAATATGCTCTCAAAATAATAGAAAGACCTAGAAATATATGTCTTGATTTGACTTTCAAAACAAAAGAGGCTTGTTTACTCAAGTGATTTCCTCTAACCGCAATCCTGCAGGAAAAATCTATACTTAGCAGGATTGAAGCTGTCCCTAGCAGCTTTCCAGGGAAAGTTAAAAGGAAGTCACTCCTCCTCTTCTGTCTCTTTGCCATTTTCTTTCCTGTGTAGGATTACTAACTTTAGTCTTGAATGCATATGCTCCGTCAGTAGCCAATGCAAGATTTTAGGGTCTTATTATCAGAGAGAGGAACTTAAAAACGGTTCCAAACCTCCGCATCTGCACCCCAATCTTTCCTGCCCCCAAAGTCTCAGCTCTACCTGCCTTTGCATTAGTACTGCTCCAATACTAGCAACAGCCTCACCTTTGAATTCCTTCTTTTCATTTTTAATATTTTAAACACAATTAATTGAAAATCCCTAATGCAATTCTGTCCTATTTCCCCACGACTAATTTTGAACAGAAAATACCTACAAAAGTACAGTGCGAGCAAGTCTGTTGGCCAACTAAAAGTTTGCGTGTGTTTTTTTCTTTTTGAAAAAGATGAAAATGAAGTTGAAATGTAAAAGTCTAAAATGTGGTTCCAGGCTCTTTTGCAAATGTTCACTCTGCAGCAGAGAATGAGAATTGTACATAAATAGAACCCTGGGAAAAACAGACTGATTTGAAAGGTGCTGGGAGCGCTCATTGCCCTGGAACGACTCATCAAACAGCAGTGGGAATGATGAAAGTCAGAGTTCCCGTCCCATTCCTGTGGCTGGCTCTGCACCTCCTGATCTTGAATAAGTCACTTAAGCTACAGAGACCATTCTTTTCTCCCTTTAGACATAAAACATCAATAATGTTAGAAAATAGCTAAAAAACTTAAAAAACTTATAAATAATTTTATCAGTAAAATTTTGTTTATAAATGATTTCTCAAATATCAAATATTCATTCCTTATTTTCTTCTGGATTTCTAAAATAATTTTCTTTCTCAATTGCGGTGACCAACTTCCAGAAAAACTGTTTTAATCTAGGACTTCATCCTTGATAAGTCACAGTATGCTGAAAATCACTTTTAAGTTGATAGTTTGCTATTGCGTACACCCCAGTTTTGACACTTTAGATATTCATAAACAACGTTTTGCTTTTCCTTTACATGCTATTATTTCATGAAAGTATCCTCAAGCCAAAACCTTGACAAAGTCAAATGAAAATGCTTAGCATATTTTTCTTTAGTTAAGTATAAATAAGAAATACAACACATTAAGTATTAAAATGAAATTTAAGGGAAGACAGAGGGAAAGGAAACAACTAATGAAAGAGCAATTGTTAATTTCGTTGAGACCTAACTACCTGCCAGGCCCTTTGCTGGGTGCTTTCCACGGGCTGCCTCACTTATCATCACACAACCCCACGAGGGAGGCATCATGATTATCTCTACTGCACAGATGAAGAAACTGAAGTCAAAGCTAAAGGTCTTACTGAGGGTTTCATTGTGGGTGAATGGCCAAGCTATCTCTGATACCAGGTATGTCACACCAGAAGAAAGGAGAGAGAACAAGATAGAAATAGAGATTAAAATCATGGTCAAGAGAAGAAGAAGGAGATGGGAAGGGGAGTTGAAAGAGGAAGGGAAGGAAAGGTTCTCACCTATCCTCTGCCCTTCTAGGATGGACCTGTTCACTCCCTTCCCCCACTCTCAAACTCATATCCAGGGTTAGAAGCAATCCCCATGTCAGCTGTTACTCCACTTTTCCCCTAGTACTCCAATTGGGCTTTTAACTAAGAAGAAAAGGGAATACAAATAATTTGACTATGAAAATATCTTCAGGTTTTTTTCCAAGGAAATCATTTGCAAAAATTGACACTTTAAATATTATTGGTAACAAATTTCATGCAACTCATTCCACAGCTATTTTCATCACACCGGTGTGTTTTCACGGGGTTAACCTACTAACACCTTTCTATTTTTAAAAAGTCTATAGAACAATATACATATGAGGTAGATGTTTGCTAATCAGTTAGTGAAATGCCATTAAATTAGCTTAGCTGAAGGTAATTGGTTACTATAAAAAAATACAACTCCTTAGATGCAGGGAAATGCATAGGCCTACTTTCCACTTAACTAAGGCAGTGATTTTTTACTCTAAGGAGCCTGAAGCAATCTTTGGAGGTATCCCAGGGGATGACGGTGGCCACGAGTTGGGTCTCTTGACCCCCTTTTTAGTCCCTGATAAGCAGAACAACTCTGTACTTCTGACTTATATACTGGATTTTGAATAAGATTTTGGTTGAAGAAAGAGTTCAGTTTAAAAAGTCTTGCAAATCACTGAGGTAAGGGACTTTCTATTTTTCTCAAGCATAATTTTGAATACAAAATCAACTCATAATTGTTACTTAAAGCTGTCTTCAAAATTCATGTCGAATTATATTCTGATATTATTAATGAAACCAGGATGACAGTGGAATCTTTCAGTAAAACCATAAGATAATATTTGAATAACAAGATTTTAGTGGTTCAATCCAGCTCTTTCGCTCAAGTATACTGAGGCAAGGAAAAGTCAGAGCAAACTCAACAATGTTTGAAAAGCTTAATGGTGCTTTAACAAAAGATAAAATAGTCATACGGGTTCTTCTGAATTATAAGATCCTTATAACAAGAAGAAAGTAAAATGAGGCTGATCTGATTTGTCCTTCATAAAATCATATTAATGGCCTGGTACATTTCGTCCCTTTCAGTCTGTAAATATTGATTGTCTTCTCTTAGAATTTATTGTTATCATTCACACTTTCAAGGCGAAACCTTTGCCTTATTAAAATTTATATTTATTTTCAAACATTTAGGGAGAGATTTTTCCTGTCCATAACAACTTTGAATATTAACATTTTTTGAAATAATTTCAAAAGCCTGTTTGAATGTAAAGGATAATATAGTGAAGTTCAGTTGTATGCTTCCTATGCATGAAGACCTATGTCAGACCCGGCAAAAAATTTAAAAATACAGTAACAATAATAAAGAAGAATTTGTCTCTGATCATGAGGAACTTTGAGTTTAGCTATAAAGATTGACATATGAGGAATTTTTACGTCAACATAAATAGAAGCACAAGCAACCAAAAGAAAGGAAAATGAGCTCAAATTGAGTTCCAGATAAATTATTGTAGAGGCTATACTAAGAGTAGGGCTTTTATTTTTTTAATGGCTTCACTGCAATCACTACTGAAATTTCATTCATACCATCCAACCTACCCATTTAGAGTTTTACAATTCAGTGTTTAATACATTCATGTGGTTGTGCAACCATCACCAAAATCAGATTTTAGAACATTTTGGTTCCCTCTAAAAGAAACCCTGTAGCCATTAGTTGTCACTCATCATCTCTTGCCATTGACTTTCCCCAACCCCACCAGCCCTAAACAACCACTATTTACTTTATGTCTGCATGGATTCGCCTATTCTGGACATTCCATATAAACAGAAGCATGCACGATGTTTTCTTTTATGACTACTTTCTTTACATAAGATAATGTTTTCAAGGTTCTTCCTTTTTGCAGCATGTATTATTAGTTAATTTATTTTTATTGCTGATAACATTTCATTGTATAGATAGGCCACATTTTATTTATCCATTCATCAACTGATGGATATTTGGGTTGTTTCCACTTTTTGGTACTATGAGCACTGTTGTATGAACATTTATGTGTACAAGTTTTTGTGCGAAGGTATGTTTTTATTTCTCAAGTTTACGCTAAGGAGTAAAACTGCTGGGTCATATTGTAACTATCTTTAGCTTTTTGAGGAATTCTCAAATAGTTTTTCAAGGTGGCTGCATCATTTTATATTACTACTGGCAATGTATAAGGATTCCAATTCCCCAGCACTTGTTATTGACCTTATTTTTGTTCATAGGCATTTTAGTGAATATAAAGTGGTATCTCCTTGTAGTTTTAATTTGCATTTCTCTACTGACTGAAGATGTTGAGCATGTATTTGACACACTTATTGAACATTTGCATATCTTCTTTGGGGAAATGTCTATTCAGATCCTTTGCCCATTTTTAAATTGCATTATTTTTCTACTATTGAGCTGTAAGAGTTCTTTATAAGCTCTGTATACAAGTTCCCGATCAGATATATGATTTACAAATACCTTCTCCCATTCCGTGAGGTGTTGCTTCACTTTCTTAATGGTCCCATTGGCAGCACAAGCATTTCTAATTTTGATTTAGTACAATTTATCTACTTTTGTTGTGATTATTGCTTGTGCTTTTGGTGCCATATTAAGAAATCACCTCAGCTTAGGTTTGAATGATGAGTAAGGAACAAATTAAGAATAGTGGAACCTTATTCCAGACAGAGGTTAGCGAACAAACAATGTCATGTAACCATGATACACTGTGAATTCCTCTTTTGTTTGCTTAGAACAGGGTAGAGTCCCACAGAGCCATACCTAACAACTTTTGCATACCATTATATAGATTTTCTAATGTACGATGTGGTTCCCAGATGGATATTATTCACACTATGCTCTTGCTAGTTACAGGTGAAGCTCAGTTGAAAGAGTATATGTGCTGAAAGAAGGGCAATGTAATGTAAACATTTAAAAAATATTTATATTCTTTTAAATAATTAAAATAACAATTACACAATTAAAATATTTATGCCCTCTCATGTGGAGGCCCTAAGGCAAAGTCCAGCTTAAATATTTTAGTTACTATCCTAGATTTAAACTAGATCTAGATAACTGTCAAATACACCTAAAGAGCTTTATGTAATACTATAATTCTATGAAAAAAGGGGGAAACATTTAATAATATTGCTAACTAAAGCACTCATAGTAATATTTTTTGCTTTAGACAAATCTGTATTTCCAGGCTCATTTTTAAACATGAAGTGTTTTCCTTAGTTTTTTTAAAGTTTAGTACATTGAACTGAAGCAGACAAGCACCTGACCATCTTCTCTTACAAGAGAGAAATACTTCACTTCTGCATGAGAGCAGCCTGCGTAATGTAATGAGCCAAGGTCTAAGAGTTGACACACAATTCCTGTTCTTCCCTGCATTAACTTTGTGTCCTCTGACACATCACTTGTCATCTCTACATTCCCATTGTCTCAAGTGAAAAATTCAAGGGTTTGACTGGACAGTCTTTGCAACTGTGACTTTCTTGGATGAAGTGGCCAAACAGAAACTACTGGTGAAGCCAGTGATAAATACCTCTGTCAAGGCAGTGTAGACATGCAGGGGTAGTAGTTGGTCACCTATATGATTTTATTTGAGAATGCCAGTTCAGTCTGTCAGAAGTATCTTCCAGCTATTCATCTCTTAATTAAACATAATCAGGCATTGGTTGAAAAGTGCATAACACTACCAGAGTCCAAATTATAAGTTCTAATCCAGTCTATGTGGTAAAAGGGAACCTCCTTTAGATGAATGAGGGAACTAAGTCTTGGAAATGATAAACTGATTAAAAAACCTGTTACTATTTAGTCGTAATCCCTGGTATCTCTCCAGATTACTTAACAGCAAGGAAATAAATACTGGTGCAATGACCTTATTCTTAAATCTAAAATCCAGAAAAATGTGTATCAGGCAATAATAGATTAATATATTAAGGTAGTCAGATAAACCACCAAATGTTGATGGAGGTGTTTTGGTTAACTGAGTAAACCACCTTTATAAAAATGGGTCATTTTTATTTATTCTAAGTAAAAAGAGATAATGGGTCATACTATAATTCCATTTTGTCTCCAATGGAAGTATCTCTGATAAAAAAATTCCAATTAAAAAAGACACTAGCAAAAAGACAAATTGTAATTCTGCAGTTGCCAATGTCTCTGCCAATTAATACGTGACGACTATTCTGTGCCCCAGAAATGGGTTATTTGGAGTGGTCAATGAGTTTGGTCAACTTGGTCTGAAGTACACATCTTTTGTTCTACCTCTGAATTACAAGAGCAATTTATTTTTTCAGCTTTCATCACACTCCTCGATATCTTTTTCTGACTAGAGTCTAAGCTCCTTGATATTCCCTACTAGTTTACTTTCCATTCATTTCTCTTACAAATATATATTTAGCAGTCCTAGGTTACTATGTGGAGTACAAGGTCAGAAATCCAAGACTAAAATACCATACCACACCACTACCAGCCTGGGAATTCTCTTTTCTAGGGACAGGGCCTGACCACGGCTGACAGTGCAGTGGACTCAAAGCTACAAAGGACAGGGAAGCTCTGAGGCATAAAGCTCTTAAGAAGGATCAGGCTGAAGCCACCCTCTCAGTGCCTTTGCCTGAGCTCACACCCTTCTTTGGCTTCCTTCCCTGCTCCGTCCTGCTTTCTTCAGTCCCTGCCAATCTCCTATGAGCACTTCCCTTAACAAATCTCTTTCTTGTTAATCCTCACCTCAGGAACTGTTTCCAGGAAACCTGACCTAAGACATGCTTATAGAAGATAAACAATTAAAAACATATATGCAATATGGATAAACAAGGAACAAGACATCCTTGTATTTTTCAAGGGAGCCAGGCTTAAATAATTGACTGCACATTTAGACCATTTTTATCACCTTGATTTAACTAGCAATGCTCTAGCAGATATTCTCTCAATATGTGTTGAGTGAACAATTATAAACACCTAAATTAACCAGCAAATATAAAATACATATATTCATTGTCTAATTCTTATGCATTTGATTGGACAATATTGAACAGAGAAGGACTTTAGAGAAGAAATTTATTTAATCGAAGATGGAAAGTAAAACAGGGTTAATATTAACTACGAGAAATTGAAAGCATCAGTTGGGGAAAAGTATATAGGTCACTGGGGCCTAATCTACCAAAACTATGAAATGTTTCTCCAACCAAAATGACAGGGCTAAGAAATACAGTGGGAGTTGGACTGAGATGAATTAAAATCTCAGGAAGGCTAAATTCTTCATGCATTTCTCTTGAATGTCTTGGTAACAGGACTGAACCTTGAACATACTTACTGACAACTGCCCAACCCCGCCAGTTTCCTGGAAATGTTGACGGCTAGGAACCACACCCTAAGTAAGAATTTCTTCACCATCATTCTGCTCTATGACAAAGTGAGCCCAGAGATGAAGAGGAGGCAAAAAACAGGCAACGGATTCCAGGCATCAGCCAGCAGAGGGGAAAAAGAGTTAGGCAGGAAAGCCCAAGTAGCTACAGACGGGAGTAAAGGATGGAAAAGAGAAAGAAAAACCTCTGAGATTTAAAATTTCCATGGCTGCAAGAATGGACACACAATTCAAGTTGAATGATGAAGAGTCAAGATAAATAAATAAATTAATTAAATAAAAATAAACAAATGAACACCCCAAAAAATCAGAAAATTTACTGCAATAACAGGGATCAAATTCAGTACATAAAGTAAGAGTAGTAAAAAGGTTACTCTTGAAGAATATTTCAAATTTTTTCAATTTTATTTTTAAATTGACAAATAATAATTTTACATAGTCCTGGGGTACACAATGATATTCTGATACAGGTAATGTATAGTGATCAGATCAGGGTAATGAAGCCGGAACTGAGGCTGCGAAGCTGGCCACAGCTCTGGGAAACACTGCCCCCTAGAGGTCCTCTGTGTTTTCAGCGAGACCAGCTTTCACCATAAACTGTCAGGAGCCAAGCCACAGACTCAGGCACCCGGGATCCCCAGGCAGAGACCTCAAACTGGGTCCAAAATTATGGTCCAGTCATCTAAAGACCTGTGTTAAGTATCAGCGCTTAGTGAAGGATGTCAGATTAGAATTAGATTATTTTTCTTTTTCTAGTCTTCACCAATCTCTCAGTATTTAAAAACTGAGTACTATTCAGTTTTAAAATTTAAGGTATGGAATAGATAATACACGCATATGACACACAATTCAAAAGAAACAAGAAATGTATATAATAAAAAGTAAGTATCTTTCCTCCTCATCCCCTGCCCCCTACATTATTATTAGCTTTTTGTATGCTCTTTCAGGATTACTCTACGAATTTTTAATACACACGCCAGCACTGTGTTTCCACTTGCCTTGTCATTTTCCCTTCTAATTTAATAACATATCTTGGGGAAAGTTTCACATCAGAATACATAGGAAGGCTTTATTATTTTTAAAAACTGCATAGTATTCTGCTTTTTGATTGATTTATGTATCTAATTCCCTAAAGTTTGACAATTAGGTTGCTAGTATATAACGTTGCAATGAAAACCCTTGTTATACATGTACATAGTATAAATGACAGTATACACATACATACATATGCAAGTATGAATACACTGAAATGAAATTGTGGTCAAAATCTAGGTGCATTAGTCTTAATTGATATTTCCAAATTGATTAAAAATGTGTGCTTCCATCAGCAAATTTTGAGGGTATGCATACTGATAGAGTATATTATCAATTACTTTTTTCCCTGCAATGTAACATTTTTAAGTCTCTGTTTTCCGTTTTTATCAAGCTTATTAATAAGCGTTAGATTAAGCTAGTTTTGGTCTAAGAGACATTTGAGTGTGTGTATTTCTGCCTATTCACATTATTAGACCATGTTTCTCTTGCACTGTACTTTTTCTTATAACATGCTCTGCTTTTCTTTTGTTGAAAACTTTATCTCTTTTTCTTGCATATAAGCTGTAAATATTTTACATATTATTTTCCAGTTTGACATTTGCCTTTAATGTAATTCAGGATTTTCCCTAGATGTATTTTGCATCATTATTATTATTACTACTTAATGTATTCAAACATACTAGTTATTTATGGATTCAGAGTTTCCTGTCATCCTTAAAAAGGCTTCCCTCCCCTGTGATTTTTTTTAAAAAATCATGTTTTCCTCTAGTATTTTCATTCCTTTTTTATGTTTAACTCTAGATCTCTTCCAAATAGACAAACACACCCACACACCCACCCATTCCCCTACACACACACTTTTTCTTTTTTAAAAAATTCAGATGACATGTTCCCCCCTCCCACCCCCTAAATATGGCTTTATTAGACAACTGGTCCTGATATTTAACTGCTCACAATTAAAAGGACTAGAGATGGGATCTCACGCTTTTCTTTATTTTCCAGGCTCCAGGATGGAGTGCAGCGGCACAAGCATAGCTCTCTACCACCTCGAATTCCTGGACTCAGGAGATCCTTCCTCAGCCTCCTAGTTTCTTTTCTTTCTTTCTTTCTTTTTTTTTTTTTTTTTTTTTTTTTTTTTAATAGATATTGTCAGGCTAGGCACATGGCTCACGCCTGTAATTCCATCTGAGCACTTTTGGGAGGCTGAGGTGGGCGGATCACCTGAGGTAGAGAGTTCAAGACCAGCTTGACCAACATGGAGAAACCCCGTCTCTACTAAAAATACAAAATTAGCTGGGCGTGGTAGCACGTGCCTGTAATCCCAGCTACTCGGGACGCTGAGGCAGGAGAATCGCTTGCACCCAGGAGGCAGAGGTTGCAGTGCGCCAAGATCGCACCATTGCACTTCAGCCTGGGCAACAAGAGTGAAACTCCGTCTCAAAAAAAAAAAAAAAAAAAAAGATATTGTCAGACATCGATCTATCTCATTACTCAAACAAAAAAGCAAGTTAATTCTTGTGTACAATTCATTAAATATTGATTAACCCATGTTATAGTGGCTGTAGCAGGAAGTTACTACATTCAAGGTTAAACTTTTTATAAGTGTTTTACTATGATTAAAAATACCATTTTCTAGATATTTAGCTTGCAATGGTTTAAAATGTTCTCCAGACTAAATCTCCAACTGTGGAGATCTGTGGAGAGCTCTATGGGACAGGATTCTGGAGGCTCTTTCACCTGTTCATCTGCGTGCTACAGTCAATCCCATGCTACTTTTTCATGTTCATCGTATTATCCTGAAAAATTGTAAACCGACTCAAAAGTAAACAGAATGGTTTAGTAAGGCCATATATACTTATCACACAGCTTCAGCAAATGATAATTTGCCATTCATAGTTCCCCTATCCTCCCTCTCACCTTTAAATAATTTATTTTTATTTTATTGGTCTTAAATTCAAGACATCATGTCATATTCTCTGTAAATACTTCAGTATGAATCTCTAACAAACACGTTTTTTAAAACCACCATAATACCATTTTTAAACCTTGTAATATAAACAAAAATAATACAATATATAAGGTATATATGATACAATAAAATATATAATTAATATATTATATAAGGTATATAATATATAATAAAATATATAATTAATATATTATATAAGGTATATAATATATAATAAAATATATAATTAATATAAAATTACCAAGTTGTGTTCAATTAATATAAAATAAAATATAATTAAATATGCTACAAAATAATAATTTAATGTAATATAAAATAACCAATATAATTTAATATAATATAACCAAGTTGTGTTCCTCTATTGCCTCAAAATATCTTTTTAAGTATTTTTTTTTTAAATTAGAATCTGGAAAAGGTCTATCCATTGCATAAGGATGACATGATCATTAAGTATCTTAATTAATCTATAAAATTCACCCCTCTCCCCCCATCCCATGTCAGCTACTAGATGATTTGCCCTATAGATTTTCATACATTATGTATTTTAGTGATTGTATTTTGATGCCAATTAATACACTTCTGTATCCAGGTATTTTCCAGAATTTGTAATTCATTCTAGAGGCTTAATTGGGTTTATTTCCATTTTTAAAATGTATATGATAACAGAACATCAATAAATCATGGATGGCACCATAGTGCTTAGTGCTTATCAAGAGGCTCGTAGAGGTATATATCATCTGGTTGTACCATTCTTAGGTTAGGACTTATCATAGGATCTAGGTATTGTCATACTGATCCATCCATTTTTAATTTCCTCAGCATATTTCAACTAATGATTTTAGTAGTCATTGATGATCACTGCATAAATCCATTATTTTTTAGGTGCTGTAAAACGCTGATTTTTGAATTCTGTAATTTCTTCAGTATGTATTAATTGAAATTCACCAGTAAAGAAAACACTTTGTGCTAGGCACAGTGACTCATGCCTGTAATCCCAGCACTTTGGGAGACCGAGGTGAGCCGATCACCTGAGGTCAGGAGCTCGAGACCAGCCTGGCCAACATGGTGAAACTCCATCTGTACTAAAAATACAAAAATAAGCCGGGTGTGGCGGTGCGCCTGTAGTCCCAGCTACTCGGGAGGCTGAGGCAGGAGAATCGCTTGAACCCGGGAGGCGGAGGTTGCAGAGCCGAGATCGCACCACTGAACTCCAGCCTGGGCTACAGAGCTCCGTCTTGGAAAAAAAAAAAAAAAAAGACACTTTCTTCAACAATTATTTGGATACCTTGAAATGATGTTTGTATAGAAAAGTCAGGAAAATGCTAGACCCCTTATTATCATTTTTCCAAAAAACGAATATAGGCATAAGCATTCTAAATGTGGCCATTTATTCTTTTTG